>NC_142048.1:27099100-27414100 GCF_982192425.1 Myodes glareolus | reverse complement strand
CTGTTTGTAAATAGAGATGGTTTGACTTCTTCTTTCCTATTTATATCCCTTTAATTTCCTTCTCTTGCCTTATTTTGCTCTAGAAAGTGCAAAGGAATGGGGATAGTGGCCATCCCTGTCTGTTTTCTGATTTCAGTGGGATTGATATAAGCTTTTCTTCATTTAGGATGACATTGTCTTAAATTTCTCACATATAGCCTTTATTATGTTTCTTCTAGCCTACTTTATCTAGGACTTTTATCACAAAGGCATGTTGGATCTTGCATCTATTGCGATGATCATGTGATATTGTCTTTAAGTCCATTTATGTGGTTTATTACTTTTATTGGCCTGTGTATGTTGAACCATCCTACACCTTAGGTATAAGGCCTACTTGATAATGGGGCATAGTAGTTTTGGTGTATGTCTGTGTTTGACTCTCAGGTCTCTTCTGACTGTGAACAGTAAGTGCCCTGTTTTGGCTTCCTTTCTTGTCATTGGCTTGTGGGAGAATCCAGGCTAGTCCTGGATTTCTCTCTATGGTTAATTGTAATTTTTTGAGATCTTTTATTTAGGAGTGAAGGAGGCAGCCGCTGCTGAGTCCATCATTTCTCTCACAGCTCTGTGATTTCTGTTCTCATTGTTGATATTTGTGGTAGAGATCCTAGACCAAGGCTCCGTGGCCACTCCTCAGATCAAAGGACTTTCTCTTTTCTTCACTTTGAAACAGGCTTGTGTTTATAAGGGCTATCTCTGCACAGGGTAAAAAGTCCAAACAGAAGGAACAAACCAGTTAGAACATCTTATCAGTGTTAGGGGGAAATGAAGCAAAGAGAGACGACAGAACTAGTTTCCATGGGGACCAAGGTATGTGCGGTTCCCCTTGCTCAAGAGAGCCCCAGGTGGTTTTCTCAGCTCAGCCAGTTCTTCCTCAGTTGTTCAGGTCTGTTCATATGCACACATGGGAGGACTCAGGAGCAGTCTTTCCACTCAAAGTGTGTACAACCACTGTGCATGCAGGACTAAGGGATTCTGGGCCCCTGGAGTCTGAAGATACCTCAGGGTCTGCGCAGACAAATAGTAGCACAGCTTCTGTTCATTGACGTTCAAGAATCTTTGATAAGCTGCCTGTGTAAAATCTCAGTTGAAAAATGAATCTTGGGTTTGGAGAGATGGTTCAGCAGTTAAGAGAGTATACTGCTCTTGGACAGGACTTTACCTCAGTTCCCAACACCCACATCTGGTGACTCCCAACCAGTTGTAACCCCAGCTTCAGGGGATCCTCTGGATTTGCACTGATATGCACATATGCTTCCCCCCACAGATACACAGACACACAGACACACAGACACGGACACTAGTTCAATTCCTGGCACCCACATTAGGTGACTCCCAACTAGTTGTAACCCCAGCTCTGAGGGATTCAATACCTTATGGACATGAATTTATGTACACATATGCTATCCCTCACAACACACACACACACACACACACACACACACACACACACACTCTAGTTCAGTTCCAGGCACCCACATTGGGTGGCTCCCAAACAGTTGTAACTCCAGCTTTGGGGGATCAAATGCCCCCTGAACCTGCACGTATATACTTATATACTATCACACCAAACACACACACACACACACACACACACACACACACACACATTTTTAAAGTATTTTTAAGCTCCCAGATGCATTTATTTAGCAGTATGAAAAAGTAATTAAAAGTTACGTGTAGTCTTTAAAAAGCTTACCCCTTTGACTGTTTTAGAGCACACATTTCAGAGACGTTAGACACCTTCACGGCCATCGCCAACAATTCCTTCCAAACCATTTTTCACCCCACCCAAATAAATCGCCATATTCATTAACCGGTCACTACCATTTCTTCCTTCCCTGGTTCTTGGCAACTGCTGAGCTGCCTTCAGCCCTCATAGCTTTGCTCTTCCTGGTTGTTCCATATAAGTGGGGCCATTTCATGTTTGTTCCTTTGTGTCGGGGTTCTTCTTGTCCGTACCATCTCATACAGTTCACCCATGGGGTTGAACATGGGGCTGCATGTGTCAGTACTCTGTTCCTGATCTGTAAACGAAATGGAATGGCATCCAGTGGGAAACATGAAGCAGAATGGAGTGATGTTCCACTGAATGCACTTGCCACACGTAGTTTACGGATTCACCAGCCTGTGGGCATTAGGGCTGTTTCTATCTTTGGGCTTTATTAACTATGTGCACATCCACATATCACAAGTTGAATACTTGCAATTCTTTGAGCACACATCCAGACATTCAGTGAAATTCTGGAATGGCCAGCAGGCAACTTGTGTGCTTAACTTTCTGAGGACTGGCCAGAGCGTTTCCCACAGTGGCTCTGCTGTTCCACATTTGCTTAGCAATGCTTGAGGGTTCCAGTGTCTCCTGAGCCTCAGCAATGCCTTTTATAGTCTAGTTTTCTTCTCTTTCCTGTCTAGCCATCCCTGTGGGGGTGAGATGCATGTTGTTTTAATTTGTAATTCTTTAGTGATTCAAGGTGTTTTGGGGATCTTTACCCATGTCAGGATCATCTGTCCTGGCAATTCCTAGGTTCAGTCATCATTTTTATGACTTCACGATTCTTGTTTGATTCCTGTGAGACCACATTTGTGTGTGTGCGCACAAATGTGTGTGTGTGTGTGTGCGCGCGCTCATTCATGCAGTGCTTGAAAAAATGTTACTTGATGTCTTGTGGACTAGAATTCAGGTTGTGTTACATCAGAACTCTTTTCATCTAGGAAGAAAGAACAGCACGTTTTTCAGAGTCTGTTTTCAAGCGAGAAGCTTTAGATTATAGGGGTGAATTCCAGGAAAATATCTGGAATCCTTTTTTTTTAATGAGTACTTTGTATTTATTCGTTGACCGCTTCATACATGTAAACGATATACTTTGACCATAGCCATCCCCAACTCCCTTTCCACTCCTTCTAGACCTTTCCCAGATATACCCCCTCTATTAGTTCCTCCTCCATGTGCACGGGCGTGGGGCCAGCAGCCGTAGCATGGGCAGAGTCTTAGCAGCCACACCCCCCAAAGGAAATGGCCCTCTTTCCCTGATCAACCTGCAGCTGACAATATATCTCCTCGGAAACTTTGGGAGCCCATCTCCCTTGCAGTCTACAGTTTGACTGGCTTGGTTGTGTGCAGATAGCTGTAGCTGCCTCAGCTAGTCCCTAAGTTCTATAGTCTCTTCTTCCGTGATGTTCCCTGAGTCTGGAGGAGACTGATAAGACGCCCCATTTGCCTGGTTCCAAGCCTGCATGGAATGCTACTCACTGCTAAAAGAAACTTCTCTAGCTGAGGCTGAGAACAACACTCTTGTGTGGGTTTAAACAAAAACATTTGGGAGGCAGATTGACAACATGTCGACTTAGCAAAAAAGTTGTACTGGGTTCCCAACTAGGATCTATGACTTTCACAGTCATGGAATTTTGATCACGTTTACAATACCAGGCACAAATTCTCACCTGTGGAGCAGGCCTCGAATACGATCAGAGAGTAGTTGGTTACTAGCGTCCATGCCACTATGGCACCAGTGGGTACATCTTGCCCGACTGCATTACTCTGCGTGCAGAATCCAGTGATGAAGCCATTGATAGTTTGATACCACGGATACGTTTACTCCCCCAGCATCCTCGTAGCACCTTCTAGGATTTTGAAATCTAGCCAACAGGGAAAACATTTCCATGAAATCAATTCCTTTTTATTTGTATTCATTTTCACAAGGACACCAGAAACAGCATCAAGCAATTTTGCTCTCTGATTTTCACGCACATTAAATCACTACCACTCAACCTTCTGCCCCCCACCCCTCTGCCCCATTGGCCCACCTGTGACCGCCACACAATGAACAGTGCAGAGTTCGTGAAAATGCCCGTGGCTTTCAGTTCTTCTTTATTAACGGACTGTTACAAATACAGTAAATTTCCCCCCCTAATAGCAGTGTTGGAAACTCTGCAGCGTTTTAAAATATTATCAGTTCAGTCTCTGTGCGTGGTTCTGTATAGAGGTCTCCTTGAGACGGCTGGGCCCTTTTCTAGATTTCACTGTGTGAGATCCTGCGGTGGAAATCCCCTACTGCCCTTCCTTTTTCTTCCCTGCTGTGTGGTGCAGGGAGGGATCCCTGGTACTTAGCAATGATCAGAACTGCCCAGAAGCTTCAAACAAACAAACAAACAAACAAACAAACAAACAAACAAAATACACCTCTCCACCTTACCCACCCAACCCCACCACATTCCACAGAATTCAAGACAGCAAAGCAGAGAATCTACATCTAGAGGGCAAGAGACAATGTGTGGATTAATAAGGGATCACACAACTATGGCTCTGAGAAATTTAGATACAGTGAATCAAAAGTTCCTTGACAAAATAGCTGAATTCCTTTCTTTGGTTTCCTCACTTGTAAAATGGAAATTAGAAGCATCTACTTAGCCCCTTGGTCAACTGCAAGAAACAAAAGGGAGCCTCACGTGGACATCATCAGATGTGCAGGGCACAGGTGCAGTCGGAGGGAGGGCCTACCCACATGGACACGCATCTTCAGATGTGCAGGGCACAGAGGTGGTCGGAGGGAGGGCTACTCACGTGGACGTGCATCATCAGATGTGCAGGGCACAGGTGCAGTCGGAGGGAGGGCTACCCACGTGGATGTGCATCTTCAGATGTGCAGGGCACAGAGGTGGTTGGAGGGTGGGCTACCCACCTTTCTTTTCACACATGAGGTGTTACTGTGACTAGGCCCTTTTTCTAGAGTGTTAGTTTGTGAGCACGTGTTTGCTGGGTTTGGTTTAAGCAGTTATGAGTTGTGTTCAGGAGGTAAGAAAGAATCTAGTATAAGGTTTGTTGCTGTTTGCCAGAGAATGAGTATGACCTCACAGACTGGATAGCTTTGCATTTCCTGTCCTTATGTCCAGGACAGTAGACCCAGAGGGTTAGAACAGTGCACGCGCGCGCGCACACACACACACACACACACACACACACACACACACCCTATGTTTGGGAAATACCCATGCGAAACTGAAGAAGATCCTTGCTCTCTGTGGCAGGGGTCTCCAATACACTAGACATTTCTTTAGCAGCAGACAAGAAGAAGTAATGGCATTCATGCTAGAAGTTCCAACCAGTGACAGGGTTATGTGCGGCTGTATGGCCAGGAAGGGAAATAAAGCATGGGACACAACATCGTAGCATAATCTTCACCTCTGACCTTACATTACACTTCTTTTCTGTTAGGCCGAGCAAGACTCTGAATTGCCTCCTGAGTAGATTGTCAGAATTAAGGACCCAGTGGGGCAGTGGGCTTTCTTTTTAAGTTTTCTTCAAATTACATGTGTATGTGTATATGTGTTGCATGTTTGCATGTATGCATGCTCATGTGCTTGCCATTGTGCATGTATGATGTTGGATGTCCTCCCTAATGGCACTCCACCTTATTGTTTGAGGCAGTGTCTCTCAGTGAACCTGGGGCCTACTGATTGAGGAAGATGAATTAGCCAGCATGCTTCAGGAATCTTCTGTCTCTACTTCCCCAGCTTTAGGATTATAGGCTGTGCTGGATAGATTAATGTCAACCTAACACGAGCTAAAAGTCATCTGAGTGGAGGGGACATCACCTAAGGAAATGTATTCATAAAATATGGGTGTAGGCAAGTCTGTAGGGCATTCTATCCATTAGAGATTGATGGGGGAGAGCCCGGCCCATTGTAGGTGGTGCCATCCCTAGGCTGGTGGTCCTGAATTCGTAAAAAAAAAAAAGAAAGAAAGAAACAGGGTGAGCAAGCCATGGGAACAAGCCAATGACCTCTGCATCAGCTCCTGTCTCCAGGTTCCCACCCTGCTTGAGTTTCTGTCCTGACTTCCTTCAGTGATGAAACTTGACGTGGAAGCATGAGGCAAATAAACCCTTTCTTTCCTCACGGAAAAAGTAACCCTAACCAAGACATAGGCACAACCACACCTGACTTTTCATGTGGGTAGTTGAACTTGGGTCTTCATGTTTTCATGGCAAGCGTGTGAGCGACCGAGCCATCTTCCCAGCCCATGGGCTTGTTTCACGGTCAGCCCTGCTACATACCCTCACACACTCAGTTTAACTCAGATGTAGAATCTAGCACTAAAACTTCAGGAGCCCACGCTGTCCTCAGACAAACCCCGCAACTTCAGCTTTTACTTAACTTTTCCTCCCCTTGTTTCAGGAAAAGAAGATTTTCCAGATCCCCTGGATGCATGCAGCTAGACACGGGTGGGACGTGGAAAAAGATGCACCGCTCTTCAGAAACTGGGCGATCCACACAGGTATCAGCCCTTGCCTTGCTTGTTTACATGTTGTTGAATTTTGCTTTTATTACACAAATCTCCTGGCTTATAACCCCATGAAGAGAGCTCTGACGTCTTATGACTTATCCCCAGGTACATTTAGGGGATGTATGAGGAGGATAGACAATGTCACTCAGCAGTGATGTCACCCATCCTTGGGGCTCTCAGTCCTTCAATTTCCCATTGATGTGGTATTCTTGTAAGTTTTGAAACATTATGAGGGGAACTTTAGCATTACTAGCTTATAATATTATATTCATTTATTACAAAGTTTCTGTAGGGAGATCTCTTTAGAAGTGGACTTTGTGCATAATATTTGAAGCTAGTTAATTCTGCTTGTATTGGGTTGATTCGTCCTTCCTCCATTTTATTTTCCCTTCCAACTGTATGGTAGAATCAGAAAGACCAGCTTGTCCCAGTGTGGTCCCTTGTGTTCAAGTTTTTTCAAATAAAATGCCTGTACTTTAGAGAGCACAGCAAAGCAAGATTGTTAGTTGTCTGGGATAAAGAGGCTTTCTGCTTTCTGGTGTGCTTTCTCTCTGTCTCTGTCTCTGTCTCTCTGTCTCTGTCTCTGTCTCTCTCTCTACTGCTTTAGACTTTTTTTTGCCTGTGTTAATGTTCCTCTTCTTTTTTTTTTCTTTGTCTTTGGCTGTTTTGCTAGGAAAGCATCAGCCAGGAGTAGATAAACCTGATCCAAAAACATGGAAAGCAAATTTTCGATGTGCCATGAATTCCTTGCCTGATATCGAAGAAGTGAAAGATAGAAGTATAAAGAAAGGAAACAATGCCTTCAGAGTGTACCGGATGTTGCCCTTATCTGAACGACCTTCTAAGAAAGGTAAAGCTCTTCACTGATCCCTCACTGTAGGCCACGGTGCCCGAGTCTCTTCTCTGTAGTCACTTTGAAGGGTAGAATACTTGTTCACTCAAGAGATGATTATTCTGTCTTTACTTGCCTCGGAAAAATGACTTTCAAGGCACCGAAGGCCAAAAGATCCGTTTGTGATTTTGATTGTGTACATCTGGGGCAGTGGGTTTCGGGAGGAATTTAATGTGGGGAAGCCCACCTTTCTGTCTTTCCTGAATTGATCCAGAACTCCCTTTTTGTTGCCACAGGAAAGAAACCAAAGACGGAAAAAGAAGAACGAGTTAAGCACATCAAGGTAATCTTTGCTTGCTTAGAAAGCCCATGTTGGGACCGTGTATTAATGATTCATATTCTTTCTCATCAAAGCGAGTAATAGGACCTTTGTGGAGGCTCTGCTCTTTCTCCTCTTTCTATTGTGTTGTATGTGCTATTTATATTTCTTCCTCTGCATGCACTCACTTGCAGACACAAGTACACATATGTTTGGCTTACTCCACTGTCCCAGAGAAAAGCGCAAAAGACGGAACAGATTCACAGAGCTGGACAGTCACCCCCGGCTTAGCCTGTCACTCAGCTCCAACCAAGCTCCAGCGACCAACTTACATCTAATACTGTGAAATGGGTTTTCAGGCTATGAAATATATTTGGAAACTAGAGTAATTCTTCTGTATTTCTATTAAGAAGTGCTAGCTATCTTTCTGGTCCTGTCATAAGCTACAAGCTTGAGAACACAGTAGTTCAGCCACCCTAGCAGTGTGAGTCTCAGTGGTTCTTCTCTGTTCGGTGGTTGAGTCAGTCTTTAGCTCTCTGAGGGGATGGGTCTGTGTGCTGGAGGTCTTTAATTGACTAGGTGGTGTAACCAGCCCTACATTCCAATCTGCTTAGTACATAGAAGGTGTGGTAGCCCTTGTTAAATAGTGAGAGAGATGTCAGATCCCGTGCCTGACTGAGGAGGCCCACCGGTTGCTAAGAAAAGGGGCAAACAGTACAGTTAGAGACCCAGGACCACCTAGGAGGTGATGTAGGTCACTGTCTTCTGTGTGTAGGGGAAGGGACTGATGGATAAGAGTTGAGTGGCTCGTGTGCAAGGTCCCATGGCTCCTTAGATATGAGCTTGAAGAAGTGGAACATGCTGATTTACAATAAAAAAAAGTAAGCAAAATCACAAAGTGACTTAATTGAGGTATGTCATTGAGTTGGGGACGGGACAACAGCCTGTGCTATCATTGGGGCCTGGTCTCCAGGAGTCCCCTCATGGGAAATGATGTGGTACTGTTTGTGTAGAAGCTATCCATATTTCCCATTTACTTTAAAATACCCCTTAGTTACTTTTAATGCATAATATTATATAAAAATTGTTGTGTTGTATCATTTAGGGATCAATAACAAGAAAAGAAGTCTATATATGTTTAGTATAGACCAGTGGTTGGTTGAATATTAGGTATAGAATTGTGTGTGGCATACATACGGTTAAGTGCTATTAGATTTATTTTTTTTAATGTGTATAGGCTGCTTACCTGTCTGTCTGTGCATCATGTACATGCCTGGTACCCACAGAGGCCAGAGAGGGGCTCAGATCCCTTGGAGCTGGAGTTATGGACAGTTGTGTAAAATTTACACTAGACCACCACCCTAATTCTAGTATCAATCAACTCCTGACCATACTTATTTCACCAGTGCCTCCATCCTCTTCCTGACTTTCAGTACGACATCACAGATATTTGTCCCACTTTGACTGATAGAATCAACTTTTGATAGTTGTCAAAATATTTTGCAGCAAATTTCAAATATGTTGCTTCTTCCATAAATATGTTACTAAATATCTTTAAAAGTAAATCATGTTAGCTGGTGTATTGGGCACTGATTCCGCAGTGTTATTAAATACCGAGGCAGTGCCCAGGGCTCCAGTTATCTCAGGAATGTCATTACAGCTTCTTATATATATTTTTTTTACCTTATTTAAGACCATATTAAAGGGTATGGTGGGGAGCACACGGCTGTAATCCTTGAATTCAAGATGCTAAGACAGTGAGATCTTGAGGAGGAGGCTGTCCTGGATCATGTGTTAAGAAAAGAAAAGGAAATTGATATGAGAACCATGTGTGTTTTTTTTTTTCTTAAGGATTTTTCATGTTTTGTTAGCTTGGTTGGTTGGATTTTTTTTTTTTTTTGAGACATGGTCTCACTGTGTAGCCAAGGCAGGCTCCAGATTTAAAAGCAATTCGCTTCCCTCACCCTCTCCAGTGCTGGGATTATGGACAGGAGCCACCACAGCCAGCTTCAGTGGTTTTATTTTTAATCTATGGTGTTTTCATGTATCTCTTTTTATGTAAAAAGATTATTTTCTCCTTGTGATCATAAAAAACTAGTTATTAGACACACTACTTTCCATTGTGCTATTTCTTTAAACCTACATTTTGAGCATCCTTGTTCAGTAAGAGAACAAGATTTAACCCCCCCCCCACAAAAACATAGTTTGAAGAATTTGTTGCAGTCTTAGGTGTGATTGTATCATATTTACTATTTGCACAACATTGAGTGACTAGCACATAGAACACATAATTCCTATTCATAATTGAGTTGCCACACAAACATTTATTGAGTAAACATTTATTGAGCAAACAAAATGTGTGTGATGGGAGTCAGGGGCTTTATCTTAGGGTACAGATTTAATTTCATAATTGTAGTTCGAAAAACTACAGTAGAATAACATCTACTTTTTGGTATATTTTGCCCACATGTCACCACTGTAGTCCGTTTGATATCAAACACCAAGGAGTATATGGTAGCTCATTATATTGTGGCTCTTTAAGACAGAAAACCTGCTTTCTGTGAAACTGGGGCCCAATCAAGCTTAAGACATGTGATATTTCAGGACTGTGGAGATATGAGGAAGTGTGAATCCTGAGGAGGATGGCGTGTGGGGTTCTCATAAGTAAGGGGTAACTTTGGTTACATCAGCCTTGTGGGTCTTGTCTTTTGTAAGGTCACCAAAATGAGCAAACTGGGGAAGGTACAGCCTTAGGCGGGACTTAGCCATATTGATCCAAGAACTGAGAGTCCTTAGGGGCGACCAGAAGGTGAGGCTCACTCTCAGCAGCGAGTGTTATGAAATCTTGACTAATGCTGTGTTCCTCAAGGGACATTGCTCCCTCAGCAGAGGGCTGATGAATCATTCAGTGTGGCCTAACCTTTGGATGTAGACCTTTTTGGCATGCCTTGCGGTGTTAAGGTAGAACATGGTTCAGGCTTCCCCGATTCTGGGGTTGATAGTTGCTAAAGACATTGCTTGACTTAGGGTACCTGTGGAATGTTTGCAAAGTTAATTTTATGATTGCTCTGGGATCATATAGTCAGAAGCTTTTCTTTGATAAATTATTAATAGTTGACTCTTTTTTGTTGCAAATCAAAATATATAAACTGAGCCAAGTTGGTGGCACATGCCTATAATCCCTGAACTGGGGAGGTGAAAGTAGGACCAGGAGATTTAGTTAAGCCTCAGCCACGTAGCAAGCTTGAGGTCAGCCTGTGCTACACAAGATCCTGTCTCAAAAAGTAAAACAATCCCCGACAAAACGACAACAAAGCTAAGAAAATACCTACGCAGAATTCTTCGGTTGTATGCAAATGTGTGAGTGGCTAGCCCAGCTAGACGCCTACTGAGAAAATTGCTGGTAAGTTCCTAGAACTGCAGCTACTTAACAGCAGTGGAAGCGAGTGCTTCCCAAGCTTCAGTGCAAGCTAAAGTTTTAATAAAGTAGCAAACAATATTTAGGGCTCGCTAGCTAGGTACTTGAAGTTTTCCCCTGGGCCGCAGACATGTTCACTGTCTGCTCTTTGTTGCCCCCACAAAACAATATCTCCAGGATTCATGGTCATGTAGTGGAAGTGGAGATAAAGGGAGACTTTTCAGGGTTCAAACGGGGTCACACTAGGCAGGATAGTATTTTCTTGTCATTCCGCATTTACAAAGCAGAAGCCCGAGGGTGCTAAGTTTGAGGCAAGTCTGGGCTGGGATTAAGCCCCTTTCTCAAAGTAAGATAAAGTTGCTTGTGCCTGTTCTTTCCAAAGTCAAAATGTTAGGGAAAAAATGCTTCTTATGGATACATACCTATGTGTCTATGGCATATGTAGTCATATGAATACATGACACTAACTAACTATGTTCTACCCTTCATTCCTAGCCACATTCTATTTCTTTGTTCAGGCACAGACACCTCCAGATTGAGAAATTAAAACAAACCTGTGGCTTGTAGCTGGCCTGGCAGAGGTAATGATATTCTGCTATTCCGAAGAGGCTGTTAGACTCTAAAACAACGAACCCCCCCCAAATGGGAAGTCTCCCAGAAATCTTATGCTGGGGGATGGAAAAGGCCCCATCCAAGGGGGAAACTTGTCTCCCAATGAGATTTCACACAGTTCTAATAATTCATTAGACATCCTTATCATATCAAACTTTGGGGTCACAGCCTGTTTCTCTAAGCCATGTCTGTCTACCTATCCTCAATAAACCAATTAAAAGAACCAAATAGCAGGAATCAGGAAATGGAGGGATTTTGTTTGTTTTTACATATGGCCACATTGGGAAGAAGAACAGAAAGATCCAGTGAACCCCTCAAGCCCACCTTCATGGTCCTGAAAGGCAATTAAAGTTCAAATAGGGGGCAGAGAGCATGAACATCTTCACAGTCCTGGTCACAGTGTGGTCCTGCCCACCAGTGACCCATCCTCTTCTGGGCTTCGGTCGCATTTTGTAAGGTCGTCTATTTGAAACACTTTCACTGCCACCACTCACAGTCTGAGAGTGTATCCTGTGCTTAGTGAGCCATGTGTCACTGGAAAAAACTTGGCCTACATGGGGCTACCTACCTGCTTACCGACGAAAGTTAGAATAAGAGAAACATCAGTGAGCAGTCCTAGACAGCGAATGTCTGTGTTTCAAAAAATATCATGGAACAGATTGTTCTGTGGGATATAGGCAACACCAAGAACAATAAGGCTAGAAGTGGGTAAAACGGCAGGTGTTGTCAGTTTTTAGTTTCTCTAGATGATTTCGTTACCTTTTCCAGCTCTTCTTGCGATGGTCAGATTTTCTCCCTTTTCCTTGTCAAGGAAGCACAGGCACAGGGATGAGCCATTTTCCCAAGATGCCATAGCTTCACGGAGTCAGTGAGCTCGTGCCTCAGCCTTTTGGAAACTGCAGAACCTGAGCCAGAACTTAAGGAGGGAAATGTGGCCCAGATCAGATGGTCCTCATTCCCTAGCCCCAGGACCTTCCGTGAATGAAGGTCTAGAGGTTAGAGTTATTTGGTTTTCTCTGAGTGAATATGGAAAGGGCTTAATTTGTGTGGAAACAAAGGGAAATAAAGACACACAGGTAAGACAGAAGGGTTGTTTCCTGCCCTCGGGGGTTTTTGGAGTAAAACACAAGTATTTCTACATCAAAACATCAGCATTTCTATGGAAACAGAATAGACAGGGGCCTAATGTCATTTGGTGAAAGTCACTGGTTTATGTTAGTTCTGAGTGCAGACTTGTGGGTAGAAGTCACAGAAAGGTAGATACCAGTTCTGCAGAACTTCCTTGCAGGACTGTTTACTGCAACTGAGACCAGAGTTGGTTTCAGACTGTGAATTCCCAGTTTGATAGGTCAGTGACTGCCTGAGGGAGCTGTTCCTGCAGCAGCCCCTTCCTTGCATGGGAAAGAGCTTCAGGTTTGATACTGTGATTACAAGAGAATCTATATCAGCGATCCACTTGAAAACACCAG
Organism: Myodes glareolus; assembly: GCF_982192425.1. Lineage (NCBI taxonomy): Eukaryota > Metazoa > Chordata > Mammalia > Rodentia > Cricetidae > Myodes > Myodes glareolus. The sequence goes on along the minus strand of NC_142048.1, from coordinate 27,401,128 downwards.
AGCTGCTCTGGAGAAAGCAGGCTCGGAGGATGGAGTAGGCTGGGAGCATCTCTGGTCCTCCTCTTCCCCTGCTGGTGAGCCAGATTGCCTCTATGCGCCCTGAAACGATAGCTTTCACCTTAAAGGAAAGAAAAGAGAATTTATTCTAGAGCTGAATCTGAGTGACCATGGCTGTGTAACTTAGATTTAGGTCACTCCAAATTCCATGTTCCAACCTGGAAGCAGTTCCCACGAAGATTTATAGACTTATAGAATCAAGAAAATCACAAGTCAAGTTTAAAATACACTGAAGTGTCCATCACAGAGAGACGCTGCTTTTTATCTGATGGCATACTTTTTAATTATTTATTTTTATTTCATGTGCATTCGTGGTTTGGCCTGCATGTATGTCCATATGAGGGTGTTGGATACCCTAGAATTGGAGTTACAGACAGTTGTGAGCTCCTATGTGGGTGCTGGGAATTGAACCCGGGTTCTCTAAAAGGCCAGCTCTTAACCACTGAGCCATCTCCCCAGGCCCTCGATGGCATTCTTAGTTTAGAGTTGGCGCACAGTAGTAGACTGCTATGTTAATATTCTTTTTTTTTTTAAGTTTGTATTGACTAGTCACGTGATGTTAGTTCTGACACAGGGGTCAAGGATGCCTGTTGTGGAGGCTAAAGCTAGCTCATGGCAAGTTAATTGGTCCTGGACCAGCAACATTCCAATCTCCTTATATTACTAAAGTTATTCAATGGGTCAGTCTCTCCAGACACAATTTACCAGAAATTCTTGTTCACACATCTATGATTAACTTTAGGAAGTAAAGTTAAACTACTTGGGCAAAGTTTTGGAACCCAGTAGAGTTTATATTTAATGGTGGCTCATGGTAGGAGTAAGAGACTGACAAACTCTAGCAGATACAGACAGAGATGGTGACCAATGAGGTGGAGAGGAGGGGACGTTTCTTCCGGGTATGACCAGTAATGACAGGAGCTTATCTGGGGGTGAAGTGAGAGAGAGCCCAGGCAAGTGAACATCAGCTGAATGAGATTCAGAGGTGCAAACGTTCATTTCAGAACAACGTTGGAAGCCTTGGGAGCAGTCCTTCTCTAAGACAGGAATTCTCTGAGATGACGGGAAAAAAAGGGAAGGGGAGGATGAGCCAAGGACAGAGGTCAAAAGGGAACCGGCAGTGAGAGGTGGGGAAGAGTCAGGTAAAAATGGCCTCGAGAGGCAGTGCGGCAGCTTTTGTTCTCTGTGGTGCTGGGACTGCTGTGGTGGGAGTCTCTGCACCTCCCACGCTCAGTTCCCTGCCTTCATTGTGAAGCTCAGCCTGGACCTTTCATTAGCAGACCCCTAAGATGCCCTTAGATTTGATGTCCTCAATTTGATGTTAAGAGAGCATTTTGGGATAGGAGGTGCGCTAGGGTGGGAAATATTCTTACGGCCGTTCCATTGGGGCCCGGAAGGGCAGATCTGGACACAGCACAGGGCGGAGGCAGAAGTGGCTCGGAGCGGAGGGAGGAGTCAGATGCTTCAGTCACCAGCTCGTCTGCTGCTTTATCTGAGGTCCACTCTAAGCCGAGCGGGAGACCAACCCAAGTGGGAGGTTTCACAGTTGTAAGGATGGCCACCACGCGCCCCTAAAACTCTCCATTGTTCCAGTTTCCTTTCGCTTAAAAATCCATTAATCTCTGCACTAGGCCTTAGGTTCTGTAATTACAGAGGATGTCTTTGAGCTTAGAGATTTGGCAGGGCGAAAATGCACCGTGGAGGGAATCTGCCCGAGCATGGTTTGTTTCGTTGGTTTTGCTGCCGTGAAGCAAGAGACTTAGAAACCAAGGTAGCTACAGGCGTTAATTTGTACAAGAGCCTCTGTCTAACAGGAGGCTGAGCACTCTCGGCTAGAGTGAGGTATTGTTGAGACCAGGCAGAAGTGGGCCTTTAGAGGTGACCAGGACAGACGGCCCGTCACTTGCACTGTCTCTGTGCATTCTCATAGAGGACCATCACCTCTTTTCACAGTCTGAAACCCTTGACTTTATAATGTAATTTAGGTTGTTTAAAACATGTTTGTATCATGTTGTTTATTATTTATTTATGCGTCTGTGCGCATGCGCACGCCCACACATGCACAGTGCTCAGCAGAGGTCAGAGGGCAAGCTAGGGAAGGGTGTCTCTCCTACCACGTGGGTCTGAACGCAGGTCCTTAAGCTTCGGCAGCCAATGCCTGTATCTGCTGAGCCATCTTGCTGGCCCGGTCCAGCTTCTGATATCCCCATTTCTAATGGTTTCAAAACTTTTGACTGGGTTCTTGAAGAAACGTCTCTCTTGGAATCATTTGTTCCAATTGCCAGGGAGCTGAACAGCCCACTGTACTGTGTGCATGTCGCCATCTTGTCCCTCTGGAGGGACAGTAGCAATGAGAGTTTGCTCAGAATGGTGGGAGGAGGAGTAAGGCAAGTTCCAAATAGCCTCTCAATAGCCAATGGCTGAAGGTTCTGCTTCGGGCAGGACACCAGGTGGGCAGAGAGGAGCAGGGGTCCACCCCGAGTCTGTCTCTGTTCCACCCTGATCCATCTCTGTTCCACCCTAATCCATCTCTATTTCACCGCGGTCTGTCTCTGCTCCACCCTGATCCATCTCTGCTCCACCCCAGTCCTTCTTGGTCTCCATCAGGATGAGTGCAGAAGGCAGAGGCTGTCTTTGCATTTGAACGTCCTACACAAGCTAAGGCTTAGCTCAGCTCCTCCATCTCACCAGGCTAAATGGAGCGTGATCTGGGCTAATTAATTTAGTGAGTCATAATTTTCTCTCACAAGAAGTGACAAAAGTATCACTTGCCACCAGTTAAACTGTAGATCATGTGAAACACTTAGAGGTCCCTGTTGCAAAGTCAGAACAATTCAGTTTTTGAATAATGCAAACCTGACTGCTTTATTACTTTGATATGAAATCTACAAATAGAATCAGCTTTTTTTAGGAGACAAAAGAAGATCATACAGAAGCAGTTCTTCCTGTCCTTCCTTCAGAGACCCGTGCTTGGTTCCTTGGGGAGGAATTGAGGAAATGAAGTGGCATAAAAGGATCTGGAACATTATTGGGGAGGAGCATTGAGCATTGAGGAGGGAAATGGAGCAGGGGCCATTGAGAGAGCTACGGAGAAAGGATAGCATTGTGGGGAGGTGCACACCACAGCCTTGTCACAGGATTCAGGCTCTTGAGAAGGAGGCATGGTGCAGCGTTTAAAACCAACCCTCAGGAGGCAGAAGCAGGTGGATCTCTGTGAGTTCAAGGTCAGCTTGGTCTACAGAGGGAGTTCCAGGACAGCCAGGGCTATACAGAGAAGCCCTGTCTCAAAAATAAATCAATAAACAAACAAGCAACCTAACAAATAAATAACAAAAAGGGAGACAGTGTTCTCCCTGTTTGGTGCCAGAGGATGAAGCTGAGGGGAAGGGACTTGAGAAAAGGCCCATGGATTTGGTGACCTTCAATAATATCGAGTGTTATTCTATAATAAAAACCTGTCTCTAATCTTCTCATTTAAACTTCACCTCACTCCGTGGTGTGGGACTTGTTACTGTTCTCAGCACAAAGATGTCCGCATTGCCTTAAGAAGGGACTGCAGGGTTAAATTCAGCTAGTGAGAAGCCAGGGATCCAGGCTTGGTCTGACTCCCGCTCCTCTTGTTAGCATGTCCTCTGGGGGCTTCATGCTGCGGATGGAGATGAGATTTGACTGTAGGTCTTTTCAAGGATGCATGTGAGGAGGCAGAGTTAGCAAAGGCAGGCAGTCGTTCAGATGTTTGACTATAAAGGAAGGAAACCTGGAAAGGCCCCTTCCCACCCTCCCCAGCAGGTCAAGCCTTTTATTGGAACCTATTAACAAGGAGAAATACAAGAGGCTGAGGGAGAAAGGACTGAAATTTCTGCTCAGTGGGCCTGCCCTGGGCCCTTCTGGATATTTGGCCTTTGTAGTAAACGCTACTACAGCAGGTTTGTTTTGTTTTGTTTTTCTCAAGTTGAGTTGAACGTCAAGGTGAAGCCGTTCAAACCATAATAGTCATAGGAGTTTGCCAGAGGATCATGGAGACTGTATGGAATTTGATCTCAATCGCCAGTGTGACCAGTTACTAAGAATGGCCCATAGGCCTTACAATGCCAAGTACTCCCGACGTTGCCACTCCCGCAATCCTCCTCTGCTTGCAGCCCTGTCCTCATTCTCCTCCTCCAGCCTCTCCTTCTGTTTCGGATTCCTCAAAAGTTGTCTTAATGTGGCTTTTTTTTTTGAAGGGGGGTGGCTTATTGCTATCATTGAAACAAATGTAGTCCTATTGGAAAGAAGTAATCTCATCGAAGGTCTGAGAGTCACAAGGACTGATTTTCCTTGATGGGCTGATAGTCTCACGGAGGGGAAGTCCAAATACACGTGAATGAAGAAGACGTGCAGAGTTCAAACAGGGAAAGAATGTCTTCTGCTTTCGCCAGTGTCACGATGTAGCCTTTGGGGCTGGGTGGGCGTTTTAGGCATAAAAAGGACATTTATGTGAGGCTGTGGAGGTGGGGTTGGTTGCCTGTCTGGTGATGAGCCGGTGAGAGGAGGCTTCAGCGGAGGCTGTGGCCCTTGTATCAGATCACCAGTGCAGGGTGCTCAAGTGGCTGTACCCCACCACAGAGTGTCCCTGGATGCTGACCACCTTCCTCTGGGCACCTGTCACTGGCTAATCACGGAGGCAGAGTTTGTCCTAAAAAGTGATTGCAAAAGCAGAGAAATGACTTCTCTCAAGAAATCTGGGAGTTGGTTCCTCTGCATCCTCCCTCAGAGGAGGGAGGCTTGGGTCCCGCGCAACCCAGGGCTTGCACGAGAGAGCTGCCCAACCACAGAGCTATCCTGTGCAGCTGCAGGTATTTCCTGAAGGCAAGCCAGATGTGCTGAGAGCATTTCCTTGTAGGAAAATGAAAGAAACCGAATAGCTGGCGTCTTTAATGTCAGGCTAATTTAGAGAGGCAGGGGGATGCATTTGGGACATGGCGTGAATGACAAACCCCAGGATTCAACAAATTAGACAGGGGGACAATGGAAGCTAAGAAAAGGGAGGGAAAGGAAGTGTTCTCAATTCTTTTTTCTTTTCTTCTTCCTAGCAAGAACCAGTTGAGTCATCTTTGGGGCTTAGTAATGGAGTAAGTGACCTTTCTCCTGAGTACGCGGTCCTGACTTCAACTATAAAAAATGAAGTGGATAGTACGGTGAACATCATAGGTAAACTGTTTTGACATCTTATTTTTATACTCCCGAGCAGCCTCCAAGGTCTAAAGTTTGCAAAACAGTCATCTCAAAATAACATAGTCAGTAAGAGGAAGTCTTGGAACATGTCCAAATCCAAATTCTAGTCCCTCGAGGTCAGGGCTTCAAAGATGAGCTCAAGATTCGGAGACGAGTCAGAACCAAGAAAAGAAAGCCAGGTTTGAAATGCTTCCTCCCTTGTGGCTGATGGCCAGCAGCTCCTCCTCCTCCCCCATTTTTCAGTCACAGGGACAGAAATGTCATTTATTTAACTTGGGAACCAAGGAGAGGAAGGGTCATCCTTGTGGGTCCTCACAGCTTCCTCTTTGTGACACCTGCCCAGAGCTAGCACTCATTTTACTGGCCAAGAAACTGAGGCACAGAAACTTTCTATCAAAGAACCGGCTGGCCCTACAGATTCACTGAGTGTTCACTGAGTGTTCTCTACCATCCAGATACAGTTCTGTGGGCAGAAAGGAAATAGCGGACAGCTCAGCTCTATTCCCATTTTTGTGGGGACATAGTAGACAGACAAAGCCACGGGCAAGCGTAGCACCCCCGTTTGTGGCCTGTGATAAAAAAGGAAGAAAACAGAGGTGCTTAGGAACAACCTAGAAACCAGATTGACATGGTGGTCACGGTGGGTGTCTTCTGAAGAGCGACATCCCCCTGTAGCAGGTATGAGGAGCGGCAGGTGACACGTGGAGGCAGAGGTGATGTTGACAGAGGCTCTAGGCAGAGAGCACCTGGGGGAACAAAGAACAGGCCAGGCTGCAAAGCACAGAAGCATGGTGACGGTGATGGGTCAGGAGGCCCCTCAGAGGGAGAGGAAGTGCAGTTCTATTCCTGGTTGTCAGCTTGAATACAAACACACACACACACACACACACACACACACACACACACGCACGCTCACATGCATGCGCGCACACACAAACACACACATCTGCTTTAATCCAGATCTTTAGAGGTGGGTGAGCCACCTTTGATCTGGGACACACCTTCTTCTGGCAGCCTATATAAAGGGCATGGAAGAAGGAAGCTTTTGCTGTTTTTCCTGTTTGCCTCGTTCTCACTGGCCAGTTCATTCTTCCGCTGGTATTAGAGTCCGCTTCAGTCAGGATTTTGGCATATATTGAAGACCAGCTGAGGCACTCAGCCTCATGGACTGAACAGCTACTGGATTCTTGGACTTCCCATTGGTAGACAGTCATTATTGGACGAGCTGAACCACAACCTATAAACCATAAATTCATTCTGTTGCTTCTGCTCCTCTGGAGAACTCTGACTAATACAGATTTTAATGCTGGAAGTGGTTCCAGAGCAGCAGACATATAAGGGTGAATTTTTTTAAGAATCTGGAATAGGTTTTCCAATTTGCCAGTGCTCCAGTTACTGAAACCTCTCCTAGAAGCTTGGAGGATAGCAAAAGCCCATGGTGCAAACTATTCTACAAACTTCAGGAGAAGCATGTATTGAGTCATCCCGATTTGCCAGCTGTGAGAAGCAACAGATTTGGTGACTGTGTATATAAAACTTTTGACCATTCGTGGAAAAATAAGGAAAAGATGATGCTTTGCTCCTAGTATCTCTGGATAAACTAACAAAGGGAAAGAATGAGCCCCATGATCCAACCAACCAACTTCTACCATCTTGGGATACAGTGAAAGGCAGCCCCAAGTGCACACAAACAGCCTAAAGGCCTCTAAGTGTTTCCCCCAAAGAGAATCTTTCTAGTAGCTATGGAGTGCAAGTTGTGGAAACCAAAGCCCCCATTATAAGGTTGGCTGAATAACAGTGAAAATTCCAGCCACAGTTTTGGAGGGAGTCGAGTTGAAGGGTGTTGGTAGTTAAAGTAAGGGCATTAACTGGTGAAGAATTTTGGATTTGTAACTTGGGGTGGAGATGTGTGGGAGGCCCCTATGGAAGCTGAGATCTTTGAACCCTCAAATTCTCAAGGGCTTATCTTAGGAAGGAGTTTCTCCACCCTCAGCCGACGATGTACTCATATGCCCAGCCTCTGAAATACTGCCTTTTTCACCTTTGATCCTTCCTTGTCTGCTAAGCCTGCAGTGACTGTCGCTGAAGGAGATGACAGGCAAAGCCCACCAGTGTTGCTTCTAGACCTTAGTGTTGCTTAGCCTTAGCCAGACTTAAGGCTAAGCAGGCCCCTAGAGGAGAGATAGGAAGTGCAGGCCACAAGGAGGTGCACCACATAGATTACTAAAGAATTTAACGAGATTGCTAATTTGTTCAAGCAGAAGTCTGGGGAATATGTATGGCAGTGGATTTTAAGGGTACGGGACAATGGTGGGAGGAGCATAAGACTGGATCATGCTGAGTTTACTGATCTGAACCCACAAAGTGAAGATTTTATCTTTAGTATGGACGCTTGCTCAGTTACGAATGGTGTTGAAAGTTTGAATGGTTGACTGAAGCATTTGTCAAAAGAAGGCTAACTGAAAAGGAATTGGAGATGCGTGGTATCCCTTGGCTTAGCTGACGAAGGGATTTTAAGGACTAAGGAATAAGCAGAGCCAGAGAGGTACTTACTCCGTGTAAAACCTAACCCTCCACAATGGGAAAACCCAGAAGACACGCCCTTCGCTAATCCTGTCAGACAGCAAAATGGTGAGGGGGTACCAGCCTGTTTGAGGAGTTTTGGTGCCCTTTCCCTAGCTTAGGGTTGGAGATGCTCTGCTCAGTTGGATGAATTAAATGCAGTGGGTTTAATTGGGGCTGGAAGCAGCAAGTGCCAGGGGGCAGCACTGAACTGCCAAAGGCATGGTGGTTGTCGGGATTGTAATGAGCAGCAACAAAACACTGTTGACTGTAGCCTAGACAGTAGTGGTCAGCACAGGTAAAATGATTTTTATGGCGGCATGACTTATATGGACCTTTGTTGCTGGCTAGTCAAATTGGAGTTCCCAGTGCCTACTGCATCTTTGTTTGAGCTGTACGAGTGGAAAAAATTGCAAACAGATGGAAGATAGGTATCACTGGATCACGGCAAAAGAGAATCTCAGTTTATGAACCAATCTTCAGATTTGAGTCAGTTTGCAGACGCAGGTCCCTTGAAAGAAGGGACAGTCGGGTTCTCCTGAGGAAGGACATTGATAAAATACATAAAAGTTTTACTGTTAGCCTTTCTCCAGTCACCCCCTAGAGGAACCTACGACCTTTTACAAGGATAACTGTTCGCTGAGGGAAAGGAAACAATCAGCCTTTTCAGGGTCTGTTGGATACCGGCTCTGAATTGATGCTGATTCTGGGAGCTCACAAGAAATGTTGTGGCCCTCCAGTTAAAGTAGGGGCTTAGAGAGGTTGGGTGATTGATGGAGTTTTGGCCAAAATATAGCTCCCAAGAGGCGCAGCCCCGCCCCCAATTCATTCTGTAGTCAGTTCCCTGGTTTCAGAATGTATAATTGGGACAGATAGACTTAGAAGTTGGCAGAATTCTCGTATTGGTTCCCTGACCTGTGAAGTGAGGGCTATTGTGGTTGGAAAGGCTAAGTGGAAGCCTCAGCCAGGGAAAGCAGTCAAAGGCAGCGTTGCACCCCAGAAGGAGCTGAAGCAATTAGTGCCACCGTCAAGGGCTTGAAAGAGGCAGGGGTGCTGGTCCCCACCACGTCTTACTTTAACTCTCCTGTCTGGCTGGCGCAGAAGACACATGGATCGTAGACAATGACAGCTGACTATCAAAAACTTAAGTAGTGACTCCACCAGATGTGGTGTCTTTACTTGAGCAGATTAACACATCTCCTGGTACGTGGTATGCAGCTATGGATCTGACAAACGGCTTCTTCTTAGTACTGGTCCATAGAATCACAAGAGACAGTTTGCTTTCAATTGGCAAGGCCAGCAGCACACTGTTGCAGTTTGGCCACAAGAATGTATTCACTCTCCAACCCAGTGTCAGAACCTTGTTTAAAGAGATCTTGATCATTTGTCTTTTCCAAAATAATATCACATTGGTTCACAATATTGGTGATATGCTGATTGTACCTAGTGAGTAAGAGGTAGCAATCACTTTGGACTTGGTAATTTGTGCACATCAGAGGATGAGAAATAAATCCAACCAAAAATTTTTAGGAGTCCAGTGGTGTGGGGCATGCAAAGATATTCCTTCTTAGGTGAAGGATAAGTTGTTGCATCTGACCCCTTCCACCACCAAGAACGAAGCGTATTTAGTGGGCCTATTTGGATTTTGGAGACAGCCTATTCCTCACGTGGGTGTGTTACTTCTGCCCCATACGTGGCTTAGAAAGCTGTTAGCTTTGTGTGGAGCCTGGAACAGAAGAAGGCTCTTCAACAGACCCAGGCTGCTGTGCGAACTGCTCTACCACTTGAACCGTATGAGAAGAGCAGGCCTGGTGATACTTGAGGTGTCCGTGCAGACAGGGATGCTGTTTGGAGCCTTTTGGGGCAAGGCTCTTATCATCATCTGCAGACAACTATTTCCCCTCTGAGAGACAGCTCTTGGCCTGCTGTTGGACTTTAGTGAAAACTGAATGTTTGACAATGGGCTACAGAGTTTCCATGCTACCTGACTGTCCATCATGAGCTGGGTGTTATCCAACCCAAATAAGTCATAAAGTAGGAAGTAGGATGGACACAGCTGAAATCCGTTATCAAATGGAAGCGGTATACATGAGATCCGGCCCAAGTGGGTCCTGGGGGTACTAGCAAGTTCCATTAAGAAGTTGCTCAAATGCCTATGGTTTCTACTCCTGTTACAATATCAACTGCTCCCAAGCCTGCCCCTATAGCTTCATGGGATATGCCCTGTGATCAGCTGAGTGAGGAAAGCAAGCATGCTGGGGCCTGGTTTACTGATGGGTCTGCACTCTGTGCAGACATCACTCAGAACTGGACAGCTGCAGCGTGCCTGGGATGAGGTGGGACAAGCCTGAAAAATGCTGGCGGAAGGGGACACCTTCCCTGGGGGAGAACACTGGTCAGCTCACATGTTCATACATTGTGTTTGAAAGGAGAGATGGCCAGATTGTCAATTGTTCACCGATTCATGGGCTGTAGCGAATGAATTTGCTGGGTGGTCAGGGACTTGAAAAGAGCATGGTTGAAAAATTGGGGAGGAAGGCATCCGGGGAAGAAGTTTGTGGATGGATCTCTCCAAACGGACGAAGGATGGAAGATACTCATGAATCCGGGGAAGAAGCGTGTGGTTAGATCTCCCCATATGAATGAAGGACGTGAAGAGACTCTTATCCCACATAAATGCTCCTCAGAAAGCCACTTCAGCAGTGGAGGATTTCAGGAGTCAGGTACACAGGAGGACGCATTCTGTGGACAGCCAGCCTCTTTTCCCAGTTCTGCCTGTCGTTGCCCACGAACAATGTGGCCATGGTAGCAGAGATGGGACTTATACGTGGGCTCGACAACATGGACTTCTGCTCACCAACGCTGACCTGGCTACAGCTGCTGCTGAGTGCCAGATATGCCGACTGCAGAGACCAACGCTGAGCAACTGCAGATATGACATCCTTCCCTGAGGTGACCAGTCCGTGGCCTGGTGGCAGGTTGGCTGTGCTGGACCACTTCCTCCATGGAAGAGACAACACTTCATCTTTACTAGAGTAGAACTTATTCTGGTTATGGATTTGCCTTTCCTGCACATAATGCTTCTGCCCAAACCACCATCCAGGGACTTACAGAAGGTCTTTTCACTTTCATGGTATTTCACACAGGATTACCACTGACCAAGGAACTCACGTCACAGCCAGAGAAGTGTGACAGTGGGCCCACCATTATGGGATCCAGTGGTCTTACCATGTTTCTCACCATTCGGAAACAGCTGCTTTGACAGAAAGGTGGCGTAGCCTTTTCGAAGACACAGCTACAGCACTAATTAGGTGGCAGCAACAAGGAGGGCTGGGGCAGGGTTCTCCAGAAGGCAGTGTATGCTCTGAATCCGTGTCCAGTATCCGGTACCATTTCTCCCATAGCCGGGATCCATGGGCCCAGGAATGAGGGATGGAAAAGGGAATAGTTCTACTCAGTATCACCCTTAGTGACCCACAAGGGAAATATTTGATTCCTGTTCCCATGACCTTAAGTTCTGCTGGCCCAGAAGTTTGGGTTGCAGAGGCGAAAGCGCTCATGCCAGGAGTCATAACAAACATTCCATTGAATTGGAAGCTCAGACTTCCCTCTGCCTACTTAGGGCTTCAGATGCCCTTAAGCCAAGGCTAAGAAAGGAATAACAGTGTTAGGAGGAGTGATTGATCCAGGTTAGCAAGGGGAAATTAGACTGCTTCTCCACAATGGAGCTAAGAAAGATTGTGTCTGGAGTGTGGGAAATCCTTTAGGGTATCTCCTGGTGTCACTCTGTCCTGTGATTAAAGTCAAGGGGAAGCTACAGCAATCTAATCCAGACAGGATGAAAAGGGCACAGACCCTTCAGAAATGAAGGTATGGGCCACTCTTGCAGAAAAAGAGCCAAGACCTTCTGAGGTTCTTGCCAAGGGTGGAGGAAGTACAGAATGGAAAGTAGAGGAAGGTGGTTATGAATACCAGCTAAGGCCACGTGACCCAGAATGAATAGTAGAGGAAGGTAGCTATAAATATCTACTAAGGGTAAGTGATCACTTGCAGTAATGAGAATTATAATTGACATGAATATTTTTGTCATATTTTGTTAAGAAAGTGTTTGTACAGATATTTGGGTTTTCCTTCCTTGATTCTTTTATCACCCAATTTAACAGCAATTAAGAAAATTAAGAAAGCTATCAGTGGTTATCATATTTAAGTTTTGAGATACCAAAAAATGTCTATCAAGGCACATTGCCACCTATTCAAAATTTTTTAGAAAATATTTTAATAAATTTTAATTCATAACTAATCACTTTCAGTAATACTTAAGATTTTATTTCAGAACAGAATATTCTAAATTTTTTATCTCTTCTTAATCAAATTTATTTTTTATTATTTAAAATGATTTTTAAATTTAAATATATTTTGTTCATATTCTTCCCCTCCCCAAGTCTTTTTAGAACCTGCGTTTGCAGTTGTATGAGGGATAGTCATATCATGTAAACATTATTATGACCTGGTTAAATATATAATGCACTTCTGATTGTATGTATGATAGTCATATCACGTTAGGCATAATTATGATGTGGTTATTGCTTTTAGTTGAAAGTTAACCATGACATAAGGAGAGAGAATTGTGTGTCAAGTTGACAAGGGGTGGATGTATGACAGACAACCAGTTCTTGGTTGTTAACCTGCCTATATCTAGAATTACCTAAAAACCCAAGTGACTGGATACACCTTTGAGGTTTTTTTCCCCTCAATTAAATTATTTGATGTAGGAAGACCCACTTTTAATCTAGATCTCTCGAGGTGGGACGATCCACCTTTAGTCTGGGCCACACCTTCTGCTGGCAGCCTATATAAAGGTCATGGAAGAAGGAAGGTTCTTGTTCTTTGCCAGCTTGACCTCACTCTTGCTGGAGAGGCCATTTCTTCACTGGCATTAGAGCCTACTTCTTCAGGCTGATGATCAGCTGAGATAGCCCCCTTCGTGGACTGAGTAACTTCTGGAGTCTTGTACTTGCTGTTGGTAGAGAGCCATTGTTGGACTAGCTGGACCATAGTCTATAAATCTAATATATATGCTAATACATATATTCATGTGTATATATGTATTCTAATAGATCTAGTATCTATCTATCATTTATCTATCTATCTATCTATCTATCTATCTATCTATCTATCTATCTATCTATCTATCTATTATTCTATCAATTCTGCTCCTCTAGAGAACACTGACTAATACAAGTAGACCGGAAATATCATAAGGACTTTGTAGATCATGGTAAGAAAGTTGGGTTTTATTCAAAATATTGGGGAATGTTTAAAACTGGGATTGGGGGCTGGAAAGTTGACTCAGCAGTTAAGAGTGTTTGCTGCTCTCCCAGAGGATCCAATTTAGCTCCCAGTACCAGTGTTGGACAGCTCACAATTGCCTGTAACTCCAGTTTCAGGGAATCTGATGTTGTCTTCTGGCCTCTGTGGGTACCTGCGAACATGTGCCCGTGTGCATAGACATACAGGCAGACAGACACACAGAGACATAAACATGCGCGCGCGCGCGCGCACACACACACACACACACACACAAGCATAGAAAATTTTTTTAAAAAATCTATTTTTTTTTTACACTGAAGCATAATATGGACAGGAAAGTGTCCCAAAGCAAGCGCTACTCCTCAGGGTTCCAGGCAAGTGGGTGACGAGTTGTGAATGACACCACAGTGACATCCTGCTGAGACCCTGTGAGGGATGGACCCTGGAGGTGCCTGGTAAAGTAGAAGCTGCAGTGCACTTGGCTTGAATCGGCATTCAGAATCCAGAGCTGAGACTTCACGGCCCGGGGGTACCTTTCTGTCCATAAACCTTTGCTCCCGTCTAGGATTCTGATGCTACCAAGCACTTGAAAGAACTCATAAAGCTATAACAAGACTCTTGACTCGGCAGCTTTCTGTCTGGATTCTCGGTGGAAGACTGACGGACAGGAGGCCACAGCCAGAGGACGTCAGTATCCATCATCCCCCTGCCTCCTGCCCCTGTGGAAGTGTCTTCTTTCCTGTCTCTTTTGCCTGGGGTACCACTTAGCTTCCTCAGCAGCCAGGCCTGGAGAATGCATGTATGACTCGGAAGCCTTAAAAAAAAATCTCCTCTGCCAAACTCCAGGCACAATTTCCTCAGATTTAGCTCATTTTGAATGTGTCGGATGGCTCTGGAGTTTCCCTTCATTAATCAATGAAGTCAATCCCAAGTGATCCACCACCGAAGCTACGGTTGTACCATGGTTTTCCACGACTGTCGTTAATTCTATTCAGTTACTTTTGATTGACAAGTAATAATTATGAGTATGTATAGATAGGGAGCAATGTGATGTTGAGATCGATGCGTAGGACAATTAATTCATCATGGTAATGAAAGCATCTGCCACCTCATCGACATTTTCTTTTGTGTATTGCATCTTTTTTTTTTTTTTAACCTCAGTTCTTCCAGTCCTTTGGAAGCACACAGTACAGTACAGTGTTACTATGGCTGACAGCACGCAGTTCTAAAGAGCTCTAAAGTCGGTCCTCAACTCCAGACGTGCTCCATGCCCTTGGACCAGCAGCTTCCCTTTCCCTTCCTTCCCACCAGAGCCTCCAGTGATGACCTCTGCCTCTGTTTCTAATGAGATTGGATTTCTTTCATTCAACTCACGGCCTGGGGCCCAGCAGCACTGTTTTTCTGTGCCTGAGTTACTTCACTCAGCAATGTGTCCTCTACTCTACCTTCCTCTTTTTCTTTTTTCTTTTAATTTTTATTTTGGTGGAGTCCACAGTGTGTGCCGGTTTTCTGACCATTCTTTGCCCTTTTGCATGGCCGGTGCTGCTCAGAACTGGTGTAAGGTTGAGTCATTCCTCTCTGCTGGGACGAAGATGCTGCTCAGATTTCCTGAGGCCATCACCCCACTGGATTAACGAATCCCTTCCTGGTCTTAACAGTGACCAGGAAGTTGATGGTTAATAGTTAATAGACGTAATAGTACATTAATAATGAATAGCAGCAAAGTGGGGCTGACGGTATCTCCCTGTTCAGCTGGTTGCTCTTACACACTAAATCACATTGAAATGAACTAAAGCCATTGCGTATTTCAATAGGTGGATTAGTGCTGGTGTCTACTATGTTATTGTCTCAGACTTTAAACCCCAAGGAGCTTTTGCCTATGGCCCTCCATGGATGAGCCACCTTGGTCTTTGAGGCTTGTGGATCGAGCTAAGGAACAAGGATCGGCACCCATGACTGCAATGACTTCTGAGCTCCACTCTCCGTCTCTTTACCTTGAAAATCGCTTCATTTACAAAAGACAGCATTTGCCACTTCCCACTGACTTGCTTCCAAACCCGGCTTGCATTTCAGTTTTGTATTCAGGCTGCAAGGCGTCTCCACCCTATGCTGACGGACATAGGAAAACTGGGAGCTGAAACGGGTGCTCAGTATGATCACATTTCGTAGGCTGTCCGGAGCCTCTTTCGCCAGGGAGCTGGACTGAAAAATCACTGAGTTCCATGGAGGTTAGCCACCGGGACATTTTCATTCTGATCTCATAAGCGGAGACTGTGCAACCTGAACTGTATTGTTGCCTTGATAAATGAACTCTTACTTAGTGTCTACAATGAGTCTAAAATGACTCATTTTGCCACAAGTCACAGCAGCAACACACACACACACACACACACACACACACACACACCTAGAATTTGAGTTTGGTTCCCAGTGCCCATGTTGGGCAGCTCACAACTGCCTGTAATGAATTCCAGAGGATTTGATATCATCTCCTGGCTTCTGTGGGTATGTGCATATTTGCATCCATACAAACAGACAGGCAGGCATCCAGACGGACACACACACACACACACACACACACACACACACACACACGGTCTGTGCTGTGCTCCTCTACCCTCTCCACAACAGCTGGTAGCATCTTCAGGCAATTCAGATAGAGACCAATATCCCCTTGCTGAATTGTGTCTTCTACGGTTTCTTTGCTCTGAGTGGCTAAAGTCACAGATAGAACATCCAGAACACCTACCTGTGTCCCCTCGAAAAGGGGACATTTTTAATCCTTCAGTGTTTAACTTTTGGTTGGGCGTGTGGCGGCTTACGTGTTTAGGTCATGGGAGAAGCCAGCAGCGTGTCTAATTGTTCTGGCGGTGCCTTGCTGGCCGCCTGCCCTAGGTAGCAGAGCTTTTGCTGAGCCGCATGAGAAGGATCTGCAGGCCAGCCCAAGATGCCTGCAGGTGCCTCTCTCTGCCTGACTCACCGAGGCCCTGCTTTACAGCCCCATTGTGTTTCTTGATAAAAGGGAACCCCACCCATGGCTAAGGCAGAGATCACCAGGAACAAGGGGCACTATTCGATAGTCTGACGGACATAAAGCAACCTATGTGACTGGACACAGGACAATTAGGAAGTGATGTATTTTGTCTTCATTTTAGCGACTCAAAACACACCTTGGACGACTGACGTCTGATGGTTTCTTCCAAGTTGATTAGCTTTCTGTAAAGCAGAGCTTGAGTTTCAGGAGCTGGTTCTTCCCTTTTCTTCTGTTTCTGAGTTGCCAGGGAGACAATCTAGGACCTTGTGTGTTAGGCGAACACTCCAGCCCTGAGCTATGCAAGCTTAGCCTTAAATAGTTTTTTGTTTATGTGTTTTGATCTTGTTTGTTTGTTTTAGCAGAACCTCAAAATCCAGGTATCAGCACAGAGCAGATACACTATTGTTTTTTCCTTTGGCAGCTTTGACCCCAGAGCTGGGTCACCTTGTGCTGACCAAGACCCATAGGTGGTGGAATTTAGCTGTTGTTTTGTTTTTCTAGCCTGTGGGTCTATGGAGGGTTTTTCTTTCTTTCTTTCTTTTTTTTTTTTTTTGTGCTTAGGAAGGCTGTTATATTTCCATGACGTTTTCTCTCCTCCCCCTAATCCTAGCCACCTCCCCCCGTTGATAATTAACTATCGGGTCCTCCCCGCCATTCTCCTGCCCTCTGCTTCATCTTCTTCTAGTTCTGACACCATTTCCGAGCATGCGTTGCTGCTCACCCAGGCTCTTCTTCCATTCTCCCCTCTTCCTGCTCACAGGAATTTTTTTTGAAAATGCCCTTATTACTTTGTCACCTTTGCTTCCGACGCAAAACACACCAGAGTCACCTTCATGCCTGGCATCGCCTGTCCCTGCCTGTCATGTGCAGACTGTGTTTGAACTTGAAGTAGCCTGGATGATCTGACTGTTGAAAAGGAGGTTGATGGGGGTCCTTAGGACCAAGGAGCAGCACCAGGTCTCCCACTTCCTTCGCTAAGCGCAGCTGCTAGCCCAGTGCATTTGCTTCCAGATCATCGGCCTCTGAGATGCTGATTAACGCTAATGAAGTTTCCTGGGAAACCGCCTGTGCCCTGCTCTGTGCAGTAGCAAGTGACCCTGTGTGCTCTCAGGTTGGAGAGTGCCCTCTGCAGCAGCTACACTCTTACTTCTTCCTGTGCTGGTCTCAGCTAGCTGAGGTAGGAGTAGCCTGAGGCCAGAGGTAGCCCAGACAGCTGAGCCACCCTAGGACCCAACCCTGACTTTCCGTTCCTAGCCCTATTATGACTCCTTTTCTCCCAAACTAGTGTTGGCATTATTTTATAAAAATGAATGGGTGCCATGTTTGACAGACATGATCACCGGATTAACTCTTCATGGACTTGGAGTCTAGACCTACTTTTGCAAAGTTTGATTTATACTCCTTAAAAATATGAGACTCTGTGCATGTGTGAATTAGAAATGGGATGTGTTTTATTATCTGCAAAATGGAAAGATACAATATCGTATAAAATGAAAATGAGAATACTGAGCCTACAAACCACATGGAGTTGTGAGGATCCAATGAAATGCACAGTGGGTCATCCTCTGTTTAGAAGGAAGATAGGATGATTATATTATATTTCCAAAATCAAATTAACATGCATCTGAGTAGAAAATGTGCTTCCCCATATGCCATGTCAGCAGGGCCGGTATCAGCAGTTCCAATCCTCAAACCATCTGAGGATACATTTCTCCCGATAATGAAATGTCAATCATCTGGTTTTATACACATAGCCAATGAGTTCACTGCTTGGTCCTGTAGCTAGCTACCTGTAACCCGGGCCATTCACCTCACCTCAGCATTTCAGCTTTTGAAACTGTAAAATGATAGGCCGAGTCCCCCTCAAGGGCCTTTCTGTTTCCCATAGGCCCCTGCTCTAAAACACTTTTTCCTGAAGTCCGAGAGCAAGCTGCTTTCTCAGGTGGGGCCGCGCATCAACTCAGCGACTGTTAATAAAGTAAAGGGTGACCTTTTAAGCCATCAAACCGGTCCATCTGTAACCAGCTATGAATAATCTTGTTGTGATTCTCAGAAATTAGATTCAGATAAAGTTACGTTCCCGAGAGTGACTTTGCATAAGGGCCTGACCTTGCTGAGTTGGATGAGCTTGGTGGATTTCTTGCTTGCTGATTCAGTTGAGAATTTCTGGCACCAAACAGGAAGCTGGAGAAAAAAAATATTTCACTTTGGTTATGGGTCCAGTGATTCATTAAAGTGAGATTTTTTGGGAGGGGGTGGAGGGTTTCGAGACAGGGTATCTCTGTGAAGCTTTGGAGCCTGTCTGTAGACCAGGCTGGCCTCGAACTCACAGGGATCTACCTCCCTCTTCCTCCCATGTGTTGGGATTAAAGGTTTATGCCATCACCATCCAGCTGAGAATTGAAAGGTTTTTATCTTAAAAGGGACCTAGGAAGTAAGAGTCACTCAGTTTGAGCTGTGTAGGCTGCCTTTATTTAGAGAGACCATGTCACAGAGAAGTTGAAATCTGGAGTCCAAGGGAAGCTGACCTTGGCTCTTCAGATATGTCATGGACTAGTTGGCTGACCTTTACGCTTCATTATTTTTTTAATTCTATCTAAAATGGGGATCGTAATTACAGTGCACTTTCCTTGTAGGGCTGGGAGGCTTTCCGAGGGTGTGCTCAGGAGTTGGGTTTTATTGTTATTTTTCAGTCAGCTTACTCATTATCTACCACCTAGAGGTGTGCCTTAGAGAAAGGCGTGAGTGACAATGTCTCCACACACCCACAGAAGTTACTGGACTCTGCCGATTCCCTGTTCCTGCGGAGGGATGGCACTTGACAGGACTTTCCCAAAGGGCTCTCACCAGTATGGAGAAGCTTGCCTCCTTCTCTGGATAGCACAACCCCATGAAGGAGACCCGGCCTTAGAGATGATAATGCAGTTGTGTAGACTGGGTGTCTAGTTTTTGGCCCAGAAGATAAAAACTTAGCTGCCTGTCCTCGTAGCTAGTGTTCAGGATCCACTAATGATTTAAATGGAACTACTTGTCTGCATTTTCTCTCAAGTCATGTATAGTAAATGAAATAGAGGACAAAAGTAGTTCCTTTCTGGTATATAATTCAGCATTCTACCCCTGAGTTATACCCCCAGCCCCGGCAATTCTCCATGTTTAGACAAGGCTTTCGGTTGTGTAACTAGCAGCATGTTCAAGCTAGAATGTTTTGATCAACCGAAAACCTTACCCCTAACTTCTCGTAGCAATATAGTCTGTTTCTTCTTTTTCACCTCTTACAGTTTAAAAAATCCCGCTTACTGCAACCCTGGACATCTGCTAGAAATCATTCATTGCCGTCCCATATTTGCGAGTTGTGGAACTCCTCACAGACTCCAGCTTTTCACAGAGCTGGGTCCCTTCACTGACTACTTGCTCAGGAAAAGCTTGGTGAGCTCTTTGCTGGTGCCAGGCATGAACCTGGACCGAGTGGTACAGAAAGTGCTGACGGCTCTTCCCGGCTTTCAGGAAATACTGTGCACACAAGTAAAAGGTTCAGTAACGAGGCGCAGGGTTAGCCAGCAACAGAGGCCGAAGATCAAGGTGTGCCGCAAGGTCATCTAGTTTGGGTGTGAGAGGCGCTTAGGGGAAGGTCACGTGAATCTGCGGGTGGGGCTCAGGAAAAGCTCTAGAAAATAGGGCCCTCTGAGCAGTACCCTTAGTCCAGCGTCCATCTCCTGCCTTACGGAAGCCTTTGGTTTTCCAGCTGGAGAAAAACAACAACAAAAAACCTTTTCTTCCTCAACTTAGATTTCCAGATCTCCCTCTGGTTTCATCCCTCGTTTCTCCCTCTCACCCTTTCTCTGCCTTCCACCTGTTCCAGAGATGGCTGCACGCTGACCCGTGCCCCTCTAGACTTCTTACAAACCTGTCTCTCCTCTTCATTGCCTCCGCTCTGGCCCTGCCAGTACCAGAGAGCGGCGTCTGTGCCAAGCAGGTGCTCCACCAGTCTGGCTTGGTTGAATAACTAAGCTGGGCATTGTGAAGAGTAGAGAGAAAGAACTGGGGAGAACAAAGGGACACCGGCGAAAGATACCTGAGCTGAGCCATTGTTGACAGTCCTAGCCAGCTTCCTGTCGGGAACAGCAGCTTCCTGTCAGGAAGGACAGCACAAAGGAGAAAGGAGCTTTGGAGCATTGAAATCAAAGAGGTTTTGATTGAAGTGTAGTTATTGTAGGACCCTATTTCCTTTGCCTCTTCTGCTTCCTGCTTGTACTGTGCATGGATGCACACAGACAGACAGACAGACACGTGCACACACACACACACACACACCTGCTTAGTTTTTATTGCCACCCAACTACTTTATCGGACTTTCAGTAGGATAAGACTTTGTCTTCCTGCTATTTTCTCTGTTCCTCTTTCATTTGCTTTGCTTGGGAGAAGAAGCAGAGGAAACCACAGAGAACACCATGTCAGCACCCGGAGTCTAGTGACCTTAACTACTGATGTCCTCATACTCAAGATTGTATACTCTGAAGTATAAAATAAGACTTTAGGTCTCTACCTGAATATGTAGCTTCTCTTTCTTCTCTTTAATTGTTTTTTTTTTTCTGCCATGAAACCCAAGATTGTATCCAAATTCCCCCCATTCTGTGTGTCATGGCTTTGAGGGCTCTTTTATTGCACCGTGGTCCCCTTTGCTAACCTCCCTTTATTATAGATCCTGTGACTTCTCAGCTCTGCTTTCCCTGAGTAGAATCCAGTTAATAACCTCACTGTACTCCTAAAAGCAATTAAAACAGAAACTTACTTAAAAAGAAGTTAGCCTGGGGCTGGAGAGATGCCTTCCGGAGCACCTCAGTTCTGTTCCCAGCACCCACTCTGGGAAGCTCACAAGTCAGCTCCAGGGGATCTGATGCTTTCTCCTGGCCTCTGCAAGCACTCACACATGTGCTGCATGCTCATGCATGCAGGTACACACACACACACACACACACACACACACACATGCACAAATGCTCACACATATGCATGTGTGTCTTTGTTAGGGTCTCACTGTGTATCCCTGACTGATCTGAAACTCACTCTAGAGACCAACTGGTCTAGAACTCAGAGCTCTTCCTGAGTCTGCCTCTCAAGTGCTGCGATTAAGGGTATGCACCACCATGCCCAGAGGTATGTTTTTTTTTTAAAAAAAAAATACTAGGACTGGAGAGATGGCTCAGTGGTTAAAGTTTGTCCTGCTCTTGCAGACACACACACACACGCACACACTCACTTAATAATAAATGAAATCTTGAAACATGTGTTCAAACATAATTTGACAGCCAAAGAGAGATTTTGAGTGGCTGAAACCAGAGCTGCTGACATAGGTAACTTTCAGAGAGACTGGAGTGTGGCCTCTTCTGGCCAACACTAAACATTTTGCCTCTGCA
Source organism: Myodes glareolus (assembly GCF_982192425.1). NCBI lineage: Eukaryota > Metazoa > Chordata > Mammalia > Rodentia > Cricetidae > Myodes > Myodes glareolus. Next base: position 27,379,540 of record NC_142048.1, on the reverse strand, counting down.
GAAGGGTGGGACAGGGAGCTGGGCAGAGCACTGTGGAGAACCGACCGCCCTGTGCAGAACGGCCCTGTGCAGAACCGCCCTGTGCAGAACCGCCCTGTGCAGAACTGCACTGTGAGCATGTGGCTAAGTCATGTGCCTCTCTCTGTTGGACCCACTTTCTTTGTCTGTATCAGGATCCTGGTGCTTCGTTCTGATGACTGAGATGTCAAAATCACCTCCATGCACCTACGTACAGTGTCGATGGTGGTCGCCTTGTGCTTTGAGGACCGAAGGGAAATGCGTTAGCACCCTACTTGCCTCCCTTTTATGAAATGGAGCCAATTTTCAGGGGCATTTAATGCAATTAGCTGGTGACAACAGTATATGGTCAGTTCTGCTCAGAGTTAGAACATAGCACCAGAGACATTGAAATTAAAAACATAATGGACTATCACTATTTACCCCAAATAAAATAGATGGTCAAAATAAAAGTGGTAACAACACCAAATGCTGGCAAGGATGTAGAGAAATTAGGTCACTCTGACACCGCCGATGAGAATGTAAAATATGCACCCGCCCCGGGGAACAGTTTGGCTGGTTCTCGTGGAGCTAAACGTGGAATTTCTGTATGAGCCAGCAATTACACTCTTGGATGTTTATCCCAGAGGAATGGAAACATGTTTGTGGAAAATTTGAACACAAATGTTCACAGCAACCTTGTCTGCACTAGGCAAGGACTGGTATCAACCCAAACATCAGTGGGTGGATAGTTAAAAAAAAAAATGGAGTAGGTTCTCCAACAGTTTGCAGTAGTTAAACAACTGCATGTGTACGCCAACAACAGAGAGACAGCTATGGGTACACACAACTTGGTGGCTTGCTGGGGAATTGGGCTAAGTGAAAACAGAGCCAACCTCAATGGATTGCTGCGTGAATATAATTTATTATTGTCCCCCAAATAATTTTATTCTTAGTTTTTTTAACCTCTTCTTTAATTTCATATACATAAACATAACCTGATGATAATTCCATTTTGTGTTGCTCATGTGTATATTTTTTTAGGGATAACCACTTGGAATTAGATAAGCAGATAGAGGAGAAGACTGATTCTCCCTCTCTCGGTAGCCATTATTTGCCTAGAGGTGGGGTCACATGAGATGTCCCCCCATGCCAGCTGCTGATGTCATGTTCAGTTCTTGTTTAGACAACTATGTGATTGAGATTTCCAAGATATGACTTCCCCGTCTTATACAGAAGAAAATATCTCACAGTGGACTCCCTGATCCTCTGACTCTTAGAGTCTTTCTGCCCATCTCTTCCCCGATGTTCCCTGAGCCCTAGTGTAGGGGCTGTGTTCTCGATGTAGCAGTTGAGTCTGGGTACCCCACAACCACCTTGTCTCTTCACCAAAATAAAGATTTTAATTTAAAATATACAGAAGCAGTTTCAGAGTGCTTAGATCCGTCTTATCAGTGTCTGGGCAGTTAATTTTATATTTGTGAGCCTCAGGGAGCCATTTCATTGTTCTGATATTCTGGACTGTCAGTCACATTCAGATCAGGAGAGTAGAGAAGAACTTCCCCTTTCCATTCAGCCGGAAATGGCACAGTGGCTGGGTTTTGTGTTTTCCTTCTTGTGAAGGTTTGACAATGTCTGTCTGGACCACAGAATCCTGAAAATAGGCACATCACTTTCTTGCAGAGCAAGGGCGGAGAACAGAACTAGGTTGGATTTAGAGAATTGGGATCTGGATCTGGCCCAAGGTTTGATCAAGATGCAGCCCCAGGTCTTGGCAGTGATCAGGTTGAATAGAGTCTGTGAACATTGTCACCAGAGTGTAGCGTAAGCAGACATGTGAGGGACACATCTGGGCCAACTCATTGCAAACTTCTTCTATGAGACATGAACTCAGAACTCGAGTTTGGCTTTCACCTTCCCGGCAGGTGACGTGGGGGAGGCCTGGAATCGGAACCTTAGTTGGCAGCCTGCCTGAGCCCAGGAAGGTTTTCTGTTTGAGAGTGTGTGCTCTAACCATGCAGCCTAGAGACTCTGACAATCTTCTCTTCTTTGCAGTTGTAGGACAGTCCCACCTGGACAGCGCCATTGAAGATCAAGAGATTGTCACCAATCCGCCAGACATTTGCCAAGTTGTGGAAGTGACCACGGAGAGCGATGAGCAGCCGGTCAGCATGAGCGAGCTCTACCCTCTCCAGATTTCTCCTGTGTCTTCCTACGCAGGTAAGGGGAGCAGGCGGGTGACCTGGAGACTCACTGGAGAACAGATCAAGTCTAGCATCACCTCATCTCACCATGCCGCAAGAATCTCTGTTCTGTACTAGAAATTATTAGTGTGGCATTATCCTTCCTCTTAGGTTCTTGACGGCATCTTAGACGCCTCTGTGAGAAGAGGTGTGTACGGTATTCCCTCACTCGACTGTCCAGGATGTGGTTCCTTCAGGACTATAGATAACATTTCTTGCGATAAATGCTTCGTTGTCATCAGAGACACACAACAAATGATGTAGTCACTGGACCTGGCAAAGACTGAGAACGCACTGGAACATATTGAGTTCAAATTCACTTGTAATCTGTTTGCCTAAGTTAACAGGATTTGGGGTCAGAGTGCTTTGACGGAGTCTAGATTTTACTAAGGTACATAGGACTTTAGACGTCATCTTTTCTAGATTCTCTGTTTGTGGAAGTGAACAAATTTTCTCAGGGTCACCTGGCCAACAAGTGTCCCGCCCAAGAGTTGAACTCAGCCTTCAGCTTCGAGGTTGTTGTTAGATCTAATCCATTCCACTAGCTTTCCTTGCCCCTTCCACTTATTTCCTCCCTCCTTCCTTTCTTCCTTGTTTTATAGTGCTGCTTCTAGCTGAACTGGGCAGCTGGGCCCATTTCTGCCTCTCCTAGGGCCTGGTCCTATCATTGCAGAAATCAACCCAGGCGGAGTTACGGAATCAGACACAGAATTATGTCATCTTACACTCCCTTCCTGACCATCTCCATTTAAGCTTTAGGGACTCAATCACAATTAGGAAATCTAAATTCGGAGTCAGTGTTATTGTTTGCAACTATTGACAAAAATAAAAAGCAGAGGCCCAGGAAGGGTAAAAGCCAGGCAGCTCTGGCAAATGGATCACCTTCTCCCCAGGCCTATTCGCATGCTTTAGAGGCCTCACTGGGATAGCACAGACTCATGTGGCAGAGTCCATCCAAATATCAGTTGCTTGTAAATTATCCACAGATATATTGACCTCATATAAATTAACCAGCCAGCTTTCTTTTTAAATTTTTTTTTTAGTTGTGGTGAAATACACATAACACAAAATTGCCACTTGTGGAGTGTCCAGTTGAATGGCTTTGAGTATGCTCACAGTATTGTGAAGCTGTCACTGCGCCTATCTCCAGAGGTCTTTCACCTTAAACCAAAATGATGTACCCATTAAATACATACTCCTGTACCCGAGTATTGAGAATCATTGGTCTATTTCTGTCCACTCTGTGGGCTCTTAGAAGAAGAATTGTGCAGCCTTTACCCTTCTGTGACTGGCTTATTTTACTTCAAATACATCATAACTTGCTTTTGTATTAGGAACATGAAAAAGAATGGGAGAAAGAGCCCTAGTGACAGGAAGTCTATCACCTGTCAAACAGCTCACTGGTGGTCAGTCATTCATCAGACAGAATTTGGACTTATATGTGTCCATTTCTTTTTGGCATTTGCCAGGGCCCAATGACTATATTATGTGTTGTGTGTCTATTGTTGGCTGGAAATTATGCTAAATGCTCATTTGTATTGATTGACTTGCTTAATGATCAGGGGAGTAAATGTTAGTCTCTCCTCTTCAAAAGTGAGGATGCCAAGGCTAATGGGAGTCTAGGAATAAAAAAAAAAACTAGTGACAGATAAATCTATGTGCAGCCATGTTCTTAGACATTCATCATGGTGCTGCATGGGGTCACATGCTATAGACCCATTTGATGGTCAAAGGACCCACCAGAGAAGATAGACCCAAATCTTCATGCAGAAACAACAGAAGCATTAAACACCGTGGTATTTTCCCTGTATTTGTGGAGCTAAAGCTAAAGTCATGGCTTTCTTCTAAGCTGGTGTAGTTGCTAAACAGGATATGGGGCGGGAGGGGTGGAGCCTTAAAGTGGACTGGTGTACCTGTTTAAGGTTTTCTTGGGGATTTGACGAAGACCTTTTGCTGTTGTCAGCAATGGTATTTTGCCTTAGCAGAGTCATCCTGAGAACAGCTGATGTGTGTGTGTGGGGGGGTGGTGAATGAAATTTTCATTCCCCGTTTTGTGCCATTTGTGTCGCTTTCCAAAGGAAGGGTTTTAGCCCCAGGGTGGCACAGGAACAGCATAAATTTCTGTGAGAGGTCAGCTTTTCAGCCTGGTATTTGGTTCACCCATGGTTTTCACTGCTGGAATTCTCCAGAATGTTGTAGAGGGAGGTTTATTGGATGGAGCCAAAATGTTTCACTGCCGGTCCCTTTCTAGACTTGACGTGTTCCAAAATTCTCTGTTACTGACCATGACTGGTTCAAGTCTTCCAGCCAGGAAGTTGATAATGTTCTGTAGTTCTCCCTTCTCATCTTTTGGTTTTATGTTCATCAGTAGCGTAGAATGTTTGGTTGATTTTCATGATAGAGTTCCTTGGTGTAGACTGTTCATCCAAACGTCAACCGCCTTCATTCAGCGGTCCAGGAAACTGCTGTTTGGAGGTTGTTGTTGAATATCCTTTTCCTCTAAGGATCACTGACATATGATTCTGGGAATGTCACAAAACCACAGTCACCTTTGCAGCTCTGTCTTCTAATGTATTATTTAACTGTCAGGGTGAAGAGGAGTCTAGACAGCGTCTTTGGGTGGAAGGAAGTGTTTGCGCTGGGTAGTTTAAGCAGACAGAAAATTCTACTTTGATTTGTAAAATTTTTCAGAGCAAAGAAATACGCTTCAAAGCCCAGGCTGTCGAAGCACGAAGACATTTTTGTTGTTTGTTTGTTTGTTTACTTAGTTATTTTGCAGTGCTGAAGAGCAAACCCAAGACTTCAGAGGTGGTAGAACAAGTACTCCACCACTGGTCCAGGTCCCTTGCCCTCGCTGTATTTCCATGTGGCTGTCCGTCACAACTTCCTAGTATTTAACTGCATTGGTGGTGTAGTAAGAGAAAACCATGATGGTAATTCAGAAGAAACGAGGTGGAAAACAGGCTTGCGTAGCAAGCAAAATAAGAATCAACTGGTTATATAATCAGGAGTAGAGAGGTCATGCAGACAGTCAGCTATCATTCTCCCAGAAGCCATATATGTATTTATGTTGTGAATGAGGCAAGCAAGGGTGCATTGACGTGGAGACTAAGATTCAGATCTGAGCTGCTGAGTGGCCAGTTGCATCTTCTTGGGAATGTAATTGAGGAAATTATATGGAAAGAAATCAATGCTAATCATATTGTGTTGAATGAGAGCCTTCCAGAAAATAGATCAGATATCGCATAATACAATAACGTGTTCCATAAAATATATCATCTCCTGCCCTGCGATGTTCTCGAGGTGGTTTGGTAATACGTATCCTCCAGGCAGATGTTAAAAGCTGGGCTGAAGCAGCGTGATTCTAGAGCTGCAGTTCTGGAAGGGACCTTGATGTCGCCTGATTCGAGGCCAAATTACTTTCTTCCCTCTTCGCTGCTCGCAGGGAGCAGGCCAGAAAGGTTAAATCAATTGTTCGCCTATCTACTGCTACTGTGTAAATATTTCGGCTTTTTCTGGCCATACTTGCAGAGCAAGTTCCATCTTTTTTTTTTGTTTTGTTTTTTAAAAATCCCATTGTATTGGAAGTCAGTCTGAAAAGCATCCAAACTAATAAAAGGGGGAAGTGATATAATCCTTGTCGACGTTTTGGCAGTCACGTTGATCTGGAAGCCGCAGCTGCAGTGAACTCATTTGTCATGTAAGAAGTCGTTCTGGAAATGACTATGGTGGAGCAAAACCAAGAGAGCAGGAATGAGGACCCGGAGCCAACGACTGAGTAATAGCTATAAAAACCGCCATTCATCTAACGGCAACACTTTGGGATCCTTAGGAACCCCAGGCACCTGCATCTCCTGGGCCGGAGGCTCTCAAGGCTGCTTCCTCGAAAAGAATCAGAGTTATAAACCAGTATGTTAGTCCATTTCACATTGCTGTAAGCACACGCGGTAATCAGCTTTGAAAGACATGGCGACTCAGAGTTTCAGAGGCTTCTGTTAAGATCCAAACCCTTACACCCAGCTCCCGAAGTGGCGAGGCTCTGTAACGACATCAGAGACAGTTGATCTTCATTTAGAAGTGATTCACTCCAGCCGGCATCGTGACAGCCGAAAGCACAGGGCAGGCTATTGTGCCATTGCGTAGCCACAACTTCATCCCTCTCGTTGAATGCTGTCTACTTTCGGGACATTAGCGTTCTTGTCCCCTACCAGGTCTGTTCACAGCTTCAGCAAGGAGTGTTTAGCCTGGCATCTAACTTCTAAACCCTCCAACCACTGTGGCTCGAGCTCGTGGGATCCTAGGACTTTGGTGGCAACAGCTCCTACTCCAACTCCTTTCCACATGCCTGGTGTCCTTGTGTGCTTGCTTTTATTTGAAGGGAAAGGGCCCAGAAGGATTTCTGGAGAGTCATTAGGAGAAGAAGGGGGCTTGATGCATGTGGAAGGAAGAGAAACTTTGGCTTCAGAGCACAAACAAAGCTAAGCATGAAAATAGGAAGGGGATCTTGAAGTCTTGCCAGCAGGAAGGCAGCCTCTGCGCTCTGTTTGAGACTCTGGGACCTGAAGTGCAGTTTTGTTTTCTTTCCTCTGCTGACTCAAACCACGACTTGGCAAGTTTCTCAACGGCTCTGTTCCTCGTTTTTCTTCTTGGGAGTGGCAGTCCTGCCTCCCCTGGAGGTTGAGCTAATGGGGCTTTTGTGTTTGGAGGGACATTTCCTTTTCTAGCCTTCCTTTACTTCTGCCTGGAAACATTCCTTGTGCCTATTGTCAGATTGTCTCCACAGCTCAGACCATTGTAGCTACGTCCTAGGCTTCCTTGTGACATCCGTGGCCCCTATATGGGGATGTTTGGGGTAGAACATTCTGAGTTGGCGGAGCAAAAGATCTGATTTTTGGTCAGTCTGTGGCAATCTCCCAGGCCTGTCTGAAGTCCCTGGAGAACAGTGGCTGAGAATCATGCAGAAAGCATTCCTGGGTGAGACTTGTGGACCTCACTTGCTTGCTGTCTGTTTAAGGAATGCCCTGGGGGTACGCTTTGCTCATTTGCTCTATAACTTGGTATATGTGGGGAGACCCATCTCAGGCCAGGGCTCTGGCTGGCTTGGAGCCGTTGCATCTTAATTCTGCTCTCAGGTAGGCATGCGGCTAATCTCCCTCAGTAGTGGCAGGGTGGAAGAGTTAGAAAGGTCTAGAGACCATACTGCCGTCTGACCGCAGCAGCTTTCCGACTTGGGATCATCGCGAGGGATGGACAAGACCCGTATCCCAAGGGCCTAGCTGAGCCTTTCTATAGATCTCTAAGTGCTCAGCTCTTATCAGTAGGATAAATGACCCAGACAAAATGCCCTGTGCAAGCCTGTGCATTTTGGATGCGCTGCCCTCTATGCATTCAGTTCTGCAGTGGCGCTGAACAGTGAAAGGAACTGCTCTGTGTCATTTTCAATTTGTAAAACTTAACGTACAGATGATGCGTAATCAGCGGTCACTGCATTTGACTCTGTGGCATCCAGCCCAGTGTGCAAGGTCAGTGTTGAATACCACTGACATTGCAAGCTCCGTGTGTCAGCCTTTCCAAACACCCAGGCACTCTCTCACACTTACTCATCATGTAATCCTCTTTGGAAAGTGGCGGGCAGCTGTAGCTCACTGTGGTTAAGGACGTTTCTCTGTGTCTCTCAGCTGGCAGCTCCAGTCAGGTGTCTAATGAATTGTCTGTTGCCCTGTAGCAACATGACCATAACCGTAATGGCTTAACACAATGCACGGTTAGGTTAGCTATCTCACGATCCCCATGGGCTGGGAATCCAGGTATGGCTTAGCTGGCTTCTGCAGGAAGGCCTTGCTACGCTGTCATCAGGTTGGCTGTTGCTGCAACTCTTCTGAGATCCAACTCTTGAGCCACTGGCTCCCACGGCATTGGGCGGAATTGAATTCCTTGCTCAGAGTTGAGCCGAAATCCCCAGTGTCTTGCTAGTTTCTACCTGGAAAGCAGGCCTTAGCTTAAATTTGCCTTGTGGGCCTCCCTGACATAGCCAGCGAACAAGAGACAGGTTAGATCTTACATGATGACATGATCATGTTCGTAGAATATTTATATCTTTGCTGTGTTCTGTTGGCTGAAAGCAAGTCAGAGTTCCTACCCACATTCAAGGGGATGGGGCCCAAAGATGGTAACCATGGGATGAAGGTCTTGGGGTACTCTAGAACATGGCCTCCTGCTAAAATTCTAGTAACTGGATATCTATAAATCCAAGGGTAGAATACTAAAAGGCAGGAGGAGGCGAGGAGAGATTCAGGAAGAGTTTTTGGACCGTTTCACTGTGTCGGGACTTCCTGTGTCAAATGGAATGGACTAGAAAAAGATAATGTGTGTGTGGCATTGTGGGCAGAGTTTCTGGGAGGGGAAGATGTCTCAGGGATTTCACAGAACCCCGGGAGGCAGAGGCGATGGCAGCATACTTGGTACAGCAGCTCCTCTCCTCAGCTCCATAGCCCCTCCCCTGCTCTGAGGGGACCACGCAGGGAACCGGAATGCACTCTGGTTTGTCCCGCTTGGAAGTGTTTGACCTCACGAAGTGGAGGGAGAGGGTGTGTGCAGTTTCTTATTTCTGAAGCGCTGGCATGGGTTTTTAAGATATTTCCTGAGTCTCCAAAATAGCTTGAGCAACAAGAATATCTCTGTTTTTCTTTCTGTACAGAAAGCGAAACCACCGACAGTGTGCCTAGCGATGAGGAAAGCGCCGAGGTGAGCTGGCTTCCTGGTGCCTCTTGTTTTAAAGCACAGGTTTTACTTTTGGATCTGTGTATGTGTGTGTGTGGTGTTTGTGTGTGTACAGTGTGTGTGGTATGCATGTGGGTGAGTGTGTGTGTGTGAGTGTGTGACCCAGTGCTTGTGTGAGAGAGAGACAGAGACAGACACAAGACAAAGAATGTACATAGCCTAAAATTTACCTTAACTTTTCTTTCTGAGTTGTAAAAATGTAGTACTGGGCCCCGAGTGGGAGGGAGGGAAGTGAAATGTGCCCCTCAGAAAAAGAGGTGAATACGACAGGGCAGGAAGAGAAAATTGGAGTCCAGGCCAGGAGATGTTGGTATGCTTATGGCTGTAAACATCCTGATTTGCCAACAGGAATAAAACGGCCTGCCTGGCCAGCAGGAAGCATCAGCGACAGCTAGCAAAGTTATCTTCCTCCAGATCCGTCTCCTCCTTTGGTCCTGCTGAGAGGCGGGTGTGTGGCCAATCTCTGCTCTCTGCCAACCTGCTTCCAGCTTCCCTCTGTAGGCCAGGCTCACACAATGGCAGGAAATGCCTGCAGTGCTGGTGGGAAGACAAAGGGGGCTGGAGAAGAAGCCCATGTTTGGTTGAATTCCTAATATCCCAAGGTCAGGAATTCTGAGAAGACAGTAGGCGTCTTCAAGGACTTTAACTCCTTTTCTGCCTGGCAGCTGTAAGGCCAGTTGGGTTCAGAAAATGGGGATCTCCGTCCCACCCACTTAAAAAGCCATGAAAGGACATTCGCTGAGTGTTCCTAAGCTCCTTACTCTCCTCATCTGAACATTCAGGGTAACTAATCGGGTTGGGCTATTATGGCTGGACACTTTCCGGTGTGCAACCCAGACGGCCTGCACATGGGAACAGGAAGCCAAGTGCCCACCTTATTTTGTGTGTTTGCAGAATAGTCTTGGTCAGATTTCTGGGAGCTAGCAAGTAGGAATCGATTTGAAAAGTAAGAGAAGCCATTGTTTGGCATGTGCTATTAAGTGGGAAGGAAAAGAACGTGTATATCTTGATTATTTTCTCTGAAAGGGGAGACCACACTGGCGGAAGAGGAACATTGAAGGCAAGCAGTACCTTAGCAACATGGGGACACGGAGCACCTACCTGCTGCCCAGCATGGCGACCTTTGTCACTTCCAACAAGCCAGACCTGCAGGTTACCATCAAAGAGGAGAGCTGTCCGATGCCTTACAACAGCTCCTGGCCCCCGTTTACAGACCTCTCCCTCCCTAACCCAGTGACCCCCACACCCAGCAGCAGTCGGCCCGACCGGGAGACCCGGGCCAGCGTCATCAAGAAGACGTCTGACGTCACCCAGGCGCGTGTCAAGAGCTGCTAAGCTTTGACTCTCTCTGGTGGTTGTTGGGATTTCTTAGCTTTGTGTTGTTATTTGTTTGTATTTTATTTTTCTCTCTGATACCTATCTTAGACAAATCTAAGGGAAAAAGCCTTGATAATAGGGTGTTGATTGCTGTGTCCAACTCCAGGGCTGGAGCTTCTTTTTAACTCAGGACTCCAGCCCCTCGGTAGACGCATATCTCTAGAACCTGCTGGATCTCCCAGGGCTACTCCCTCAAGTTCATGGACCAACAGCCACACGGGCAGTGGAGGTGCTGCGTTGCCTACAGTCAAGGCCAGCATGGTGGAGTGGATGCCTCAGAATGGACGAGAAAATGTGAACTAGCTGGAATTTTTTATTCTTGTGAATATGTACATAGGGCAGTACTGGCAACGTTGCGGTCTGCTTCTGCACCTTATCTTGAAGCACTTACAATAGGCCTTCTTGTGATCTTGCTCTTCTTCACAGCACACTCGGCGTCCCCTTCTGTGCCCATGACCTCACTACCCACCCATCCATTCCCAGCTCACTACCCACCCTCCCCTCTCCAACCCATCCAGTCCCATTCTACACCCACCCCTCCCTCCCCAACACATTCAATCCCAGCCTACACCCACCATTCTCTTCCCAACACATTCAATCCCAGCCCAAACTCACTCCTCCTTTCCCAACACATCCAATCCCAGCCCACACCTATCCCACCCTCCCCAACCCATCCAATAATAGCCCACTCCCACCCCTCCCTCCCCAGCCCATCCAATCCCAGCCCACACCTACCCTTTTCTTCCCAATCCATCCAATCCCAGCCCACAGTCACTCCACCCTCCCCAACCTATCCAGTCCCAGCCCACACCCACCCCAGCCCACACCCACCCCACCCTCCCCAGCCCATCCAGTCCCCGCCCACACCCACACTTCCCCCTCCCAGTTTCTTCCCCCTTTTCTCTCTTCGAAGGCAATGTTCCACATCTTGGAAGAGGAGGAAAAGAAATTTAATTTCTCCACAGCTGTCCCATTTTAAGACTGCTTGAAAAAAAAATCTTTCTAATCTGCTATGCTTGAACGCCACGCGGTACAAAGGAAAGCTGTCATGGAAATATTATGCAAATTCCCAGATTTGAAGACGAAAATACTCTAATTCTAACCAGAGCAAGCTTTTTTATTTTTTATACAGGGGAATATTTTATTCAAGGTAAAATTCTAAATAAAATATAATTGTTTTTTATCTTTTCTACAGCAGATTTATAATTTGAAGATTCCTTTTCCTGTTTATCAGCAGTTGTTATTACATCCTTGTGGCACATTTTTTTTTTTAATTTTGTAAAGGTGAAAAAAAAACTTTTATGAGCTCATGTAGCAATGAAATTATCCTGTGGATTGATAATAAATGAATATGGTATATAGTTAAAATTTTTAATGGGTATCGCTCCTGGCTGTAACTGTGTCTATCTGCATAATCATGAATCAGGGCCGACAAAGTATTTACTCTCGGAGACCACCGTGCTTTCTTTGCTGACTACAAGAAACTTAGGAAGGTCCTATGGGAAGGCTGAAAATTTCCATTTTCAAAGGCCCATGATACACTGGACCCTGGGCAAATGGCTACACGAGTTATCATCCTTGCTCATCACAGTTGTGCCCAGAAAGAGCGTTTATCACGATTCCACACGGTAGACGCGAGACCTGAGACGAAGACCTCCCGCTCAGGTTACCCAGACAGTTCAAGACCAGGATGCTGACAGAGCCCAAGTCTGGGGCGTTCCTAGCAGGGGCTGGTGGTGGTGGTGGTGGTGGGAGGGGTGTAGGGGGATGGTCTGTTTCCTAGTCCAGAGTTCTCTGCTGTGAGCAGATTGCTCTCATCTCAGTGGGTTTTTTGTCCTCCTCTGTGGACTTGGACACACAACTCAGGTTTGTGCTGTGTTACTTATCTGGGCACAGATCAAACACTTTCAGTAATAAGAAACAGTTGTGGTGTTCGAACTTTCTGCTCCTCTGTCTTCTAAGGCCTGGGGGATTTTGCATGAAGGTCCCGTCCTTAAAACGTTTCATTTCGAGAGCCCCAGTCTATCACCTAGTTGGAATTTGTTCCCTTTCCTGCTGAATTATCCTTATGGCCCTCACATACACACCTTGGTATTTCAAGGTACAGCCCCGACCTTGAGAAGGTCGCCTCCCTTACCTCCCAAGCTTCCTCAGAATACTTAAACGTAGTTGCCTTCCTGCCACCTTTGGGGGTTATGAAAAGATCACTGAGTTAATGTTTGAACAGTCCTTTGAATTTATGAAAGGACAAAGGGCTCTTTTTAAGTCTATCTCCATGTGCGGCTGCAGATACAACCAGTGACCATAAAATTATCGTCCCTGAACACAAGTCAACGGAAACCCGTTACTGTTTGGTGTATGTGAAATATCTCACACAGGTAGCCAGTTGTTTCTCTTCAGAGCTCCTTTGTAGGGCGTATTTATGTGGATTCCTCAGGACAAGTCATAAGGTTCTTGGTACATGAGCCCTCCCCTTTGGTAATTCAGATTTTAAAATCTCATTGATCACCCTGTTTTGTTTGTTTGCAAAACAGCAAAAACCCTCGCATAGAAGTTGGCCCTGACTCACGGTGATCAATGGGTCTAGGATAGTTCTGACCTTCCTTCTGCTCTCCCCTCTGCACCCAGAATGAGCCCTGCAGGTCCTCAAATGTCATGCCACCGTGTTACTCCGTTCCTGTGGTGGGAACCAGACTAACAACCAAATTCAGGATCCAGAGACAGACCATTCAGGTGCTCAAGGTAATACTCTGTTGCCAGTAAGACCACAAAAACAGAAGAGTGCTTAAAATATCCCCACAGGAGGGCTGAGTTATTTCTAAGTCCCACTTGCTAGGAGTAAAGGAAAACAAGGGGATTACACAAGACCTGGGTAGACGTGAGGGAGCTGAACAAACCAGATGGACGGCTCAGGAACAGGAGCCCAGACCTTGTTGTCACTTGGAGGAAGTGCTGGGGACACGTGATTTATTTAGTTGGCCTCTGTGTGTGCTGATATGGTTTTTATGATGGGTTTTGCTGTGGGTGTGTTTAAGTAGCAATGTAACTGCTTTTCGGACAATAGTTTCCATTCTCTGCCAGTCACACCCATAACAAAGTTCCTCATCCATCTTTGATCTGGGAATTTAGTAACAGCCGTAAGGCAGGGCTAACCAAGCACCTTGATGTGATTGGCTTCCATCATGTTGTTTGGGTGCCTTAAGTAAGTTCATCTTCAACCGTAGCCTTTCTTTCCCTATTTGGATGTCAAAGGCAGTGTGCCATTTATTTGAATGTATTGGATGTACGCGGCTAAGAAATACAAGTCCTGTGGACATCAAAGCCCTAAAACGATACCCTTTTTGGGTCGTTGTTGTTGCCTCAGATGCAAAAGGGCACTATCATGTAACCTGTTCCCGAGGTAAAAATTGTAGGAATGAGGAAAATCAATGGTTTGGTTTCAGGATTCTGAGTTTTCAAGTTGATGCTTTTAAAAGTATTTTCTATGTGAGTGAAAAAAAAAAAGTGTTAAGCCCCACATGGCCTCTTGCCCCTGGTTCTAAGAGGTGAAACATTAGACCTCCATTTGCTAAAGGCTGTCCTTTGAGTGTTGGATTAGGCTTTAAGAGCCCCTTGTCATTTTAGCTTTGGACAAACAGACCCAGATAAAAGGAGGAAATCAAAACCCAAATCGTTCCTGATGACAGACCAAAAAAAAAAAAAAAAAAAAAAAAAAATCCTAGGAAAAGGCTGGCAAACGTAGCTGGGTCTGTGGCATGCAGGGCTAGACTATCGGATACCTTTACTAGTTAGGGGTTTGCAAAGCGTCTGGAGGCAGAAGCTGGTTTTAACTAGTTATAGCCGGCCATTTCATCCTGAAACTCCATCTCTTGGTATATAACCTAGGGCCTGGATGAATGATCAGAGGCACAGGGACCGGAACCTGACCAGCCAGGGAGCCTGGGCACATCACCCCCACCGTGTCCCGGCTGCAGCGAACCGCTCCTCAGCGTTAGCACACGTTCTTTTCTGTCTAGCAAAGCCTCCGCATGCCCATTCTCATGAATGGCACAAGGCAGGTATCTGTAGATAACCACACCAGCTTCTCCTACTCCAACCCCCGCCATTCCTAGTGTTAAGGAGACAGTGTCAGTCCCCAGCTGTGTCCTTCAGCAAGGACTGGGATACCAGCTGCAGACCTGGAGAAGGGGGTCTTGCCATGGGCGGGGGGTGGAGTTTTGGGTGAGGAGATACCAAGAAGTATGTGCGGTGGGAGGGAGGGATTGTTCCGGAAGCTAGCGCCCCTACCAGCCCTAGTGGACGCAGAAGTAAGTCTCTGCAGTAGCTTGGGCATTGCTGGCTCTGCTGTGGTCATAAATGAGGGTTCTAAAGAGATTTGCTTCTGGGGCCATTCTAACAACAGGTGCCGAGGTCCTGCCGCCTGAAAATAGAGCCTGGGAGGAAGGAAGTGGTCAGGCCTGAGGGCCGATTTTAGCAAAAAATGTTAAGTCTGTCCAAGAACTTTGGTCAGGCTGTGAAAGGATTGGGAGGAGGGACATTTTTGAGTTTACATAGCCTAGGGGTGTCACTCAGGGGTAGACCTATGCAGAACCCTGGGCAATCCCCAGCACCTTGAAAATAACTAAGTAAACAAATAGGTAAAAAATAAAAATAAAGTTAAGAGCTTCTATGGTCTGGCAAGCCCATGTTCTAGGATCCTTTGGCGTGTGCCTTCGGAAAGAAAGCAGAGCATGCGTCCTAGCCTCTAAATAAGCTTTGGTCCCGTTCTTCAGGTCTCCTCTATGACCATCTTCAAAGAGGACTGGCTCTGTGGGAACACTGTGCCAGGTTCCACGCGTGTTGTTGGTTATACTTCTACTAACGCTCAAGAGTCACTGCTGTCACACTCACCCATCTGAGTCACACACCCACTGGGTCTGAGTCACACAACCTTTTGTGCAGGTCTGAGAACAAAGTCCAGGCCACGAATATCTCTCAATTCCAGGGTTTTTTTTTTTTTTCTGAGAAGACGATATTAAAATTGGAACCCCTACCGCGCAACCACACAAACTGTCAAAGGGAAAGACTCCAGATATGTTCCGTCTGATTAAAGCTTAGATCTTCCATCTGGGATTGTGCCTGTGGCCCCCAAGCTCCCCAATATACTATTTCCAAGACAATTTAAATCCACATATTGAACTGGGGATGTGTCAGGACAATGTAAACAGCTAGTTGGGAGTGATTCCTATGGTTAGTGGGGAGCCAGGCTTTATCCCTTCCAAGCGAGCACGGACACTGACAAATATTCTCTGTAGAGAATTGTCTGCCAACGATTCCCCTCCAGGGCTGTAAATCCAGCCCTTATCTTCATCGGCAGCAGCATCTTTGCTCTGGGAAGTCCATACATCATGTTTTTAATGTGACTGAGATGCAGAAGAGGGTTCACAGCCGCGGCTCCATGACATGCCTATAGGGAAATTAGAATTTTAGGGAAAATGCGAAATACAGACAAAAACTATCGCTCAGATTCTAACTAGTGACTTTAGGGGATCACTTGGTAACCAGGCTGTGACAGGGAAGGAAGCCACTGGATGGTCCAGCCTGTTTTTAAGTTTCTATTTGCAGGGTCGATTTTAAGTGGTATATTTTTTAGCAGCTCATTGACTTTAATTTGGTAACTAATGATCTCAGTCTGCCCAGAATAGAGAGGTTCTATAGGATGGAGAATTTTTGCTGTTGCAACTGGGAATGTTTCAGGTAAACCACAGGTTGCCCTGAATATTATGTTAAAATTGGCATATATATGTGCTATGCTCTTTTGAGGATGTTAAAAACATATTTAAGCTTCACAAGAAGGTATTAATATATGTTTATTGTTGATGAGTCTATTGCCAATCCATTCGTTTAGGCGTGGCATGTTTTATGAAGAGACATAGATTTCATTCATTCAACACTCTCAAGTAGTTCCCAGTGTGTGCTGGTCTTAGGTGTTAAAGCCACTAGGAGGTGAATGGAGCATCTAAGAGAACTTTTATTCCAGGGGTGAGTGGGTGGGAGCCATTCAACCAATGAGTAGCAACCTTTGGGTGACAGTAAAGGTTACAGAGGACCGTAAAGCAGGGCAAGGGAGACAGGGAGCAGTGGGGATACCCAGAGCCATCATCTTAGAGTTCACAGGATCCGTTGCAGGGCTGGCAGTTGCAAAGCCCAGCAGTTAGAGGAAAAGAAGGAAAAGGGTTGGTATCAGCAGTGTTCTCTTGCAGGAAGCAAAAACCACAGCAGCTATTTTAAGCCCAAAGGCATTGACGAGAGAGAAGCAGGTGCTCATGTGGGCAGGCTGGACAAGCCTCTGAAGGGCTGGTCCCACCTCCATCACCACTGTGGAGGTGGGACACGAGGAGACATCAACTGTGTGAACACATTGCATTGGCTTCAATCTCATCAGAGAGTCCCTGTCACAGTCAGCTCCACTATCTCTTGATACTCATGACTTTAGTAGCAGAACCCTGAGTCACTGCTTTAGAAAGTCCCAAGGCTCCATGTCATGTATGGGACTGGTTACAGCTGAATCAGGAAAATGGCTTTGACCTCACTACTGACTTCCCGTTCTTGTGCAGACAAATCGAGCCTAATTTTGCAGTTAGGATCTCAGCTGTAAGACTGGGAAATGGGGTTCTAGATTTCCAGCCATGGCAGCAGAAACGGGCACACCACGGACAAGGAAAAGTGGATGTTACAGACCTCTAGTCCCCCTCAAAAAACCATTGCAAGAATGCTAAAGGCGGTGAGACTAGCCAGAGAGAGGCAGCTTCACCCTGCACACTTCAGCAAAGGTGGAGAGGCAACTCAACACAGTGGCCGGAACAAGGCTTTCGGTTTGACTAGTTTTTTTTTTCTTTAATTTTAAAATATTTTCATTATTTTATGTATATAGGTACTTTGTCTGCATGTATACATCTGTATTGTTATCATCAGAAACAAAGAGAGGGCCTGGGATCCCCTGGAACTGGAGTTACACACAGGCGTAAGCTATCCCGTGGGTGCTGGGAATTGAACCCATGTCCCCTGGAAGAGCAGCCAGTGCTCTAACTTCTGAGTCTTCTCTCCATCCTTGATGATGCTTGCTTTTTCTTAAGATTAGATCCCACTCTATAACGCAGGCCGGCTCCATCCTTCTGCTATGCTGCTGAGGCCGCCCTGGCACCTGCAGTCCTGCCTCTGCCTCCAAGTACTGCCACATGCCACGACATCAAGTGCAGGCTTCACGTGTGAAGTCCGATCAGCCCGTGTTCAATTCTTACTTCCTTGTTCACGACTCTAGGCAACTGTCTTTGACATTTTGAAAGAACTTTCTAAAAATGGGGCTGCTAACACCTTCCTTGTAAGGCTGTTATCTAATTAGACACGATAATGCTGGTTAGAGAGAGAACATAATGTAGACACTCACTGGCAGCCTCTCTCGCTGTGAACTGTGGTTTGGAGAACTGGTACCAAATTATCCATAGTTTCCTGGACGCGTATGAATTCAAGAGCTTATCAGCGAGGAACGCAGATCTCTCAAACTTGTGACTGCAACACACACACACACACACACACACACACACACACACACACACACAGTGGTGGTTTGAATGA
Organism: Myodes glareolus; assembly: GCF_982192425.1. Lineage (NCBI taxonomy): Eukaryota > Metazoa > Chordata > Mammalia > Rodentia > Cricetidae > Myodes > Myodes glareolus. Next base: position 27,361,529 of record NC_142048.1, on the reverse strand, counting down.
AAATGACCCCCGGCCTGCGAATGGCACTATTATGAAGAGCGGTCTTATGGTAGGAAGCATATCACTAGGGGTGAGCTTTGAGGTTTTGGAAGCTCAAGCCAGGGCTAGTGGCTCACTGTCTCTTCCTGCTGTTTGCTGATGTGAATGTAGAACTCTCAGCTGCTTCTCCAGCACCATGTCTGCCTGCACACTGCCATGCTTCCCACGATAACAATAATGGACTAAATCTGAAATGGAAGCTACCCCCAGTTAATTGTTTTCTTTTATAAGGATTGTCATAGTCATGGTGTCTCTTCACAACAATAAAACCCTAAGGCGTGTGTGTGTGTGTGTGTGTGTGTACACATACATATATAAAACCTCCCCCTCCAGCCTCATGTCTTGGACTTTATTGAAAGAGCCTAATTCCACTGATATAAAAGGATCAGAGAGAAAGTTCCTCTCTGATAAACACCGAAGAGACAAAACTTTCTGGTGGTTTAAATTTTAAACTAATAGATGTTTTTCTTCTTTTTATGAAGGTTTGTTTTATTTTAATTATGTGTGTGTGTGCATGGGTGCTTGGGGGTATGTACATGTGGGTGCAGGTGCCCGTAGTGGCCAGAAGAGGGTATGAGGTCCCCAGGAGCTAGAATTAGAGCCCATCGTGACTCTTCTTATAGGAGAGCTTGGAACCAAACTGTGATTCTTTATGAGGTCAGTGTGTTCTATTAGCTGCTGAGCCATTTCTCCAGCCTGGGGCAGCTGCTTTTTGAGAATGTGAACATGTGCCAGAGGTGAGGCTAGGACACACCTTTCTACCGTCTCTGCTTAGATGAACTGATTGACATAAATGCCGTGGAGCTTCATGGGAAAGGAGCTGTCCCCGTATGTCAGGGACTGGATTCCAGCGAAAGAATGTAGGGATGGGACCAGCTGGAGGCAGCTATGCCCTGAAGGTAGAAGAAGATGCTGCTGGTACCAAGTTAAAACTACTACTGAACCCCATAATGGCATCTGTTGTGAAAGGCTTACATACCTTGAAGAGAAAATGGGTCAAAGTGATGGCTAATGTTCTGGCCATTCCTCTTCAGGTGTCTGTGGTCCCAGCCTGGGTGACAGTGAAGTAGAGAGAGAAGACCATCCTTGAGGGTAGTAGTGGGGCATACTCTATAGAAATCCCCAGCCATTATGTGATAGCATTGTTTTCATTGTCAGCTTGATGCAGCCTGGAGTCACCTGGAACCAGGACCTCAGTGAAGACGTCAAACTGCCTAAATCCGTTTGACCTGAGGGCACGCCTGTGAGGAGCCCCCCACCCCCAATCATGTTATTTGAGGTGGGGAGACCACCCCAGGAAGTGCCCTTCAGTGGGTTTGAATCTTGCCCTATGGAAGAGTAGAGGAAGCTAGTTTAGTAAGTACGAGGTACGCATGCGTTTATCCTTGCTCTGTTCTTGGATGCAATGCAGCTGTTGCTTCAGGTGCCTGTCCTGACTTTCTTGCTATGGTATCGTAACTGGGAACTCTAAGCCAGATAATCCCATTCTCTTGGAAGCTGCTTTTGTTTTTGCCATAGTAATTTTTTAATCACAGCATCATAAACGACAGTAGAGGAGACTACATAACCAGGTGACATGGCGTGGATGCTGTATTCCCTCCACAGTCCATGTGATTGATGAACGCTAATTCCTAGAGCGGTGGTCGTCAGCCTTTCTAATGCTGCATCCCTTTAGCACAGTTCCTCGCGTCGTAGTACAATTATTTTTGTTGCTTCTTCATAACTGTAATTTTACTACTGCTATGAATTGTAATGTAAATATCTGTGTTTTCTGATGGTCCTTGGCAACCCCTGTGAAAGGGTCCTTTGACCCCAGGTTGGGAACTATTGTCCTAGTACAACAGGATTAAAATGAAGGTAACTAGGTTCTGAAGACAGATAGATGGCTAAGGGTTATCATTAGCATCCTTCTAAAAGAGGCACAAAAGTTGTGTTTGCCGCTCCACCAGGCGGGGACACGTAGAAGGTACAAATTTCTGGTGCCTGAGTCTTAGGACTTGTATACTCCCAAAACGTCCACAACAAATTTCCCTTTGTAAGTTACAGAGGATGCAATACGTCGTTATATTTTCCTCAACTGACTCCAACAGAAGGGTAAGCAGAAGCCTTAGGTAAGGGATAAAAAGTTGATTAAAAGCAAGACAAGGAGCTGGGTCGGCGCAGTAGCAGCTCTGAGGCTGGCGCAGGAGAAACGGATCCATACACCACAGGAGGGAACAGAAGATGTGGAAGAAGACGCATCCGGCAAGTGGGGGTTACTGGGGGCACAGGGGCACTGCTGCCATAGCAGACGCTGGGCTCAAGCTTAAGACAGCTGCCGTAATGTATGGATCGTGTGCACATACACTCGAGGAACCCTTGAACATTCCAGTTATAACTGGATAATTGATGTGGGAGAATTGTCTGTATTCTGTCAATCATATTTTAATAAAACGCTGATTGGCCAGGCAGGCAGTATAGGCCGGAAAGCCAGACAGGAAGTAGGGGTGGAGCAAAGAGACTGGGAGTATTCTGGAAGCAGAAACTTCCTCAGCCACTCCCGCACAGATCACCGAAGAGGCAACACGTAACTTGCCCCGCTGGAAAAGGTACCAAGTCATATGGCTAACGTAGATAAGGATAGTGGCGTAATATGTGTCATAAGAACTAATAAGTAGCCTGACCTAATGGGCCAATCAGCTTTATAATCTTATGGAGTCCTGTGTGTGATTTTCATTGAGGTTTGCTGGTTGTGGGGTACCGGGCGGGACAGAAACCCCAACAAGCCGGCCCATCATGCTACAGATAATAAAGATGAAGGCTTTCGTTGTGAGGCGGCTACAGTGCTGTGGAAAATTATCTCTCGTTTCTCCCCCTGCCATCTTTTTCTTTGCCGGTTCTTCAAGGAATACCACTCACTTCCATACATTGGTCAAGTAAGACCTAAGGTAGGCATAATGACAGTCCTAGAGAGAAGAGAGGCCGTCAGTGGAACAGAACTGAAATCCATAAACCTTCTATAAATAACAGAAAATGTAAATTTATACATTGAAAGGACCCACTGTATATTTAGGAGAGCTGACCTAGAAAGAGCAGTTTTGAGGCATTTTCTAGAAAAAATTGGAATTCCTGAAATTCCAATTCTCCCCCCCCCCCCCCGCTCCTTCTCTGTGTATCTTTCTACCCACTCCCCTCTTCCCTCCCTCCTGTGATTCCCCCAGGGGTCTGTATGAATTTCTTAATGTTGCTCTACACGTGAGCATACATCTGATATTTAAAATAACATACATGTACATACATGTATGCTCTCACAGCTATGTCATCAGAGCCATGATCCCTTGAGGGCTCAGGAGAGGCCCTTCCTGATCTCTCCCAAGCTCTGGTGACTTCTGGTGTTCTCCGGCTTGTGACTGTCTCCATCCCAGTCTCTGCCTGTCTCCACTCAGCATTCTTCCCATTCAGCTCCATGCCCTCGCTCTATTTCTCTCTCTCTCTGAGATCTACACTACGTGCCTCCCTTTTATGGGAAGATTTTTCATTGAATGTTAGGGCCACCTGGATAATCTAGGACAATCTCATCTCGATCTTTTAATGACATCTACAAAGATTGTTTTCCAATTAAGAGAACAGTCACGTGTGCCAGGGATTTGGGACTGGATATATCCTTCTGGGGCCATTTTTTTTTTCAGCTCATTTCAGACCCTCTAGGTGAAAGATCAAATCGTTTACGACCTTCAGGCTTCTCATGAAGGACATGAAAAGGAAGCCAGGGGTAGGAACAACTTTTAAGTGACGTAAGGGCAAAGAGTGCAAGCTGGCACTTTTGTATCCAGCTAAACTGCCCTTCAGGATTCCAAGAGAAACGGCTGGGAAATCGCCCGAGGAAATACTGTGTGGGTGTCAGCTGACTTTTAGAAGATGAGTTTCACACAAACAAGAGACAACTGGGAAAAAAACATCAGCAAAAGCACTGGCAGCACACGCGTGCTTTCTCGTGTAATTTTATCGCATGGTAAAAAACCACTGTTTAGTTGGCTAGCTCAGACCGTGGATTGAAGAGTAATATGTAAATGCTGTATATTCTATAAAAGTATCAGGCATGGCCCAAAGGGATGGGAGGAAAAGGAAGGGAGCATGGTATGATGGACAGTTCCACAGACAGTGGGCACAAGGAGCCTATCCTAAAATATTCAGCAGGAAGGGGAGGGGTTGACCTGTACTGCAGTAAAATACAAAAATAACCACATCCAAAATATGCAAATATCCTGAAACGCTGAAAGAAACGAAAGACAAGTAGCAAACAAAACAAGCCAGTTAAAGTCTAATATAAAGGGTAACACATGCAGTAATTATAAATTAGTATGACATGGCTAAATATAGCAGTCATGCTAATTAATAGAATGGGCTTTTGCCCTCTTGTTTAAGTGACAAATAGGTCAGTTTTCAATTTGGTACTTCACACAAAAGATAAACCCATAGTATATATAATGAACACACGTCAGATATGGTTACTCAGGGGCCCCTAACCAAAACCCAGAATTAGCAGAGGAATACTATCAAAAGAGAAACCTGAAGGGTGGGATGCTGAATCTAAGCCGACAAGTGAACGCAGCCCCGAATTCTCCGTGAGGTGGGCCTTGAGACATACGTGGATTACATGTGAAAGATACAATGAGTTGTAGAAGAGTGTGGTTCACACAATGAAGACAGAGCAGATAGAAATAGCTATGGGGCCATGTACCACAGCAATCACCATATGAAAGCATAAATTTCATGAACTAGAAACACATTAATAATAGGTGATTTTAGCACCCCATATCCAGTACAGAGAGTGCATTCATTAAAGAAAAAAGATCTAAGCATAAATAATTCCGTTAATAATAGATCAGTTGTGTTTACACACACACACACACCACACTCACACACATATACAACATATACACTAAAGATGCTAATGATGAAGACTGTCTTCCCATACGGATCACATCTGTGGATGCATAAAATGACCCTAGATGGATGTGATACCGTTGCTTATATTTTATATTTTATCCTGTCTTTTGCCAAGATCTTAGTAATGTGAGACACACATGCAGGCAAACCCGTTCTCACTGTCACACGTGACTGGACCTGAAACTCGGCCAGCGGTACCGCTTCTTTCGCGACCTTTTCCCAGACACTGCACACTATTATCTCCCTCCAAAGCGCAGCGTGTGCGGTGACTATAACTGAAATGTACGTTTAGACAGGCGCTTGGGGGATACACAGCTCCCTCAGCCCCCCGGGGCCTGGTTCTAGGAGTATTTGATGCTTCTACGGTGCACTAATGCTCCGTGTTGTGGTCTGTGGCACGCACAGAGTTGTCATGTTCCATTTGCAGGGTCGGCGGGAAGCATGAACAATGTGGGTCAGAGGCATATAAAATATTTATGAAAGATAAAAGCGCGGATGCCCTTCCTTAGCACACCTACCAAGTACAGAATACTTGAACACTAGTGGTTTGAGTTCTAGTTAAGATACATCTCTTAACTATTTATATGGCTATTTAGTAATTCCTTTTCTTTTTTCTTTTGCAGTAAGTAATTTTAGCGGTGTGATTTTTTTTTTTTCAGTGCATAGTTGGAGCTGGAGAGGGCTCCGCAGTTAAAATCATGCTGCCCATGCAGAGGCCCAGAGTTTGGTTTCTACCAAACAGGGTGGGTGGCTCACAACCCCCTGCAATTCTAGACCCAGGGACTCTGACGCCCTCTTCTGGCCTCTGTTGATACTTGAAAACATGAGGCATATATTTACACAGACCAGACACATAAAAATTATTAAAAATAAAACATATCTTTAGAAATTAAAAAAAAATTAAAAGTACACACTAAGTGAAAAAAAGCTTCATGGTCTTGATTTCTCAAAAAATTTGATAAATAAGTGTATATTTAATGGAAAAATTATTATTGTCTTTTGATTTCTCAAAGAGACTGGGGACAAATCCGTAATTTGCAGAAATTACCTGTATACTCTGCCATCCCCTGGGAGCCTATGATGATATCATTGACCATAAGAAAACTTGAGGCCAAAATCTTCTGAAGAGATATGAGCATCTATCTCAAGAGCTGGTAATTCTTTTAAGAAGCCTGTGCTGAACATGGTTAGCATAAGCAGATGCAGAAGGTGAATTTCCATATCCCTGTGAGGCAGTCATGCTTTTTTATTTAGATCAAACATCTGCTCTTCTCAGGGCTCCACCCCGCCCCCTTTTCCAGCACTGCCTCCCCAGCGAAAAGCCATTGATGTTGATAGGACTGACTGACAACTGGTAGAGAAACCCAAGCCCTCGCTGGGCCACACAGACACAACCAACAATGTGAAAACCACACTTCTGGAGGTCTGGGAAGACAGTTCAGTCAGTGTGTGGAGATAATTCAGTCTTGCTGGGTAAGTGTGAGGCCCTGAGCTTGTAACTCTTGCTCCCATGTCTCAGAAAATAATCCAGGGACTTGGTAGCACATGCCTGCAATCCCATGAGTGAGGATTCCGAGACAGAAGGATCCCCGGAACTTGTTGGTCAGTCCCCCTAACCCAATTGGTGAGCTCCAGGATCCATGAGACCTTTTGTGTTAAGAAATCATGGCGGAAGGAGGCCGAAGAGAGGGTTTCGCCGTTACTGGTTTCTCATCAAGAGGACCTGAGTTCACTTTCTCCCCGACATAGCTTCACACAACTATGACTCCAACTCCAGGTGACCCGTCATCCTCTTGTGGCTTCCAAGGGCTCTGCATGCGTGTGGCAGACAGACATAATACTCACATACTTAAAATCAGAAAATAAAAAAAAAACCTAAAAGAAATAAGAGGGTAGGGGAAGAGATTGAGAAAAATTTTAAATGTTGACCTGGCCACCTTATATATGTGCTTGTATACATATACACAGAGAGAGACAGAGAGACAGAGAGACAGAGACAGGGGTGCACATGTGAAGACACACAGACAGACACACACAGGAGTGCACATATGTAAGTGCACATACACACATATACACAGAGGTGTGCATATGTAAACATATACACACACAGAGGCATACATATATAGACACATATAGACACACTCACAGAGTGAGGCTTTGTGTTCGTAAAAAACCGACTTGAATATACAAATATATGAGCTATATCTGAATGTCTGTTGTGATGAGCGAGGGGCGTAAATGTGGAGCCTGTGGCCAGGAGGAAAAAAAATCAAGGTTTCTAGCTTCCCCAGATGTGCTGCTGTGCAGGGCAGTGTGGCCCAGGTGAGAAACAGCAACCTCTGAGGCGCTGCTTGCTTGTCAAGTGGTCCACATTTGTTGACAGAGCTACCAAGGCCAAGACAAATCATGTTCATTCCTCCCCCAGGCTGACCGGAGAAGAGAGTGCTGAGCTTCCCAGTGCAGTTCTTCCAGGGCTTTGTAAATTCCTTCCAGAGACTGCTGAACCCCGGCCTGCCTTGGTCTGGCCTTCTTCCTCTGTAGATTCTTATCACGGGCTTCCAGCCTGCAGAATTTACCCTTCCCCCTTTTCCAGAACTGGCTGGGAATTGTTTCAGAATCTGCGAAGCAAAGTGGTTGCTGGTGAATCAGGAAGGGAGGGGTTTTACGTGTGAACTTTCCACCGCTGTAAGAAGAGTTGTTCGGAGAAGGTGGAAGAAAAGAAATCATACTCGCACTAAGCAAAAATAGCCACCCGCAGGAACACACAAACTGCAGAATTCTTTCCCGGGATTAATTCCTAATTCCTCTATGAGATTCAGGTGGGTGTTTCACACCACCATATGTCAATATCAATTCAGAGGTTTAAAAACCGAGACCAGGAGCCTTCTTTTCTTAGCAAGCCACAAAAATATATATTTACCCATGAGCCTTCAGGCAATGAAGTCTGATCTACGAGAAATTACTCTGCTGGTCGTTTAGGCAGGAGAGTCAAACAAGCTTAATTACTGTTTTTTTCCAGAAAGCTCTCCCTCCAGGCTGAGATTTGATCTCTTGTCGCTAGTGTTGGAGCTGGAGGGGAGCTGTGAAAACAGAAAATGAAGACGAGGCAAGTCTCCAGCTCAGGGATCACACTCCAGCTCTGCAGGCCAAAGGGGATGCTCAGAGCTTCAACATCTTTGAAAACTGCCCTCTTTTGGCTAGTGGATATCATTTCATTGGTTCACATGTTAACTTTTTAATTTTGAATGGGGATATGCAAAGAAAAAATTGCCAGTCGCTGAGCCTCGGAGGGACGGTTGGCACTGCCTTAGGGCACAGGTCTTCGCTGGCATCGTAGAACTAGCTGTTCGTGTAACTTCCATCTTGCTGTGCGCATCTGCGGCAGCCCGGCATTTGCTTAGATTCATGATCCTAAGTGTCGTGGAAAATGCCTTCACGAAGTTGTCATGACTTTCCTCTACTGAAGGGAAGTCACCATGTGTGCATTGGCTTGCCTGGCGCGTGTCAGTTGGGGCACAGCGGCGTGGCACCGTGCCTCATTGCGACTGAATAAATGATACTCCTTGTTAAAGCTGTAGGAAGTTGGCCTGACAACTGCAGGCCTCTGCCCCGCGCTTCCTCTCGCCTGCAAGAACCATGCGGGACACAGGATCCTACTGCAGAAATAGCTTTAATGCCCCTTGGGAGAGCGAGCATCAGCCAACATGGCGGAGACCCAGATATGATGGAACCCATCCCTTATATAGGAAACAGACCCTGCTTTGGACGTGTCACTCTTGAATTGGTCCGCTGCTCCCGGTCCCAGGTGATACCTTGGGAGTAGTGGAAAAATACCAACACGTGTGAGCTTTCTAGCTCACCTGGCGGTGCAGCGCCATCTATGGTGGAGAGTGTGGTTGCGGCCTTCTACAGGCATCATCGAAACAATTATCCAGGCTCCAAAGCCTACCAAAGGCTTCTAGTGATTTCCAAAGAAGCCACTTGGTGTTTAGTTTTAAGAAAAGGCAAGCACAATGAGAAATACATTAACTGTCTTGATTAACTTTGTGTTGCTGGGATGAAATACTGACCTAACGCAATCTGAGGGAGAAAGGAGTTTATCTGGCTGATAGGTGACAGTTCATCATCAAGGGAAGCCAAGGCAGGAAATCAAAGCCAAAGTGTGACACAGAAAACATGGAGGAACACTGTTTATTATTGCGTATTATTGTTCATCTTGTCTAGGACCGATAGCTTACACAGCCCGAGCTCTCTTGACCAGTGACAGTACCACCTACTGGGCAACCCTACATCAATTATCAATCAAGACAATGTATCCAAAGACATGCCCAAAGGCCAATTTGATGGGATCAGTTCCACAGTTGAGAGCCTCTCTTCCCTGATATGTCTTGGTTTGTGTCAAATGGACAAAAATGGAGCAAGACACCACCATGCTGCCAGGACTCCCCACGATGCTATCAATCTTTAGGGTGTGAAAGAAGAACAAGCTCACCAACACAGCAGGCCTGAGAGAGATTCTGGGTGTTCTAAATGATTTAGAAGAAGACCGAAGTGTCTGACTACAAAATGGAGTGCAGCGTACATCTGCAGCGTTATGGTTTGAACTCCTACAGGTTCTTGGTTTAAAAACTTGTTCCCCCCATCTGGTGGTGTTACTTTGGGAACTGTGGAAGTTTTAGGATACGTGGCTTTGTTGGAAGAAGCAGCTCACTAGTGGTGGGCTTTTAATGTTACCTGTCAGCCTTCCTGGGTGCCCATCTCCCTCTCTGCTTCTAGGTTTTCCAAGTGACCACGAATAGGAGCTACTGCTCCTGTTGCTTTGACTAAAGCTGTTTCACCAGCCTTTTCTTCCATGATGGACTGAAATCATGAGCCAGAGTAGGGAGTTTATGTCAGGTAACATGGTTGCTGTGGTACGGGAGTAGCTCGTGTGTACAGATGAATGAATCAAGGCTGTTCAAGACTCTTCACAGTGTGCGTAGTCTTCTTGCCTCCTACTTTGCTCTCTCTGCTCCCTCTTCTATGTCTTCTCTTTTCGGTTTTCTCTCTTTCTTCCTCCTCCCGCACCCCTCAAAGGTCACACTGTTAAATTGAGAGAGCCTTAAACAAGTGATGGAATCTTAGGCTGGGGACGTAGAGCATTTTCCAGGTTACTTGAGTTAGCCATTGGTGGTTGTAATGGTGGCGGAGAGATGGAAGATGAAGATGATTTCAAATAAACACATGTCTTAGTTAGGGTTTGCCATACGGTGCAAAAACACCATGGAACTTGGGGAGGAAAGGGTTTAATTCAGCTCACAACTCTCTGGTCACACTCTACCACTGAGGAAAGCTGGAGCAGGAACTCAAGTTAGGACCTGAAGCAGAGGCTGTGGAAGAACACTCCCCCCTGTTTGATCTCGTGGCTTGCACCTCAAGCCTGGCTGAGCCTGATTTCTTATGTAACTAAGGATCGCCTGCTAATGGGTAGAGCCACCTACCGCAGTGAGCTGGGCCCTCCCACATCCATCATTTTGCTGGTATTTTTATGTCAACTGGACACAAGCTAAAGCCACCTGAAAGGAGACTTAAGAAAATGTCTCCATCAGATCTGGCTATAGACAAGTCTGTAAGACCTTTTCTTAGTGATTGATGTGGAAGGGACTAGTTCATTGTGAGGAGTGCCACCCTGGGCAGTTGGTCCTGGGTTCTATAAGACAACAGATTGAGCATGGTGGTGGCACATGCCTTTAATCCCAGCATTCGGGAGGCAGATCGAGGCAGATAGCTGTGAGTTCAAGGCCAGCCTAGTCTACACAGCAAGTTCCAGGACAGGCTTCAAAGCTACAGAGAAACCCTGTCTCAAAAAACCAAAATAAATAAATAAAAAGAAAGAAAACATGTTGAGCAAGTCACAAGGAGCAAGTCAGTAAGCAGCACCCCTCCATGACCTCTGCATGAGTTCCTGCCTCCAGGTTCCTGCTCTGACTTCCTTCATTGATGGGTCATGATGTGGAAGACTAAGCCAAACAAACCCTTTCCTCCCCAGCTTGCTTTTGGCCATTGTGTTTCATCACAGCCGTAGTTAACATGAACCAGAACAATCATTAAACAGCAGAATGGCTCACAGGTTTGTTGGCAAATCATTCAGTGGCAACATTTTCTCAGATGAGGTTCCCACTCCTCAAGTGACTCTGGTTTGTGCCAAGTTGACAAAAACCACAGCAGGACAAGAAGGTTGCTAAGCCTCATTAGAGAAGACACTGGTGAAATAAATCACCCGAGCACAGAGAAAGGCAGATGAAGAACATCAGCAAAGGACAGGTCCCTCCAACCCATTTGGGAAGAACAGAGGAAAAAAATTGAGTCTTGAGCGTTGGAAAATGGCAAGTGGATTCTGTTGAGGCAAAAAAGAAAAAAAAAAAAAAGCAAAGGGCAGTCTCAGAAGGAAACGAGGAGTAGAGTTTGAACACTTGGAGTCTAGATTCTAGATGGAGGAAATCATGGCCACCCGTTGCTGAATGCCTTCATTCCATAGGTGGAGAAAATGCTGCACCCGGGCTACAGGTCCTTAGAACCGAAGGGAAATCCCAGGGGTCCAGTAACATCTTCTGAAGCGCCCTTAGCCCCCAGAGCTTCAGTCCTGCTGCACCAGAATTCCCGTTCTTGCCACTCCCGCACCTTCTTCCCTTTGCTCCCTCACGTTTTTGCCAAACTTTCCATTTCTCACTGGGATTTTTCTCCGAGGAAGTCAGAAATGGCCTGCTAGAAATGCGGCTGCGGGGCTTTAGGATATACCAGTCTGAAGAAGTCTCCTTGACCGTAGGGTTGATTTAAGTCGATTATTTGCGCCACTGTTGAAGGACAGACTTCGCTGCGCTCTGCCGCTGTCAATCATCAACTTGATTGGATCTGGAATCAGGGGAGAGAAGTGGCTCTGGGCGGGTCTGTGACAATACTTTCTGGAAGGACTACCAGAGAGGGGGAAACCCTTCCGTACAGTCGGTAGCTTCCCGCGGCCCAGATGTAAAGAGCCCCGGGAGACAACCCATGATGCACTTTGTCTGCTTGCTCCACCCCTCCCTGTTGAGTATATCCACCCTGCCTTCAGCACCACTCCCCGCTCTCTGCTTTGCTGACTTCAAACCCAACTTTTTCAGCCCTCCAGCCCAGACTGAAGGCCATATCTAGGAATCCCTAGGCCTTCGGAGCTGTTTATGTGATGTAGAAAAGGGGACTAATCTCTTGAGTTCAAAAAGCCTTTATTTCTGCTTTGGGTGGTCTTTTAACTCTGATGCCAGATGCTCACGGTCGCACTAAACATCCAGCGAGTCAAATGGACTCGGGATTCTTGTCTTGTGAAACCCAAGAATAAAATCCATAGTATAGACAGTGGTTTCTAGAAAGAAGGCTCTTACAGTTTGGTAGGCAGAAACTTGTGCAAAAGAGAAGGCTAGACTCTTCATAGTATCAGTGGGCCCCAGAAAATGGGGGTACCGCTGTACTCCTGGTCTGGGACCTTTTCGAGGGCAAATGGCAGAACTAGAGGTACGCATTGGGGCGGTGGACAGGCCAGTTGTCCCCACCCCGAGGTACCCAGATGTCTCATCTCAGTTTCGTTCACATTCTCAGGCAGAGCTTCCCCGCAAGGGCAGAGAGACGCAAAACTTTGTTTTGGCATCCCTAATGCCTCCAGCCAGAACTTCACTGAACAGTTTTGAGGTCTCTGCCCTACCTATTTTGAGCCTCTACATCCCTGAAACAACTTTAGAGGTAGACGCTGACTGGGTTCGCGCTTTCATTACCAGGGCAGTTCTTGGATATGGAGCCAGTGGCCGCTGAAATTGGGCCTATTTCACCCAGTAAGCAAGTGGAGCAGGGACTTTACTATCTTTGAGGGTTGTGCTTGAGGGTGTTGACTCGGCCAAGAGAAAAGATCTTGGGTTGTCGACCTGGCCTGAAGTTTATGCAGTGTCTAAAAATATTTAAATGTATTTGAAAATGACGCAGAAACAAAATTCTGAACAAAAAATAAAAGAAAGAAGGCAGAGAGTCTCTTCTGACTACTTTTCAATTTGAATCTGCTCTTTTGTGTTCCCAGCAGCTAGAACAAGGTGTTTGTGGACACTCACTGTTGGTAGGATGAATGAATGAATGGTGGACCTGGTGTGTGATTATGTATACAAGAGTTTGATCTGACTTCAAGCCCTGTTTGCAAACTGGTCCATGTAAAAATTATTGCACAAGACATGAGCAGGTGTTTTGCTTCCATTTTGCTCGTTGACCATCTATTCTCTCTGTGGTTCTCTTTTGCTTAGCCTTTTTTTTCCTTTAAAGATTGCTTTTTAATTAATATGGAATAAAATTGATCTTCTCAAAAAATATCATGTTCAATGAGTTTTGGCAAAGCGTGTCTATGTAATGTGGCTTGTTCTGATGTGAAAACTTTCTCCTCGTGGCAGAGAAGAGGGACCAGGGAAAGTTACATATGAAAGAAGTCAGCGTGTAGGGTAAGACTGAAAACCCTTTCCCACCCGGCCACATAAATCAAATAGAGCATGCTCGGGAAGAACTCAGCGACACAGAGTTGTGGGAACGGATGCTGTGTAACTGACCGGATTAAGGTAGCCCAGTTCTTTTGAGTGATTCCCCTCTGATCACTAGGCCTCTCCTGTTCTCAAGACAGCCTTTGCTGTCTTAATAAATGACCTTTACTTCTTCCTCTGACTGTGTGTTCAGCCAGTTCTTTGCCACGGAACACAAAAGCCTGGAAGCTTCGGTGGGTCCCTTGGAACGCAGATTCATGCTATAACACCCCCTGCAGAGGAGTCCCTCAGGGTCTTTGGTCTCTTTCCTCGCCCACTCCCAGATCTGTTAACCCTGTGCCAGTTTTCTCTGCTTGGAAGTTCGGTCTGTTCTAAGACACAACGTGAACGAGGTGATACTGCATGTCGTCACTTAGCCCGCCTTCTTTTGCTTCTCAAAATATATGTAGCATCCGTGCAGTTTGTTGTATGTATTAGCAGTTCAGTTTTATTGCTAAGTAGTACTACATTGGATAGACATATCACTACTTGTTGATCCAGTTATTCATTGAAGGACGTCTGAACTGGAGCGATAATGAATAAAGTATTTCTGACATTTGTATTCTAGCTTTGTGTAAGTGTAAGTTTTTGTTTCATTTGGCAAAAACATCTGTGGATGAGCTTCTATATATCAGGTATGTGCGTGTTATAGATCGGTGATTCCCAATATGTGGGGTGTGGTCCCTTTGGGCAAGTCGAATGACCCTTTCACAGGGATTACGTAAGATCATAGGAAAACAGATATTTTAATGTTTAATGTTATGAAGCATTACACTTCATAACAGTAGCACAATTGCAGTGATAAAGTAGCAATGAAAATAATTTCATGATTGAGAATCACCACAACATGAGGAACTGTATTAAAGGACCACAGAGTAGCATCAGGAAGGTAAAGAAACATTATTGTAGATTGAAAATAATGGAATAGGAAGAAGGGGGCCATCTTGAAAGCCAGTAATGAAGCCCTCACCAGAAAGCAACTGTGCTGGTAACTGAATTCTAGCTTCTAAAATTGTAAGGGATGCCTGTTCTTTAAGCTATTAATTCTATGGTATTCTACTATAGCAGCTCCAAGTGGCTAAGGTAATACACACTTAATTTTATCTGAAGAAGCTTCCAGGCTGTTTCCCAAAGTTAGGGTACCATTTTACACCCTAACCAGCAGTGTACAGATGTTCCAAGTGCAGAGCTGGAGAGATGGCTCAGCAGCAAAGAGTACCTACTGCTCTGGAAGAGGCCCGAAGTTCTGTTCCCCACACCCCAAGGCTTGCCACCATCCGGAACTCCAGTTCTCATGAGTGTGATGTCCTCACCGCTTCCATGGGTATCTGCCTGCACATGTTCATACATACATGAGCCCATGCACCCCTGGGGACATTAAATATTGTGAAAATATCTCTTATAGTCTAAGAGCCTAGAGTGGTGCTTTTGCTGGACCTCAGAGCCAGAGTTACTAATACAACTTGGGCTCACTGAAGATGCAGGACTGCTAGCTTATTGTGTCTGCAGCCTGTGTGCTTAACCTGCTTCTAAAGGACAGCCTTGCTTGTAACAGCCTTGCTTGCCTGATATTTCTCATGTAATCAACTTTGCAACCTAAGCTGATATATAGCTGTAATCTTAAGTTATAGATTCCTCATGCAGAACTATGCATGTGTATCATTTGACAAAAGCAGCAAATACAGATGCTGAAAGCAACCTTCTAAAATTTATACCCACTGTAAATGTTGAATGTAATATTTGGATATTGGTTAATAAACAGTGACATTTACAGTACTGTTGGTTGTCTGGGTCAGTTGGGATTGGTTGGGGCCCAGTGACTTAATTCCTAGTTAAAGATGTCTGTAAAGTCTCCCACCCCTTCCCCATGTGATGATTCCCATACTGATCAATAGCCCAGTACTACAGTATAGTATAGTATAGTACTGTACTACTGAGTGACAGAGCAAAGCCTTTATTAAAGGCAAACAGAGGCAGACAAAGGCAGACACAGGGATACACATGGGTAGGCATGGACAGACACACAGAGAGCACACAGTCACAGACACAGGGACAGATTCAAAGACAGCCTCTCGGCAGGCACAGACTCACCCAACATATAAACAGAGGACAGAAGACACAGGGGTAGAAAGTAGAGAATTCAGACCTGGACTCGCTCTTGGTTAGATGACTCCAGGGGAAAGTGCTTTTCTTTCTTTCCTTAATGTGAGACTGATGCGGTTTTGGTGACTCAGAGTTAATCACTAGTGTGTTTAAACCATGCATACCCCTAAGTAAATTATTTCTTCCAATCTTAAAAAACCTCCTTAAAGGAAAAAAAAAGCCAGTTGCTTAAAATTCTCATTAACACCTGGTATTACCTTTCTCATTTTCCTCTGAATGCAAAGCATTCTAATGGGTCTGTTGTTCTTTTAATCTGGATATCTCTAGTTACTAATGATGCTGATCTTTTCATGCTTAATAGAGCTTGACACTCTCCTAAGCAGGCCCACTCGGTCTTTACTATATATAATGTGCGATGTGCAGCTCAGAGGCACAGAAAGCTGGGAAATGTTTATCCCAGTCAAGGATACAAGACTAGGGTACCAGTGAAGATAACCAGAAAATACTGGCCTCTATTATTGAAGGGATCCAGAATATGCTGGTCTAAAATATGCCTCTTTGTCACGAGCAGTGTTGAAAGCAACTGAAGATCAGGAGAGGCAGGAAAACTTAGACTCTCTTTATCCTGCCTGAAAACCACAGTAAAACTCCCCGTGGTGGGGTTTCTCCCAGAGTTCTCTGCTGACATAAACCCCACCCACCATTACTTCCTCTCCTGTTTCCTAATCACTTTATCAACCCCACTCTCTTTTGTTACAAAGACATAATGGGACCCCAAGTGTCACAGCACTGGTTATTGAGATGCTGTCTTTATTGTCTTGCAATGGATAAATAAAATACGCAAAGCTTTTTGAGTTCTCCCCCCACTCCAAGTACCACGCTCTGTGTCCTTGTCTTTCCAGATGGAAGAATAAACACATTGAGCTGCTTTGGCACTCTTCCTGCATTTCAGCTGCCGTCAGGACAAATTTCACAGATGAATTAGCCTTCTAGAGCTGTTGCAAGAGATTACCATAAACGTGGTAGCTTAAAACAAAGATTATTCAACTCCGGATTGTCATCGGGGAAACCTGCATAGGCCCAAACTAGACCCTCTGAATGTGGGTAACTTGGGCAGTCTGTGGGGTCACTGGCACCAGGATTTATCCCTACTGCTTATTCTGGCTTTTTGGAGATCATTCCCTTTGGAGGGATACCTTGCTCAGCCTAGATATAGTGGGGAGGGCCTTGTTCCTGCCTCAGAGCGATATGCTAGACTTTGTTGACACCCCATGGGAAGCCTTACCTTCTCTGAGAAGCGGATGGTAAATTTTCTTAGTGTGTTGTATCTTCAGAGCAAGAAGTTGGGACATGTGGAGTAACAAGACACCGAGTCTTAGGGACTTTGGTCCTGGGTTTCTTATCTTCTTTGTTTAAGGGCTTTCTGACAGCATATTGACAGACATCATCTTCTGTAGAGATCAGAAAGTTTTGGGATTCTGCTAGTCCTTTTGGGCCCCCACCTCCGAAGCATCCTAGTATCTGCCAGTCCAGGAAGAGCCACCCCAAACTCTTTTCTTCTTTACAATAACCAAGTTGAGAATACACAGATTGGACTCCACAAGGCATCCCTAAAAAGACCCGCACTTCTCAACAGTCCTCCTTGGTGTAGATAGCAAGAATGCTCCTTACTTAACAGCAGGTACACTCTGCTGTGGGTCAACTCCCCTTCCTTACTTCCTGGGAGAACCTTGTCTGGCATTCCTACAATTGATTCGTATCACATAAGCCTTCCACAGTCACCCAGAGTATCGGCAGCTGCTCCTGTGGTCATAGCTTCTCACAGAAGGTGTGGAGCTTGCACTCAGCATCCACTTCAACTAGTTTCTGACAGAGGGTGGCTGCAAAGGAGCTATTCAGCTTCCTCATAATACAGCTGTTGCCTAGGAGGGAAAAAAACCATAAATTTTCTTGTTGTTGTATTATGATTGTACCTGAAAGTGTCCGATTTCCAAATAGGTTCCAATTCTCATGATGCTTTAGTCAGATTTCCACTGGAGAGACAAAATGCCAGAGACAGATCAAATCAAAGGGAGAATGGGTCCAGAAGTTTCAGGCCGTGGCTATCTGGCCACCAGTGAGGTCTGTGAGAAGTAGAAAATCATTGTGGGGAGCAGGCTCGTGCAGTAAGGCAATGCTGTTCAAAGAGAGGAGAGAGGAGAAAGTATAGGATAGAAGAGAGACAGAGAGAGACAGAGAGAGAGAGAGAGAGAGGGAGGGAGGGAGGGAGGGAGGGAGGGAGAGAGAGAGAGAGAGAGAGAGAGAGAGAGAGAGAGAGAGAGAGAATTGGTCTTTCCCCAGGAGGCGGCCTCTAATTGATTATCCAATATCCAATATCTAGTAGTCAGTCCTAGAAACATATACATACAAGAACAATAAACAGACCCAATGGGTATTTTTTTTAATTAAATAAAAAGAAGACATGAATTTGAGAGGAAATGGGATGTGAGAGCATGAGAGAGCTGGAGGAAGGAGGAAATGATAAAACATTTTGATTAGAAATAAAATAAATCAAAGTTGCATACTCCCAATACACAATGGCTCAAATACTGTCTTTTAGAAGGGGGAGGCAGAGTCATCAAGAGAAAGGATCAGATCAAAAGCAAGATGGTGACTCAGTTAAGCAAATATTAAAAGCTGTGCTTCCGTGACTAACAGCTGTACTCATGATACTGAGATGTAGGCTCAGAAGACTTGCAGCAGCCCCTCCCCCTTTTCTGAAGGAGCCCACAGATTTCTTTCTTCAGCTGGCTCCACTTACTGCCTGCAGAATTCTTGGGTAGACAGTCCAGGTTCCCGATCTTTCCTGGGGTTTCCAATGCAGGCTCAGCTTCGATCTCGTACATCGCCGACTCCTAGAGGCTTCTGGGAGACTCTGGTTCTGCCACGGGCCGCCGAAGCGCCCAGAGTCTCTTTCAAAACTTCATTGGAAACCTCTGTGAACCCATGACTCATGCGTTCTGCATCCAGGCGAAACCAGAATCAAATGGGGCAATGCAATTTCTGGGGCGGATTTCAGCAGTAGCCGGCTCTACTTGGAGCTGACTACAGCACCCTCCAAGTGCCCAGACAGCTAAACATGGGGAAAAAAAAAACAGGGAAATAATTTGCTGGGTGGCTCAGAGTGAGAACGGTATACCACAGGGCTCTCTTTTCAGCAAAACCTTAAACCTGAGAACCTGGGTGGGTCTTGCTGATTCCCGAAATGCCCTGGGGCATCTTTTCTAACATTATGCTGCAAAGAAAAAAATCTCCTTTGTGTTTGGCACTCATGTACAAAATGTATATTGGTTATATTCATCCCCGTTAGCC
This sequence comes from Myodes glareolus, assembly GCF_982192425.1. Taxonomy (NCBI): domain Eukaryota; kingdom Metazoa; phylum Chordata; class Mammalia; order Rodentia; family Cricetidae; genus Myodes; species Myodes glareolus. The sequence goes on along the minus strand of NC_142048.1, from coordinate 27,342,543 downwards.
CCTCCTAACCCCCTCCTACCCTCCCAGACCCCCCCCCATTCCTCATGTCTTTCCATTTTCATGTCCTGTTTTGATCAGTGCCACTAGCCTGAGCATGCTGGCTTTTATAACTGTTGTCAAATGCCGCTAATTTCTTAAGCAGGCAAACATTCCTGGGCTACAACTTTAAAACTAGTATGATCTAATTATCAGCTATTTCCCACGGGCCCATGCGTTACCAGTTTGGTCTCCAGCGAGTTACTGAAAACTTCATGAGGTAGACTCTCCTGGAGAAGGCTAAACGCTTCTGCAGATCCTGGGAATCTTGTCTCTGGCCCTTCCTGTCCCTTGCTTTGCTTCCTGTCCCCTATGAAGTGAAGAATTCCTCTACCACACCCTTTTACCACCTCTGTGTTCTGTGCAGTTGCAGGGAGCCAAGCACCCATGGAAACTCTAAGACCATGCATGAGCTGTCAGTCTCCCTATAAGTCAGCTGATCTCAACCTGTGGTCACAATCTGATCCTTTCACGGGGTGGGTGGGGGGAGTCTCATATTATATATTTAGGGTATGATTCATAACCGTAGAAAAACTGTGATTTTGAGGTAGCAACAAAAATAATTTTATGGTTGAAGGTCACCACATGAGGAACTATGTTAAAGGGTCACAGCATTAGGAAGGTTAGAACCACTGCTTGAAACTATTGGCTCGGCCCCCAACGACCTTGTTTCTAGTTGAAACCGTGTCAGCCAGTCTCTGCCTGCGTTCCTGTCTGCGTTCTGGGCTTGAGATCCCACCTCACCTGCCTGTTAAATAGCCCTCCCAGCAGTCGGGGCTTCCTCTAGTTCCTCCAAAACTTCCCTAGTTCATCCCATTGATTCCGGCTGACCTCACTTATTGGTACCAGGTTTTCTCTGTCAGTCAGGTTTCTGCCAGTGCCTCAAAGCAATGGCGCTAGGTCCATGTAAAGAGATCAAGCCCATTTTGGTCCTTGGTTCCCGGGGTTTCAGCCCACAGTTTCTTGGACATGTTACTATGATAAGGTAGAATCATGTTGGGGAGAATGTGGTAGATGAAAGGCGCTAACTTCTTGGTGGGAAGGCGTCCCAGAGAGTGAGGAAGGGGCTTGAGTACTGATAGTCTGCCCCTTTAAAGGCACACCCCCAGAGATGCACCTTACTTCCTCGCTCAGCTCTGCCTCCCAAGGTTTTCACTGCTTTCCAAGGGGAGGATCAACTTGGGAATCAAGTTTCCAATAAATGAGCTTTCCAAGGTATTTAAGACCCAAATTGTAATGCATGAAGTTCAGGGGATGTTTCAACTTCTCCCAGAAAGATACAATCCTCAAGACAAAAGTAGCTAGCTCCTTTTTCTCTGTAACAGTTCCTGGGTTCTCCATTCACCGAACTATGCATTAGAGGTTTAAGCTTAATCTCTTAGGGGTTTTCTCACACTATTTATTTATTTATTTATTTATTTATTTATTTATTTTCTTTCAAAGTTTATTAAATTATAAAAGTTTCCATTTCCGCCCCTCCTCCCAACACCCTCCCACTCCCCCCACTCCCTCTCCTCCTCCCTCTCCATCCCTAAGAGCAGTCAGGGTTTCCTGCCCTGTGGGAAGTTCAAGTTCCTCCCCCCTCCCTCCAGGTCCAGGAAGGTGAGTATCCAGACAGACTGGATCCCCAAAATCCAGTATATGCAGAGGAAACAAGTCCCAGTGTCATTGTCAATGACTTTTCAGAAAGATTCCGGGCCAGCCACATTCAGAGAATCTGGTTGGATCACGTGCTCGTTTAGTCCCAGTCCAACTGACCTTGGTGAACTCTCATTAGATCAGTCCCCTTATATCAGTGGGTGATCGCACCCCTCGCGGTCCTGATTTCCTTTTTCATGTTCTTCCTCCTTCTGCTCCTCATTTGGACCTTGGGGGGCTCAGTCCGGTGCTCCAATGTGGGTCTCCGTCTGTATCGCCATCCATCGTCAGATGAAGGTTCCCTCTGATCTTGCCTTCTTTGCTTACGTTCTCTTTCCTTCTGCTTCTCGTTTGGACCTAGGGAGTTAAGTCCAGTGTTCCAATGTGGGTCTCTGTCTCTATCTCCATCCATCGCCTATTTATTTATTTTTATTTTGTGTTTATAAGTCTTTCCTTCCTTCCTTCCTGTCTCCCTCCCTCCCTCCTTTCTTTTCTTCCTTTCTTTTTTTCCCCCTACATCCATGGAGGCCAGAAGAGGGAACTGGAGCTACAGGTGTCACATGACTGCTGGGAATCCAACCAGGGTCCTCTGGAAAAGCAACCAGTTCTCTTAAGAGCTGAGTCCTTTCAAGCACGTTTTCTGTGCTCTGTAAAATGGTGATGAGCCAGGGAAATGGCATGAGGCTAATGGCAGTTACTCTACAGGATCTGAGACTTGGGCTGCTTCTTATCCATGGTCTCTCTCTCTCTCTCTCTCTCTCTCTCTCTCTCTCTCTCTCTCTCTCTCTGTGTGTGTGTGTGTGTGTGTGTGTGTGAATGTCTTCAAATGGTCATGCGTTCATGAAATTCGCAATAGCACGATATTTGACAAGTTAAAAGGAGTGACTCTTTTCATCTTGGCCTCCTTTCTGTTTCTGTTTCCCTTGTGTTCGCATTGGGAGTGGCCCTGAGTAGCTTTGTACTTGGCTTAATGACATTTGTGTAGGGAATGCATTTAGTTTGGGTTAAATGGGGTATATTTATGTGGTTTCTGTCAGGCAATTTCACATATGGTTGAGTTATGAATAGCCACCATGCTGAGGGATGACTTCCAGGAATTTTCCCGAGCCCACAGGGTTGATGTGCCTGATGTCAAGACAAAAATGTGTAGAGCCAGAGAAAGCATGGGCAATTTGTACCAGCATTGGGACTATGTGGGGAGCAGAGGAAACACAGGGCTGGAAACACATAAAGCCAGAGGCTAGTCTGTGGGAAATTCTTCCACTCATCAAAGTAAAGGACTGGGTTTCAATGATGCCTGTTCCAAAGTGCATTTCTTCCTAGTTAGGGCCAACTCTGGCAATGCAGTATATATGATGAGTTCACCCTATTTATGCTCTGGGTTTTCATAGTATTTGCATTAATTAAGATCTGTAGGGTGGTGATGTAACTCGGTTATCCTTAGGGTTTCTATGGTGAAGAGACACCATGACCAAGGCAACTCTTACAAAGGAAAGCGTTTAATTGCTGTGGCTCGCTTACAGTTTCAGAATCAGTCCATTATCACCATGACAGGGAGCATGGCTCTGTGTAGGCACATGCGGTGCTTGAGTTGAAAGTGCTACATCTTACAGGCAACAGGAAGTGAACTGACACACTGGGTGGTATCGTGAGCCTCAAAGCCTGCCCCCCACAGTGACACACTTCCTCCAACAAGGCCATACCCACTCCAACAAAGCCACACCTCCTAATGGTGTCACTCCCTATGAGATTATGGGGGACAATTACATTCAAACTGCCACAATGATGCTAAACTATAGGAAGTATTTTGAAAGTCCTAGGAAATTGGACTGGATTGATGTTGGCTTACTTTAGCCCAGGCTACAGTAAGGCTGGGTGAGCAAGGAAGAGGTCAAGAAGCTTCGACATCTAATCTGGCAGAGATTTTCCTGTGATTCTTGTTGTATAGGCATGTTATTTACTAGAAGAGTGAAGGCCTATGGGTGTCACTGAGAAGCAAAGAAAACTAAAAGTTTAGTGTCAGCCATTATGTATGGCAGGTACCCTTAGAGGAACTCCATTTTAACGCACCGTCACAGGGGCCTTTGTGTCAGCTAAAAGTTTACGATGAAAGCCAAGCATACCCTCCCAGCTCACCATGCTTATTGGTGCAAGTTGATCAGGCCCATAACTGTTACTGTCTGTCGTTTTAAGCTTTTGAACATATGTTCCATGACCTTGATGTCCACGCTATCTTTCTTAATTACAAATGAGCATGGTCAAGAATATACTTACTTACTGAGCATGCTCAAAAATGCTCTTTCCCTTTAATGTGATTTTTTGAATGAATATGTGTTGACGTTCCCAACAAAACCCTCATGCGCTCACTGTTAGAAATGTTTATAACTCTGGACATAACTCCTGTACTTTTCTTGTCCATCTTTTATTTCCTGGGCATGCTTGATTTGACTTTGTAGTCACAAAGAGGGGAAGCCATTACATGATGTGGGATTCCCCTCTGTATGCCATGAAAACCATTGGCTAATATAGAAACTGCTTTGAGCTTATAGCAGAGCAAGGCAGAACAGAGATAGGTGGGGAAAACTAAATTGAATGTTGGGAGAAAGAGGGTAGAGTTGAGAGAGAAGCCATGGAACTTCCGCCAGAGCCAGACATATTAGAACCTTGCTGTTAGGCCATGCTGTCATGGTAAAATATAAAATACTAGAAACGAGTTAATACTAGATGTAAGAGCTAGCTAACAATACACTTAAGTGCTTTGCCAAGCAGTGATTTAAATAATATAGTTTCCGTGTGATTATTTTAGAAGTCTGGGCAGCCAGGAAATGCACAAACAGCCTCTTACAACAAATTGGCACTCCTACATGGTTGATTTTTTTCCACATAAAACCCAAGAAAACTTGGAAAGGAATTCTAGACACTAAAAAACAAAATTTAGCTGTATTTGGTGGGGGGTAGGCTCTTTTACTGGCAGCATGCTGCAGCTCCCTCAAGAGAGGTTTCCCTTAATCATCGGTAGCAGAAAAAAAAGTCATGTGGTTTTGAAGTGGTGGTGGCATCCTGGGCAGCACTGCCAACATGAATTCTGGCTCTTTCAGGAGGCCAAGCATTTAAATAGGATTTGTGAGCAACGTGCTATAACCTGCTTAATGGCAACACAGACCGGCTGTGTGTCTAAAATTGGGGAAATGCACATGGCTTTCAGAGCCAGTGAATGGCTCTGCCATGCTGGACTGGGTGAGGCAAGCAGCTAGTGCTATATTTCCCCTAGCAATGCTACAGCTTAGGTTCTTAAGAAGCATTTAGCATTTAAGAAGCTGTCCTGGTCAGAAAAGGATTACAGAAATGCAATACGGACAGATTCAGACATGAAAGACCTCTAAATGAGACACAGTGTGTTTAAAAGATGTACATAGGCTTGAGAGAGAGAAGAAAAAAGGTATAGAGAGTTAGAAAAAGAAATAAATCATTAAAAATAAAGCAAAGACTTTAAAGAGACAGAGTACAGACAGTAATAGATTAAAGGAGTAAAGATAATAAAATAAATATTAAAAGTAATAGAGTAAAAAAGTAATAAGCCATGCCAAGATGGAAAATACATAGAGAGTCTGGAATATGTATATTATCATGTTTTCTTTGAATTTTTTGACTGCAGAGAGACTTTTGATTCTGGGGATTGCTAAACTAAACCAACATAAATATTTTAAAGGTATCTTGTTTCAAAATTTGGGTTTAAGGAAAAGAGGTTCTTCTTTTGTTTCCACAGAAGATGAGAACCTATAGAATCCTTCTAGATTAATGTGGTTTGATGGACCAAGACTCCCTGAAAAGTCAACATGAATACCCCCCAAAATACTTTGGTCAATAAAAACCAGGAAGCAGCTTGGAGAGAACTATGTCTATATTCCCAAATATTAGTTATAAATGAATTTTTACATTTAAAGGAAGATATGCTATAGAGATTTGTATTGGTATGGATTTTGGCCTATTGATACAAACTTAAAATCAATTTTTTCATATGTATATATCTGCTCTTGATTAAGGTATTGTGTTTGTGCAGTTCATTTAAAAATGTAATGTGTAATTAAGAAATATAGGTTAATAGATAATCATCTATAAATGATCAAGCTTATAGTCATGTTAGTTAGGTTTTCTAGATATATAGAGATATATTTCAGATAGGTATTCTTTAGATCTTTCAAAGACTACAGAATATGAAATTTACAATGTTTGAATAACTTAGACTTTTCATGACAATGAAATACATCTGCTCCTGGCAGCACCAATCTACTTCAAGAGGAAGATGGGCATAGAAGAGGCTCCTTATAGAGTTTTCTAGCCATTTGGGCAAGAAACTGCTCTTGCCTGGGCTGCTTGATGAACTGGACATGCAGGACCCACAGAGAAATGACTGCTGAACTTGCCTAAAGGTGAGACTGTCCCTCAGGATTCCTGCTTCATGAAAGAGTCTGCCAGATATTCTGCAGGACACAGAAGAAAATTATTGACAAACTGCCAATATAGGTGGAACTGTCTTTGAAATTTCCTGCTTTGTGGAAAAGTCTGCTGGATACTATGGCCCTGTAGGCTAAAGATGGGTGCCTACAACATTACAGAAAAACTTTGGGTGACTGTCCAGGCAGCAAGATGTCTCTGTCAATTCTAGAGTTTTGGAAATTGCTTATAATGCACTTCCTGCTTACTTAGGAAATATTTTATCCTTCTGGAGTCTTTGATGGAGTTGAAGAATATAGAGTTATAGCTTTCCTTAGTTATGACAAAAGATAATATATATATATAAGTATTGTAACTGTAATTCCTTCTGTCATATGCAATTTTACTATGTTAAAGTTAAAACTTTCCTTTTTATTTAAACAGAAAAGGGGAGGTGATGTGGGATTCCTCTCTATATGCTGTGAATACCATTGGCTAATAAATAAACTGCTTTGAGCCTATAATAGAGCATGGCAGAACAGAGCTAGGCGGGGAAAACTGAACTAAATACTTGGAGAAAGAGGAGAGAGTCAAGAGAGAAGTCGTGGAGCTGCCACTGGAGACAGACATGCCAGAACTTTGCTGGTAGGCCATGACCTCATGGTGATGCATAGATTAATAGAAATGGGTTAAATTAAGATGTAAGAAAATAAGAAGCTAGAGCTAATGGGCCAAGCAGTGATTTAATTAAAGTAGTTTCTGTGTGATTATTTCAGGACTGAACAGCCGGGAACTAACTAGTGGCCTCCATACAGCAGTTACATTCAGCTGCACCAACATTGCTCCACACAACATCAACAACATACAGCATCTCGATTTTAGAGACACTCTTGGCTCGCCGCCCCCCCCAATTCTTTTAGAGGAGCAGAGGAAGAGTTGATGTGATTCAGGGGATGGAGGAGCCTCAAATGAGGCACAGGTGTTTTCACAGTTTTATGAAAGTGCTTTATGCCTGAGCATTCTCTTTGATCAAAAAGGGAATGAAGGGATTCAAGAATAAAAGCTATTGAGGGGCACCTAGGCTGTTTCCAGGTTCTGGCTATTACAAATAGTACTGCTATGAACATAGTTGAACAAACACTTTTGTAGTATGTTAGGGAATCTCTAGGGTATATTCCCAAGAGAGGAATTGCTGGGTCCTGAGGGAGGTTGACTCCCAGTTTCCTGAGAAACCGCCACACTGATTTCCAAAGTGGCTGCACAAGTTTGCATTCCCACCAACAATGGATGAGTGTTCCCCTCATTCCACATCCTCTCCAGCATAGGCTATCATTGGTGTTTTTAACTTTAGCTATTCTGACAGGTGTAAGATGGTATCTCAAAGTGGTTTTGATTTGCATTTCCCTGATCACTAAGGAGGTTGAGCATGACCTTAAGTGTCTTCTGGCCATTCGAAGTTCATCTGTTGTGAATTCTCTGTTCAGATCAGTACCCCATTTTTTAATTGGGTTAATTAGAGTTTTAGTGTCTAGTTTCTTGAGTTCTTTGTATATTCTGGAGATCAGACCTAGGTGCCCCTCAATAGAAGAATGGTTAAAAAAGGTGTGGAACATATACACATTAGAGTTTTACTCAGCGGTAAAAAATAATGACATCTTGAATTTTGCATGCAAATGGATGGACATAGAAAACGCTTTACTGAGTGAGGTAAGCCAGACCCAAAAAGAGGAACACGGTATGTATTCACTCATAAGTGGATTCTAACCATAATTTAAGGTCTTTGAGCCTATTATTCGTGATCCTAGAGAAGCTAAATAAGAAGATGAACCTGATGAAGATTATTTAGCTATCCGCCAGGAGGTAGGAAATAGTCAAGAGTCCCAGGTAACCTTGGGTGCATGGCGGGGGGGTGAGAGGGTTGTTGGAAGGGGAGAGGGTTAGAGAGAAGGGAGTAGGGGAGGAATGGAGAAAGCTCGGTTGACCGAGATGGGGGGAAGGGAGGAAGGATGAATGTGGGATCAGGGAAGAATATATTTCAACTAAGGGAGTCATTTTAGAGTTTACAGGAAACTTGATTATATATGGGATCCCAGGTCCAAGGAGAGATCCCCAGATTGTTCTCTGGACAGAGGAGGGGGTGCCTGAACCGGCCTTGGCCCGTGACCATACTGATAAATATTTTGCTTATCACCATAGATCCTTCATCTGGCGTTGGATGGCGATACAGATGGAGGCCCGCGTTGGAGCATCGAACTGAGCCCCCCAAGATCCAAATGAGGAGCAGAAGGAGGAAGAAAATGACGAAGGACTGCGAGGGATACTATCACCCACTGATACAAGGGGTCGGATCTAATGAGAGTTTACCAAGGCCAGATGGACCGTGACTGAACGAGCATGTGATCCAACCAGATTCTCTGAATGTGGCCGGATTTTCTGAATGTGGCTGGCCTGCAGTCTTTCTGAGAAGCCATTGACAATGACACTGGGACTGGTTTCCTCTGCATATACTGGATTTTTGGGATCCAGTCTGTTTGGATGCTCACCTTCCTGGACCTGGAGGGAGGGTGGAGGAACTTGGACTTCCCACAGGGCAGGAGATCCTGACTGCCCCTTGGGACAAAGAGGGAGGAGGAGAGGGAGGGGGGGAGTGTGAGGGCGTTGGGAGGAGGGGCGTAAATGGAAACTTTTTATAATTTAATAAAATTACTTTCAAAAAAAAAAAAAGAATAAAAGCTAAGAATCCAATGATGTGAGGCTCTGAAAGAAGGTGGCTTTAGAATCTCCGATGTTATGTGACACTTCCCAAAGCATAGAGCAGGCTCTGGTGGTTTTGGCATGTGTGTAATATGGGCTATATGTGTAAATTAGCAACCTGTACATGGACAGGAGCCCTTTCGCCCCATTCCCAAGGCTTTTCTAGATGCTTCAGAGGAATAGAAACTTCAGCGATGCTGGAGTCTGCTGCTTCTCAGGTAGGCAGGTGAACAACTGGGGATCCAAAAGGTCAGGTTTGCTACTAGGAAACATAAAAGTGAGCCTTCTTTGGAAGCAGAGTGACCTTAATGCAGGCGAGATGGCTCAGTGGGTAAAGGCGCTTGCTGCTAAGCCCAGGGACCTAAGTTCAAGCTGAAGGACCCGTGTGGTAGAAGGAGAGAACCATTCCCACACTCTGTCCTCTGACTTCCATGTGTACAGTGTGGCAGCAGTGTCTATGTGAGAACACACACACTCGCACACATTCACATACACTCACAAGCTCACACACACACTCACACACTCACACTCAATCATACTCACACTCACACACATTCGCACACTCACACACATGCTCACACTCACACAATCACATGCACTTGTACTCACACTCACATGCTCACACTCACACTCACACACATTCACATACATTCACATACACACACTCACACACTCACACACTCATACTCACACTCACATGCTCAACTCACTCATACTCACTCACACTCATACACATTCAATCACACTCACTCACATACACATTCAATCACACTGACATACACACACACACACTCCCATGCACTCACTCCCATGCACTCACACACACGCTCACACACACACACGCTCACACAGTCACACAATAAACAAACAAACAAACAACAAATGAATGTATTGAAGTAGGCTGACCTGGGCTTAAGTCTGAGTTCAGCTACACACTATTCCTGTAGACTTACCCTCTCTGAACTTCAGTTTCTAAAAAAACTTTTTTGTTTTAGTTATGTATATGTATGTCTCTGAGTGAGTACATGTACTTGTGTGTACAAGCCCATGGAGGATGGAAGAGGGTGTGTGGCCCCTTGGAGCTCAAGTTTCAAGCAGTTTTAAGCCACCCAAAGTGGGTGCTGGGAATTGAACTCAGGTGCTCTGCTAAATTTCAGTTTATCTGTGTTGTAATAACAGAATATATTTTTGTTACAAACTCAGAAGTTGTCAAGATTATATGCAGGATTAGACAAGCTGGAAACTCTCAGTGACACATCACGTGGATTCATTCGTACCTGTAAGTTCTTAAAACCATGTCTACTGGGCTACCCAGGCTGCCCAACTTCTGAGGTTTTTTAATATATATTTTATATATATTTATATATTTTTCATATATTTTTGTTTCCATATATATTTTACATTTTTTGTTTTCATATATTTTTCACTTAAAGCTTATGAATCACTTCTAATGGGTTTCTGACCATTACTTACTTGTTTGTTTGTTTGTTTGAAGAGACAGTTTGGTGGGGGTCCTTTATTTACATCTCCCTACTGTCCCCCATAAATGGCTGTGAATCTCAAATGGACAGCATTAGGTCCATGTGTGAGGGCAAAGGCAGTTTTGACAAACTTTAAAAATTCCTTCTATCAACAAATACTGGTTGTGGAATCTGCCTTATAAGAGCTCATCCCCAGCGTCTTTGGGATTCTTAAATTTTAAATTCTTAAAAGTCTTTAGGACCTGCTAGAAGTAATGACACCACTGGTTAAGAAAGAAGCAAACTGTCTAAAATGTGCCCACTCACAGCACAGGCATGGCAGCCACCGTTCTCAGTTCTCTGAGGGCTGTGTCACTCAGTCAAGCAGTACATAAAAGCAGCCTTCTGGGGTTACAGTTCAGCAAGGGATCAGTTAGCACCATGTCCGATGGATTCCATTTGTTTTGTTTACAGTTCTTGTGAAATTTCAGGACTCTGTGTTCCCTTTCTGATAACTGTGCAACAGCAGCCCTGCTGGGTAGAACCAGAAGTGACTTCCCGCTCTGCGCCAGCCTTTTATCTTGGCTGACATCTTTTGCTAGCGGCAGTGAGATCTGTAGGTAGACTGCAGAGGAAGAAAGAAGTGGTCACGCAGATCCGGGTTAGAGAGTCTCCTGTTGCCATTTACTTTGTGCTTGTTTAATCTGACTCTTAATTCACTTTGTTTTCTTCTGGAAAGTCAAAATGATTTAGTCTTTGTAGGATCGTTGCAAAGGTTGAACAAGACCATGTGTGTTAACACTCATCACAATGCGTAGTGATATTAATCCTCTAACAAGTGGAGTTATTATTCTAGGAGCCAGAAGAGAATAAGCAGCATGCTTCCTTGGTATCTCTAATCCCCAAATGTCCTGCTTCCCTTTACAGTCTCCAAACACATCACACAAATATTTCCACTAGGGAGTAGAACAAAGGATGTTATGGATTCTTTGCTACAGTGACCACTTTAGTGACTGGTTGGACACTCTCTGAGTCAGCGATGCTGTTATGACATGTCTGGATACAGACAAGAGAGTTTATTGACTGTGGAGAAGCAGCAATGTGGAATGAGGAGGAGTGGGCCTCGCGGCATTGGAGGCGACATGAACACTTGGCATTGGCCAGTCTTTTCATTGCTGTACCAAATACCTAAGAATCAAGTTAAAGGAGAAACATCTTATTTTGTCTGGCAGTTTCACAAATTTTAGCCTGTGACCCTATTGGCTCTGTTGTTGTCTTAATCATAATGCAGAAAACCATAGCAGGGAACATGCATTAGGGCAAAGTAGCCAACTTAAGGAGACTAGGAGGCAGATGATAGCTTAGCTTTCCAGAACATGCTTCTAGTGACTTACTTAAAGTTTCTAGCACCTCCCAAAATTATACTGTGAGCTGGCGACCAAGACTTCCACAAGCGATAGAGGGTAATTCATATTCAAACCATAAAACACCCATAAGCATCCAAAACATCTGTTATGCTTTCATCCTAAGTGAGACTGAAGAGGGGCGGGGGTGGCCACAGACTACACATTTTATATACATAATTGTATATGATGAATACAAACTTTTGAGCAAGTGAAAGGTTTTTGCACGTGGGGGCTGTTCTACAAGGTACATTTTGGTCCTGAGCATTCTGAAGAAAACTCACGAGGTAGAGTCCTGCCAGGAAGGGATGTATGGGCTGGTGATTGCCTTATGTGTTTTGCCAACTGTGTTTTCCTTCATAGGACAAGAAAGAAGAACACTTTAGAGACACTGAGGTCTGAACTCAAGATCTCAGCTCACCCTCCCACCATTAACGTTGCTCTTCTTACCCTTCCTTAACACATCATTTTTAAAATAAAAATGGTGGATACCTTATAGAATTATTGTTATGATTATAATTTTGGAAAGTACCGTCCTTATACAGACAATACAGTAAGATAACAATAAATGGAGATTTCTTTTGTCATCTCTTAACTGAAGGGAAATGAGGGGACCCCAAAGCTCATCAACTCATTACATAGACAAACAGGTCTCTAAGCAAACTTGTCTTTTCTTCACATAGAGTGCAGCCTTTACAGCATTAGTGGCTTGTCACTGGGGGAAAAAGACCTCTAAAATTTATTACTAAATGAAACCATGGCTGAGATCTAGTCTCAGCAAATCTTCTGGATGCTCTGAGCTGACCTCCCAAAGTTGCCCTGCGAGCAATGAACACAGTAATGTGTCCGTTTATCACTGAGAACAGAACACACTTTCCATCATCAAACCATCTCCCATTGGTTAGATTTCCTTAGGTGAATAGCAATGGAAGCAGGAAGGAGCAAACACTGCTGTGCTGTAAGTGTGAGCTAGGCGGGCATAGCCTCATCCATCTTCAGCACATTCCCGTGGGAAAGGCTATCTCACCTCCATAGTTCTAATCCTCTAAACTGAATCTAATACAAACCAAGACTGTGAAGCGCAGCCTTCTGGATCTGTTGGGACTGAGCCTGACTTGATAACTTCCGGCACTACCCCAGCCAAGGCTTGAAGGATGGGTGGTATTCACAGTGTAAATGATATGTGGCCAAGCTGCTGGTTACTCATCAGAGATCTCTGCTGGCGCCCAGCTGGAGATGTCGCTATCCAGAAATATTTGTATTAAGTTTGGATGTTATGATTGTAATTGGAAGGTGACAGAAGTGGTGTGCAATGCTTCTAGGCTTTTCCCGTTTAAAAAAAAAATCCAGTACACTCTTTTGCTTTCAGTATCCTGTCTGCTGACTGGCTATCAATGCCTTGGCATCCATGAGAGTCTGTTAAATATGATTTAAAAAGTGAACATCAATAGTTGGCACAGAGAGGAATCTGACACGTAACTCCTTTAATGAGGTTTATTAGAATGGCTTGAGGCCATGATAGAGCCTTGAGGTGAAAGGGAGGATATTAGACAGAAATAATATAAGGTGTGGAGATCTAAAAATGGCAGGGTCTCAATGGGTAGTAAATTCCCTTTAAATCTTGGGGAGGGGTATCACCAAGAATGATGATGGTGGCGGCAATGACAATGACGATGGCGTTGATGATGATGGTGAAGACAATGACGATAGTGATGATGGTGATGATGATGATGATGACTATGATGATGGTGATGATGATGATAATGTAGATAATGACTGTGATGATGGTGATGATGATGGTGATGATGATGATAATGATGTAGATAATGACTATGATGATGGTGATGACAATGACGATAGTGATGATGGTGATGATGATGATAATGATGTAGATAATGACTGTGATGATGGTGATGGTGATGATGATGATGTAGATAATGACTGTGATGATGGTGATGGTGATGATGATGATAATGATTATGATGATGGTGATGGTGATGATGATGATAATGACTATGATGATGGTGATGATGATGATGATGATGTAGATAATGACTGTGATGATGGTGATGGTGATGATAATGACTGTGATGATGGTGATGATGATGATAATGATGTAGATAATGACTATGATGATGGTGATGATGATGATGATGACTATGATGATGGTGATGATGGTGATGATGATGTAGATAATGACTGTGATGATGGTGATAGTGATGATGATGATAATGACTATGATGATGGTGATGATGATGATGATGATGATGACTATGATGATGGTGATGATGGTGATGATGATGTAGATAATGACTGTGATGATGGTGATAGTGATGATGATGATAATGACTATGATGATGGTGATGATGATGATGACTATGATGATGGTGATGATGGTGATGATGATGTAGATAATGACTGTGATGATGGTGATAGTGATGATGATGATAATGACTATGATGATGGTGATGGTGATGATGATGATGATGAGAAGGAGAATAGCGATGATGGTGATGACGATGATGGTGGTTAATGATGATAATGATGGTGATGACAGTGATGACAATGACAATGATGATGGGGAGGATGATGATGATGGAGATGACAATGACGATGGTGATGATGATGATGACAGTAGAGAGAGAAGACAGAGAGAGAAGAGAGACCTGCTATGAGAGGGATGGTTTGGGGTACCATTCTGAGCAATATTCTCCAGAGGATTCTTCAGACAAATTTGCAGAATGAAGAGAACAAAGGAGCTGTCTGGCTTTTTCTGACCTTTTAGAGGTGGTGGGAGATTTCACATAGTGTGATTTACTTCAGCATAGCATACAAGACAAGGAACATGGAAGAACTAGACACCATAAATTGAGTAATGTCAAGCCACAGCTCAGATGGCTTTTGAACTCTGTCCTAGAGAAAGCTGCATAAAGGCATGGCCTGATTCAGGCCATGGATGTAAAGATGCAGGCCCATGTACTAAGAGTCATATCTCTAACAAGGCTTTGTGTCTCTCAGATGGAGCCTCCACGGGAGTGTGTGAAGTAGAGATGTCATTGTCTTCATCTCATTGGACACAACCTGAATGGGAAATAAGTCTTAATAATGTTTTACACTAGAATTTTGGGAGTTTACATGCACTAATAACTGAAGCCATCTTAACACTGGATGATTTTCAGCCCCTTCACAGTGTCAGGTCATACGCTAAGATCCTGGATCCGTTTGGAAGTGAATTTTGTGCAGGTTGAGAAACAACGGTCTTGCTTCATTTTTCTGCATGTTGAGATCCAGGATTGCAGGTGCCATTTGTAAAAGATGTTGTCATTTCTCCAATGTGTACTTCTGTGCATATTTTTCAAAAGTTGGGTAGCTGTAGTTGTGAAGGCTTATATATGGGTCCTTTGTTTTAATCCATTGTCAGTGAGTCTGTTTATGAACCAGTACCATACTGTTTTTATTACTACAGCTCAGTAGTACAATTTGAGATCAGATAAGGACTATTTCATGCAGTAGTCTGTTCATTAAAGAATCTTTAGTTATCTTTGTTGTGTGTGTGTGTGTTGCTATATACATTTTGAGATAATTATTTTTTCTATGTCTGAGGATAATGGCCCATCAATTGTGACAAATCTACAGATTTGCTTTTGGTAGGATGCCCATTGCCACAAAATAAATTCTTCTAACTCATGAGCATAAAAATTCTTCTTATCTTCTGATGTCTTTATCAATTTCCTTCTTCAGTGTCCCGAAGCTTTCAGTGTAGAGGCCTCTCATCTTAAGTTTATTTCTGAGTGTTGTATTTATTTATTTGCAGCTATTTTTGAATGTGGTTATTTCCCTGATTTCAACTTGCTACAGTGAAGCCACTATGTAATAGTTCATGAAGAGGCTCAAAATGGGTCAAATACAAGTATACATATCCATGGGTGCTCAGCTTTGGAAGAATCATCTCTATTAACCCTCCCCCATCCAAGGTTCACAGAAGAGTGATTTCCATGCTTTCTTTTAGAAGAGTTGCCATGGTCATGGTGTCTCCTCACAGCAATAGCAACCCTAACTAGGACAAGAGCAAAAACCAAACCAAAAACAATAGTAATAACAAAACAACAACAACAAAACTCAGAGGACATAAAACTGGGAAGGAGGTGGGGTGGGAGCCACTAGAGGGACGTTATGATGGGTGGTCATAAATATACATTACATAACACAGTAAGTAAAACCTATTACTAAATGTGAGAGGGGAGAAATGCTGCAATCAAAGTATAACCTAAAAAATATACTCATACCTCCATATCCCAAAAGTGAATTATGTAGCAGTACCTACAACCAAGATGATTTCAATTAACTTTTGCTAGCATAAAGGCTCTTTTCATACCAGTTTGAGCATGCCAGAACTATGCCTATATAGTGACCAAGTAATCAAGAGTATGTGTTAAGTAAATACACTGAGAAGATCAAGACGCCTTTCAGGGCACACTCACGTGTTTTGGGATAAGAAAATGGAAGCCCGATATTTGTATTTTAAATATACATTATTTAAATATAAGTAGATAAGTAGATTCTGAATGCAGAATGAAAGAGATACATTCATTGCAGATTTAAAATGTCATTTATTGAAATTTCTATGTCTAAATAAACATCTGGAGTTAACTGCTCAGTAACTATTGATGGATGAATTAAAATGTAAGTGGTTAGATATCTTCAACAAAGGGAAAAATCAAAATGAGTATCACTTGGGTACCCAAATATCTTAAACAATATCTATGTACGACTTTACTGTCCAGGTACTATGGAAGTGTCAGTGCCTTTCTTTCTCATGCTAACCTTTTTCTAGGTAAGGAAGGGTCCCTGAGTGAGGACTGCTCACTTTCACTTCACGGGTCTGGCGGGGATTTACTCTTCCCTATAATTACAGCATGTACTCTAGACTTCTTGAGAAGTTTGCCAAGTTCCTCACATTTTTGCCACAGAAGGCAAAAATTCACCAGAAGCATGTACTTCCCTTTTCTTAGGAGCAATTACTTTCCTCAGTCACCAGGAAGTCCCGCCCACTGCCAGCTGCTCGGAGCCTGTATGCACGTATACGTGTGCGGCTGTGTGTGCCCCACGGTGACATCAAAGGGCAAGTGTGTGAAGCAACGGAGAAGGCTTTTTGCACCATTGCCTGGAACTCTCGCTAAACGTTTCCCCTAAGCTCCTTGGTGACGTTCCTCCTGCCGAGCTCAAGCTAGTCCCTGTGGCACAGTGATAATCCCGCATCCGTGGGCAGTACACTGTGGGGAACGCAGCTGGGAAGGAAGGCAAGCCTATTCGCACTGATCTCTGGGAATTCAAATGTTGCTCTTGGGGAACAGTCTCTTTTTCTTGGTTATACTGTGCCGTTGCTCTCAGAAATGGCCCTTTTCTTATTTCCTCGTTGCCTGTCACTTCCTCGGAGATTACAGAGAGGCCGTTCATGCTCCTCTAGCCGTCCTGGTGTTGGTTTGTCTATCACTATAGCGGCTGTGATCATAGCTCTGACTCGGGAAACCTTACTAAACAATAAACTCAGTGAAAATATGTGTACTGCTGTTCAGTATAAACTACAGAAGCCCCTTGTTTGCCCTGAGCCCTTGTAGGGGAGCCCAGCAGACCAGGTTAAAAATCAAAATGGAGGTACCCACTAAACTTCCTCCTCACCAACTTAAGCAAAGCTGTTTATTCGACCTTCCCAGCACTAGAGATACAGAGATAGCAGGCTAGCTTTCCCAATAGGCTAGTTTTGTTTGGCAGGATCATAAAGTTCCCTCTCCCTTAGTCCTTACCAGAAATTAACCTTAAGTAACCTGATGTTAGCCAATCAATTATTTATTGTTTTATCTCCCGGTTCTCACTTTAAGGAGAAAGTAACTTTGAAATTACTAATCTTAGCCCATAAAATGGGCAATTATAATGAGTCTTTTAAAAAACAAATTGCAATTAAAAAATGCCCCCCCCATGAAACCAACATCCTTTGCTTTGCTGGTTGGAACACTTTTTCTTCCATGTAGGTTTTGAGATGGGGGAGCTTTTCACAGTGCAAGTGAGCATGACCCAGGGACCTAAGATGTCAGATCTTTACCATCATCAAAGACAAACCTGGGGACACAGCTCCAGAGTTCGTTGTCTCATGCTCTCCATGGGAGTAAGCAGAGCGGAAATACGTTTTATTAAGGGTTACTGTAGAAAAACAAGAAATCGAATAGCCGTGAGAAACGAAGGAAAAGCGAGGGAAATTCCCAAGACCTGGGAGGGGTTTCCTAGAGAGGGAAAGGCTATTGGATGCCTTTGATAGTTTTTACCGGGTGATGACAGAAACTGCGCAAAGCTGAAGTAATCTCTACTGAGACGATTGGTGGATTCTCTGGGTTGTTATGGGCTGAGCCATGTCTGTCTCCCTGGTCCACACAGGCGGCTGAACATGTGCTGCTCCGTCTCTACCCACCCAGCTGAGGGCAGCTGAAGCCTCTGTCTCCCTCTGTCTGACGGGTGCTTTGGTAGCCCTTGACCTCAACTGTTAGCAAGCTGTTTGTCACTTCTTCCCTGCTAATGCTCTGACCCTGCAGGTGTTCCAAGTGCTGTTAATTATGCTGAGATAAGTCTGTTCTCTAGGTAACCAGGAAGTAGATGCAATGCTGGGTTACGTTTTGTCTACAACAGGATGGCTCGGGGTCTCTGTCCTGAAAGGGAGCAGGCTTCCTAGACATTTCTCACACAACGGAGTCTGTTATATCTAGCTGCATTAGAAGCTGTAAATTGGGAATATATACTAAACAATGGACCTAGCTTGTGTTTTCCAAAGGGGAAAGGTCACACGGAAGCTATCCAGTCATCCTTCTATAAGTGGCCTTGCTTCTTAGAGCCTGTTTGTCTCTTAGCAGGTTCACTTGCCTATCTCATATTAGCTGTGAGCATCTCCATCTCTACCCCCTTCAGTGCTCCTGGTACACTGTTTTAACCCTTCCCTTTACATCTCAACTCCATTCCTACGTTAGTATAAGTAGGCAGCTTGTAGTTTTCACCACAGCCCCTTTCTCTTACTGCCTACGATGAACTAACTCCCACCTCGCCATTTTATGGAATGGAGTGTTACTAGAGTATAGAGTAAAAGATAAAAATGTTATTATGTCCTTTGACCCTGTTCATATCTAGGGTACCAGTTGCTTGTTTCACGTATGAAATAACCGCCACATTTAGTAGTTTAAAACGCTCGTCTTGTCTGATATGAGGGGTGCATGCCCATAATTCTAGCTCTCAGGGGGCAGAGAAAGGAGGACTCACTCAAAATCCATGCCAGTCTGGGACACGTAGCATACCTGGAGGAGCTGGAGGGCATCAGATGGCCTGGGACTAGAGTTAATGATGGTTGTGAGTCACCATGTGGGTGCTGGGAAGGGAACCTGGTCCCTTAGAAGAGAAGCCAGAGGTCTTACCATGAAGCCATCTTTCCAGCCCTCTTTGCTGTCTTTGAATTTCTCATTATTATTCTACTATTACATCTTCACATGCTTCATTTTAACCTCTCTCTACTGCTCTGACTTTTCCCCATGGCATTATTAAAAGTTTAAGGAAAATACATCCTTTGGTCCCCTTTCTACCTTGTTCTCTTTTCTCTTTTCTCATTCTTCCCTTTTCGGCCTCCAGAACTGCACAGTCTCTAACAGATATTTTTATATTGAGTTGTGTGTACTAAGCATGCATCAAAAGTCTACATTCAGAATACTGGTCAATCATTTGGAACATCTTCCAAGACAAATTTATTGGAAACTGAGGGCAATAATGAATCATCTGTGCATCCCTATGGCTAACAAAAAAAGTAAAAAAAACATCATGGTTGGCATAGCATAGCGCACACTTTAAAATCGATTTTGTGTGATTCAAATCAACTCAGGAGGAAAAGTTAATTGAAAATACCCTGACTCTTCACTGTCAGGCATAGCAAGAAAAATAGAGATCTGATTTGCTTGGGATTCCAAAGTACAATACACAGAAGAGTAAAAAACAACAACCTGGCAAGGAGAATAGTGGGCCCCCCAATACCCACATCTTAATCCTGGAATCTGTGGACTTCATTGAAAATCCAAGAAGAGGAGATGCGCTTAGGTTATGGAGGTGCCCTTAGTGTATCCCGAGGGTCTCAATACACGGAAAGGGTGGGGGGAGGGAGTCAGAGTTATGCACTGTGAATAAGGCTAGACCGGCCTTTGCTGGAGCCTAAAGCAGGAAGCAGATTGTTCGTCTGAATACGACGTGTTCCCCTATGTTCACGTATTGAATGTTTAGTTCCAGACTGTAAGACGTTATGAGATGGCTGTGGTTGGAGGAAGGTTAGCAGGATGGGCCTTTGAAGGGTACACCTGGTCCAAAATTCCTTCCTCTGGCCACCATGAGGTGAACACTCACTTCCACACGCTCCTCCCACCGCGTGGAGGAGCACTTGACCCAGGCAAGTGGGGATCAAGAGACCATGGGCTGAACCTTCTATAACCACGAACTGGAACAATCCTTCCTCCCTTCCATAGATGTTAGCTCACAGCAAGAATAAGCTAGTCCATGGATGAAGGGATGAACGTATTCTCTAGAACTGGAAGAGGAGGAGGAAAGAGGTCTTGCTTCCAAATCCCTAGTCCAATATGACCCTCGGTAGATGTCTGCCTTCAGACAGTAAGCCGGCCAGTATCTGTTGCCTCAAGCCTCTAAGTCCCTGGTACGTTGTTATGGCAGCATTAGGAAAACAACTCAAATGGCCAAGTTAAAAGAAACAAGAAGTGAGGGAGGAAGCATCAGAGGTCAGTAAGGCACAAATTGCCAAATATCACATTTTCTACGATCACAGCATATATTCACACACCCCACCTCTTCTTGCGGTTTCACTTCTGCAAAACCAAGTATGAAAAAGAAATTGGACTTTTGGGAAAATTAGGGTTGGTGCGGTCTTCTCAAAACATGTAGCATTTATAATTGGAGCACTAACAAGAGCGAGGCGGATGGAGATAGCAACATTAGTTTAGTGGCCTCAGTGCTGGCTTTTCATCTCCAGACAACAGTCTTTGATTCACTCTTTCCACTCTTGCAACCGAGGTGTATCATTTCTCCAGGAGAATAAAGTGCTTTCAAAAGCAGTTGTTTCTAGAGAAAGGCTCTATTCAAACTAAGAACCCAACCCTAGGGGCTGGAGAGATGGCCGTTAGTAACTGCTTGGTGTGTAAGCATGAAGATCTATGCTTGGATCTCCAGCACCCACATAAAACCCAGTCACACAGAACATGTTGGAAACCCCAGCGTTGAAGAGGTGCCTCCTGCCACAACCAACGTGCCCTCCCCACAGTGAACTAATAGAAGGCCTCATCCACATAGCAGCCATGGTACACGTGGGTTTCAAGTCTACAGCCTGGTCCTGGAGAGATTAAGGCTTCCCATATATTAATACATGTCCTTATATTAATAAGAACTAATACTAATTTCTTTCATGTGTGCATGTGGGTTTTTTTTGGGGGGGCAGGATTTTATTATGCAATAGCCCAGATTAGCCTTGAACTCTGGCTCTTACTGGCTTAGTTCCCAAAGAGCTAGAGTTACAAGTTTGAACCACCATGCCACGCCTCTTAGGGCAGTTTATATATTTTACGATTTTACTTTTATTCATGTGCATGTGTCTCTGTGAGTAGATGCCACATGTGTTTGGGTGCCTGAAGAGGTCAGGAGAGGGTGTCAGATCCCCTGGAGCCAGAGTGACAGGCCATTGTGATCTGCCTAGTGTGGATGCTGGGATCTGAACGCATGTCCTTTTAAGACCAGCAAGTGTCCATAACTGCTAAGCCATCTTTCCGAACCCTTAACTTACTTTTGATCAGGGCATGTTAATTGTACAAAATAATGGGTTCCCTTGTGCCGTTACCCATAAGCATACAAACTGCCTTGATCATATTCTCCTACGGACATAGTTCTTTCTTCTCTTTGTCCCCTCTCCTTTTCTCTCCCCCTCCCCCTCCCTGTTTCGGAGTCTCTTTTTACACATCTTACTTTCGGTCTACTGTCTGTCTTGAGGATGACACTCCTGACTGAGTGGACCAATTTATGTGCTCCTGCCAAGCCCTGTGCTGCCACTGGGCTCCCCCTCACTGTGATACACAGAAGTACCACACCCCAGCACTGTGGTCCCAGACTTTATTCTACTGCCTGTTCAATGATCACTGGTGTTCAGGCTAGCCAACATCTCGCACAGCCAGCCACGATGGTTGGAGGAACAAATTCTCCAGAGCACAAAGGAGTGCCGTGGATGGGTGATCGGTGGACCCGAGGTCATGCAACCTAGGAAGAGAAGCTGCAGCTCTGGGGGACTTCTTTTCCAACACAGAATGGGAAGGCCCTTTCACATTTGCACAACAAGCAAGAAATTCGTTGAAATTTCCCTCCAAGAAAAGGACTGCGGGAGTGCAGGAGTATAAAGGAAATAAAATCTGGCGCCCACTCTAGTATCATGGCCAAAGTTTTGGAAGGAGATCAGGGAGTCAGGGATGCACATGTGATTTCTTCACTCACTATGTAAGAAATAATCTTGAAAAACAAGCTCCGTGTTAGGGATTGGTACGTGCTGGTCAGATTTGAAGATGTAAGCAAACTGGATTTAAATGGCCCATGAAGGACCTTGTCCAAGGGTAATTATGAGTTCTTTGGGAGGTTTGAAAAGGAGAACCAATTAAACTTGGTTTAAATGGGGGGCATTTGTTAATTGCAAGAGGAATGAAGAACTAGGAAGGGATTGTTTTTCTTTGTGCTTTCAGCTCCTGCTCTGTGAGCAGTGCTTGCTGGTGCAAACACTTGCTTACTCGATGGTTTAGCAGATCATTGTAGACTACACCCACCTTGCTTCCCAGGTGTCAAACAGGAAACCGGTGTGTGAAAATGATATCCTCCTGCCTTTGTGTTCTAAAGGAGGGGCATGAAGTACAGTTGACCTTAGTTGACACCACAATCTCCATGACCCCACGAACCCCAATCATGCCACCAGATTAGCAAGCCTACCACATTGTATTTTCCCGTGAGCCTTACGGTGCCCTGCAGAGTAGCCTGGGAAGTTGGCACAAGGCAGCACGGTATAGTGAGCCAGCACTGAAGAGAAAGGGAAGGGGTTTAGGCGTTTGCTTTTTGAAAATTGCAGCCAAAAGATAAGGTTGTTTATACAGCTTCTAATACCAGGAGAGGGAGGAATATGAAATCAGAAGTGAAAGAATTACAGCCAGCAAATAAATATACAGTTCACTGTAGCCAGGGGTGGGGGAACCAGCAGGGAAGGACCGGGTGCACAGATGCACATGAAGGAGCGATGTGGGAACCTTGCTTCTTGGGGGGCTAATGTCAGAACTCATTTTTCTTGTGTGGAGGGATTGTTTGTTGTCTGCTTTCAGAAAAGGTGTTGATCCAGTGACTGGCAGAACAGCAAACAGAGAATGCTTACAGATCCCTCTTGTGTTAGCTACCAAATAGCTCTACCACTGAGCTGGGTCACAGAGCCTTGTCTTTAGGGAGAAGGCTTTGGAAAGTATTGAGGGGCAGTAGGAAATGATAAAGGATGTACGTTAGAGATTCCTGATATTTTCAGAAAATGTCCTAAAGCGGTAAAGAAATATCCATATCAGAAGTTGGAAACAAAGCCTTCGCTCAAGTGAAACTCGGAGAATTTATCACAAATTGTAGTAGGAGGCCACTTATTTGTTCCTGCCTTCCCAGACTCAAAATAACTCAAAATACACACAGAAACTGTATTAATTAAATCACTGCTTGGTCATTCACTTAAGTGTATTGCTAGCTAGATCTTACATCTAGAATTAACCCATTTCCATTATTTTATATTTTACCATGAGGCCTGTGGACTACCACCAAAGTTCCAGCTGGCAGCTTGTGTCTTTTCCTTCTGGCAGCTGCACGATGTCTATTGACTCCGCCTTCTTTCTCCCAGCATTCAGTTTATTCCCCCTCCCAGTCCTCCCCGCCCCCCGCCTAGCTCTACTCTGCCCTAGCACAGGCCAAACCAACTTCTTTATTCATTAACCAGTAAAAGCAACACATATACAGAAGACTTCCCACACCATTTCCCTTTTTCTATTTAAATAAAAAGGAAGGTTTTTAACTTTAACATAGTAAAATTACATATAACAAAACAGTTACCAAGCAAGAATTATAGTTATAATATTTATATCTACTTTATCTCTTATCATAACTAAGGAAAATTGTAATTATAACTATTCTTCAACTCCATCAAAGTCTCCATAAGGATATGATATTATCTAAGTAAACAGGAAGTACATTGTAGGTATCCATCTTCAGCCTATAGGCCCATTGCCTTCGGCAGACTTTTTCATGAAGCAGGAAATTTCAAAGACAATTCCACCTATATTGGCAGTTTGTCAGTCACTTTCTTCCATGTCCTGAATAATGTCTGGCAGACTCTTTCATGAAGCAGGAACCCTGAAAGATAGTCTCACCTTTAGGCAAGTCAGCAGTCATTTCTCTGTGGGTCTTGCACGTCCAATTCACACAGTATAATGTCAAACAGTCCAGGCAAGAGCAGCTTCTTGCCCAAATGGCTAACCAACACCATAAGGAGCCTCATCAATGCCCATAGTCCTCTTGAAGTAGATTGGTGCTGCCAGGAGCAGATGTGTTTCATTGTCATGAAAAGTCTAAGTTATTAAAGTATTTTAAATGCCATATTTCATAGGTCTCTGAAAGATTTGAAGAATACTGAACTGAAATATATCTCTATATATCTAGAAAACCTAACTAATATGACTACAAGGTTGACTATTATAGATGATTATCTATTAATCTATATTTCTTAATTACACATTACATTTTTGAATGAGCTGCACAAACACAAGAACAGAAATATATATATATATATAACAAAATTGATCTTAAATTTGTGTCAATAAACCAAGATCCATACCAATGCAAATCTTTACAGCATATCTCCTTTAAATGTAAACAAACATTTATAAAAAATATTTGGGAATTTGGGTGTAGTTTTTTCCAAACTGCTTCCTACTTTTTGTTGGGTGAAGTAATTTTTGGGGGTGTTCATGGCAACCTTTGTTGTTTCAGGGGGTCTTAGTCCTTCAAACCACATTAGTTTGGGGGAATCCACAGGTTCTCATCTTCTGTGGAAACAAAAGAAGAACCTCTTTTCCAAAATAACATCTCCTTAGACCCAAATTCTGAAGTCATTTTACCTTTAAAATATCTATGCTGGCTTAACTTAGCAGCCCATACAATGAACTGTTTCTCTATACTTAGCTCCTTCACAGTCAAAAAAGTCAAAAAAACCACAATGATATACATAATTCAGACTCTCTGTGTACATTCTGTCTTTACATGGCTTATTTTTCTTACTCTATTACTTTTCCTACAAGTTTAATATTTATTTTATTATCTTTACTCCTTTAATCTACGATTATCTACACTCTTTTATATTATGTTTACTGTCTCTTTAGTCTTTTTCTTCTCTCTCCCAAGTCTACGTGCATTTTTTTAAACACACTGTGTCTCATTTAGAGTTTTTCTAAAGTCTGAATCTTATTGTGTATCTGAAATACTTTTCTGTCCAGGAGTGCTTCTTAGAAGGCTAAGTAGTGGCATGACTAGGGCCGAGACTGCCTTGCGTTTTGGTTCTGCCCAGTTCAACATGCTAGAGGCTTGTTTGCTGCCTCCACAAGCTACACCCACCACCTCAATTCCAAGTATGCAACATGTCTATGTCATGCCATTAAGCAGTTTGAAACACGTTGCTCATGAAACCCATTTAAATATTTGGTCTCCTGAAAGAGTCAGAGTTTGTGTTGGCAGCAAGGCCCAGGAAGCTTCTGTTTCAAAACCGAATGTTTTTTTTTGTTGTTATTATTGTTGTTGTTGTTGTTATTGTTTTTGTTTTTTCTGCTACCACTGAATCAGAAAGTCCTCTCTTAAGGGAGTTGAGGCATGCTGCCAGCCCTCCCCGCAAAATGTGGTTAAACTTTGTTTTTGTGTGTGCTTCTAGAATTCCTTCCCAAGCTTTCTCAAACCCATGTCGGTATGCCAATCTGTTGTTGGAGGCTGCTTGTTTATTTCCCATCAAGACTCCTGAAATCATCACAAGAAACAATATTATCTGCTATACTGTTTGGCCAATAGCTTAAGCATATTTTTAGCTAGCTCGTATCTTAAATTAATCCATTTCTATTACTTTATACTTTGCCATGAGGCTCGTGGACTACCAGCAAGGTTCCAGCTGACAGCTCACGTCTTTCCCCTCTAGTGGCTCCATGGCGTCTCTTCACTCTCTCTGCCTTCTTTCTCCCAGCATTCAGTTTAGTTTCTACCCCCAACCCTGCCTAGCTCTATTCTACCCTATTACAGGCCGAGCCAGCTTCTTCATTCATTAACCAATAAAAGCAACACATATACAGAAGGACTTCCTACATCAACTGATAGTGTTAAAATACTTCCCTCCATGAAGGGATTGCAGTGTCTTCTGACTGCTCCAAGATGTTACTAGATCATGCCCTGCATGGTCTTTTATCAGGTATGGCAGGGACCAGGGACCTTTGCTTCGTTGATGGGTGGAAACAGAGGTTGTGTGATGGAGGAGGGTCATCTGTCTATCTGTTACTTTCATTGGTTAATAAAGAGACTGCCTTGGCCTTTTTGGTAGGCCAGCCCTTAGGTGGGTGGAGTAGACAGAACAGAATTGTGGGAGAAAGAAAGCAGATGCAAGCAGACACCATGGCTCTCCTCTCCAAGATGGACGTGGTTAGAATCTTCCCGGTAAGCCACGACCTCGTGGTGCTACACACATTATTATAAATGGGTTGAGGCAGTGTTTAAAAGAATACAGTTTTTGTGTAATTATTTGGGGTAAAACTAGCCGACCCTTTTGCAACAGTTGTGTGTTTGTGGGTGTTTGTGTGTGCATATGTGCATGTGTGTGTGCATGGGTGTGTGCGTGTATGCATGTATGTGTGTGTGAGTGTGTGCGCGTGCATGTGTGGTCGGGCAGAGGACAACCTTGGGCATCATTCTTTAGGCACCATCCATCTCTCTTCTTTTCTCCTAATTCCACCTCTAACCCCTGCTCTTAGGCAAGGTCTCTAATGTTGCCAGGTAGGCCGGGCCAGGTAGCAAGCCCTAGGGATACACTTGTCTTCACTTCGTCAGTGCTGGGATTACAAATGCACAACTTTTCAAATTTAGGTTCTGTGGTTAGAACTCAGGTCCCTGTGCTTGCCAGTAAAGTGGTCCCATGGAGGAGAAAATGTAGGCATGGCTTGCTAGTCAGCCTACCTGGAACACTTTGCTTCTAAATAAGAAGCCATAGCCCACTGTGCTCCTAAATCAGAACACTGAATTCTGAGGTAGCATGAGTAGCCAGTAGCCAGCCTCTCCATGCTTCCTCACGTGCTCCTTCCTCACAGAGACTCTGGTGGTATGAGCACCATCCAGGCCAATGTGCTAACCAGTCACAGTCGATCAGCTCCACTATAGAAGTGGTTGTTCATGTGCCACACAGCAGGTGTTGCTCCCTAAAGCTGTCTCCATGCCCCTTTCCAACCCATGGGCATTGCTGTCTTGGCCAGGGATGCCCCTGTCATGATGGCAGTCCCCAGGCCCAAATCAGAGGCTTCGATGGAAATTTTTATTTTTTTATTTATTCATTTTTAGCTGGTGATCATCGGTGATCAAAGTCCAGGAGGAAGTGAAACTTGAGATCAGCACGGTGGCCATTCCATTGGGCTGCCTTTCCTCCGAGGAGTCTAGCATTGGCCACATGAACACAGTGACAACATGTGAGTGTAGGACTCAAATCCAGAGGAAGTTTTTTTTTGACTTTGCTGAGTCAACAATCCTAGCTATGTGAAGATTCCAGCTCACGTGGCCTCCGGAGTCTTAATGGTGGTGTCGTCATGTGCGGTTTCTTATTACAAAATTTTCCATGCTGGTCTGCTGCCTATGTGTGAGTTTTATTTTTAAATTACGACTTCCCCCCATCCTATATATCACATAAAAAGCGTTAGCTTTCCAGGTTTCTTGGTACAGTCTTCCACCACAGATAACACAGACTCCAGGGCTCAGAGGGAGGGGTCAAACACGGTCAGCCCATGCAGGCCACTTGGATCTGAAGACTCTGCGAGAGTAAGAAAGGTTACTCGTGTGGCAGCCCTTCCTGTTGCACATGTGAAAGCGGAACTCGGACACAAGGCAGGCAAGCAACATTTTAGAGCATCTGCAGACTCCGCTGGGAGTTATGAGGCAGTCTGTCGCCGGACTCTCCTACAAATCACAAGGGGGCGCGTCTTTCAAATGTCTCCAACCATCTGCGTGCATGTTCCAAAATTGAGGAACGGCAAGAGCACCGCTATTGCTTCTTTGGAGCCCGGTTTGGAAAGACAGTGGATGCAAAATCTGAAGACAGCGTGACAGGGGAGGTCCTGCTCTTTTGGTCCCCGGAAGGTGCTGCTTCCCATGGACGCTTTTCACGAAGTCATGTGAACCAACAAAAGCACTTTCTGTAGGTGATGCTCTCTGATGGTGGCTTGGTTTAGTTATGACCTTAAACTAAAGCCAGCATCCTCCCCTCTCTCCCTCTCCTCCCTGCCCTTCTCCCCTCTTTCCGTTTCTGAGCTGTTAGGCATAAACGTGTCTCATGTGGACCAGTGAGTGGATCTAGGTTAAGAGGGCAAAACACTGAGCTAGAAGAAATTTCTAGTTGGCAGTTTCCCAATAGTACAAGTTATTTTTTGTCTTTGCCAAAGGACAGCAGGGTATAGAAGGGTAAGGACATGACTTCAAGCCCCGGGGAGAAAACGTCTCTGGATGCCAAAATTTTTAAAATGCTGATGTATCTGTTTTCTCATCCTTTATTTCATTTAATGACAATGACTCTCGGTGCTCTGAGACCGCTCACAGGGTGGCTTGCAAAGCACAGCGTGTTCCTGTGACATTAGCTGCGGGGCTACACTTTTCCTAAGATGCTGGGGATTTAAAAAAAAAAAGGTGCTTTTGCAGATACCCAAGAGATGTTTATTAACCATCTTCTGGGTGCAAAGCAATGCGGTGAATCTCTGGGGATTTCACTGGGTCCTGCCTGGCTACACCCGAGAGGATGGACGTCCTCGTATCTGCCATGAAAGGAACTTGTTCTGGGGAGCCAGTCCCTCAAATCAGGGTGTAGGTGGTGAGGAGAACAGCTGTGAAAGCTGTTGTGGGGGAAAGCATTGTGGGGGATCAGTAGAATCACATGGCTGGGCTCAAATATTCAGGTTTCTTCTCGGTGCTGGGAGAAATGAACAAGAAGTCTCTGGACGCCTTGGAGACCCAGAGGCCACAAAATGTCAAATAACTTTGCAAGTGTATCATCATCCCAGTCCCCAACTTTCTCCTCTCTGTTACTACACGCTGTCACTGGTTAGTTGTGTGGCTCTTGTCCTATCCGCAATCTTCCTGGATTTTAGATGCTTACACCCTAAACTCCAAGATCGATTAACAGCTGTTATGGAAGGATGATCTAAGAGAAAGGCAAGCTGGTATTTAAGTCCTCTGTTTCTACACATTTGTGACATTAGACTTTATATTTCTACTTTATAAAGCAGAAGACCACTCAGGGTACTTAGGAAGAATAGAGTAGGCGATATATCCTAACGGGTTGCATAGTGCCTGGTGCATGGAAGTTAACCAGGGGCATGAGTAGTCGCTATTTCTTGCTGCAGGAGAAACAGGTCGCATGTGGCAGCCAGTACTAGCATGTGGATATAGTAGACGGACCTTGAATTCCACTCTGCTACTTACCAGATGTGGGCTCTCCTGTTCCCTGTTTCCAAAAAGGTGATTTATCCATCAGAATCAAAATGAGAAAGATGACAACGTACGACTATAGCATATCTCTGTGATGAAGTCAATCAATGGGATGCCCTCACATGTGGCTACACCTACTGACCACACACCTACCCCTGTCTCTGATTCCTACGTTGCTTGTGACCTTAGGAGGAGCGAGGTATGAGGGCTGAGGCTCCACAGCAAGTGAGTGGGACTGCCACTTTCAAAAGAAGCCTCACTTCCCTCTCCATCTCTGCAGCT
This sequence comes from Myodes glareolus, assembly GCF_982192425.1. NCBI lineage: Eukaryota > Metazoa > Chordata > Mammalia > Rodentia > Cricetidae > Myodes > Myodes glareolus. The sequence continues at coordinate 27,312,692 of NC_142048.1, read as the reverse complement.
ACTTGTGCTGTGCAACCTAATTTGCTTTTCCCTGGGAAATGAACTGTGGGTAAGGATAGCTTTCTCCAAGCTCCGACTAACGCGTTAGGGTGGCTGAGCCATCACATTCACCCGTGTTCCACCTCTTTGAAACTCTCCTTCCAGACATCAGCATGGCTCGGACCCATAAAGAAAATCCTGTTTTAATAAACCTACGAGAAAGTCCAAGAAGACTCTGCCGATCTTAGAGCCCACATCTCCAGATCCAAGTCGGCTGTTTCAAAAGACACAGTCATTGCTAGACTTCTTTTTGCTACATATCTCCCTACCTTCTGGCTCTTCTCCCTACCTTTCTGCCCACTCTTCCGCGATGCTCCCTGAACCTTGGAGAGGTGACACGGCTGTGTGATTCAGGGCTGAGCGCTTCCCCCATCACTTATTCTCAGCACAGAGGCCAGTTTTGGGTTTCTTCATTAACTGGTATCCACTGTTACAGAAAGGGATGGAAGTGTATGGGTATACAAAGGCACTTTGACAATATGACCATCTAGCAAAAGAATAGGTTCTCTGCTGTCTTGGCTACTTTTCTATTGCTGTGAAGAGATGTGACAACCAAGGCACCTTATAAAAGAAAGCATTAGACTGAAGATATGTTTACAGTTTCAGAGGGTAAGTCCATGGCCATCATGGGGAGCATGGCAGCAGGCAGGTAGGTATGGCACTGGAACAGTAGCTGAGAGCTTAGAGCTGCTGTGGGACAATGATCTTCTACCCTGGAAGGATTTGTCACTTGTATTGCTTTAATAAAACGCTGATTAGCCAGTAGCCAGGCAGGGAGTATAGGTGTGGTGACCAGAACAGGAGAATTCTGGGAAGAGGAAAGGCTGAGTTTGCAGTCATTATCCAGACTCAGAGGAAGCAAAAGGAGAATGCCTTGCTGATAAAAGGTACCAAGCCACACGGCTAACACAGATAAGAATTATAGGTTAATGTAAGTTATAAGAGTTATAAGAAGCCTGAGCTACTAGGCCAACCAGTTGATAATTAATATAGACCTCTGTGTGTTTCTTTGGGACTGAACAGCTGTGGGACTGGGTGGGACAGAAATCTCTGTCAACATACATCTTATCCAAAAGTTGGACACTGAGAGAAAGAGACTAAGCCTATAGTGGGTTTTTGAAACCTCAGAGCCCACCTCCAGTGGCACACCTTCTTCAACAAGGCCACACCTCCTTGCTGTGTGATGTTTTACTCTTTTGGTTTTTTGAGGGGTCCACTACCCAGCTCCCAAATATATCACACACAATGGCTTGTTCTTAGTTATGAATGTCAGTCTTAGCTTGACTTGTTTCTTGCCAGCTTTTCTTAAATTATCCTGATTACCTTTTGTCTCTAGACTTTTTCCTTTTCTTACTTCTGTATACCTTACTTCCACTCTTACTCCATGGCTGGCAGGGTAGCTGGGTGGCTGGGTGACGGGGTGACTGACCCCTAATGTCCTCCTCTGCTTGTTCTCCTATTGCTTCTCTTTTTTCCTCATTTTTCCTAGTTATCCTCTCTACCTGCCTGCCTCGCCAGTCCTTGCTCCTACCTCACTACTGGCTGGTCAGCTCTTTATTAGGGCCGTCAGGTGTTTTAGACTGGCAAAATATCCCAGCTTCACAGAGTTAAGCAAATGCAGTGTAAACACAAACAACATATCTTAAAATAATACACCGCTTCCTCATCTTGCCCAAAACATCTCCACCAACTAGGGACCAAGCATTCAAATACATAACCCTATTAGGACCATTTTCTCTCCAACCACCACACTCCCATAGGTTCGTGAGCAAGTTTAGAGTAGAAATGATGGATAATTTTGTGGAAAAAATGAGGAGCCTCTTTTGGGGTCATTTAATGAAAGAAAGCCAAAGTTGTTCCACACAGCACATATATTGCTCCTGGCATTTCATAAAGCACGGTCAACTGGACAAGGGTCAGGAGAGAAGAATGACTTCCTTAGGATTCTGGAACACAGAGTATGATGCGCAAGTGGCATTTGGTTTGTTTTGCCAGAACTTACCTGACCTGTCTCCCCACCCCAAACCCAGTGTGGACACGAGCCGGTGGCCAGAAGGAAGAGAAGTTTGATCGGTAGATGGTTAAATGTGATGCGATAGTGCTCTATTAGAAGTTTTGAAACATTCAGCAGATGTTCAGTTTACTTCAAAAGAACCAAATAGAAAACATCTGGAGCCACAGAGCAGCGCTATGGGAAACATCTGTGTTTAAGTCACACATTGTACTGGCTATTTGTGTGTCAGCTCTCAGCTCCACCCTCCCTCTCCTCGTCTTCTCTATGGGGGTCTGGGAGGCTGCAAATTACCTTGCCCACTCTTGCCAGCTGGCTGCCTTCCAAAGAGCTTCTACCAACAGGAGAAACTGCTGGAAGCCTGGGAGGGAGGTAGAAGGCAGAAGCCTGTTTTGTGTCTTCACTGGTCCATGTCCTTGGCAGTGGCAGCGGTAGTGGCAGCGTAGGTAGATGAGCCTGAGCTTCTGCCCCGATAGCAGAATTCCATTGCTCAGGATGCAAGGATGCTCCTACCGCCTCCGAGGGTGCTCCTACCGCCTCCGAGGGTGCTCCTACCGCCTCCGAGGATGCTCCTACCGCCTCCGAGAATGCTCCTACCGCCTCCGAGGATGCTCCTACCGCCTCCGAGGATGCTCCTACCGCCTCCGAGGATGCTCCTACCGCCTCCGAGAATGCTCCTACCGCCTCCGAGGATGCTCCTACCAAATCCGAGAATGCTCCTACGGACTCCGAGGATGCTCCTACCGCCTCGGAGGATGCTCCTACCGACTCCGAGGATGCTCCTACTGCCTCCGAGGGTGCTCCTACCGCCTCCGAGGGTGCTCCTACCGCCTCCGAGGATGCTCCTACCAAATCCGAGAATGCTCCTACCGCCTCCGAGGGTGCTCCTACCGCCTCGGAGGATGCTCCTACCGACTCCGAGGATGCTCCTATTGCCTCCGAGACACTGTGTTCCCTAGCCCGGAGCAGCACTTATGTTGAATCTATGACAGTTCCCCCCCCGTAGGAATTTAGTTTCTCAGCTTCCTGAGAGTCTCTGCCCCAGCAGTGTGACAGTGGGTTGCTGTGTAATGTTTTACTCTTTGGCTCTTACTCTTTTTGGCACTTTGGTCTTTTGGGGCCCTGCCACCCAGCTCCCAAATAAATCACTTGTGTGGAAGCTTACTCTTAGTTATGGATGCCAGGCCTTTGCTTGACTTGTTTCTTGCCAACTTTTCTTAATTTAAAATTTCCTGTTACCTTTTGCCTCTGGGCTTTTTCCTTTTCTTACTTCTGTGTGTCTTCCCTTCACTCTTCCTCCATGGCTGGCTGGGTAGCTGGGTGGCTGACCCCTGCCAGTCTCCTCTCCTTGTTCTCTCTTGTTCCCTCCTTCTCTTCCTGATTTCTCCTTCTTTTGAAACTCTCTGCCTGCCAGCCCCACCTGTCTTTGCTCCTGTCTCTCTATTGTCCATTTAGCTCTGTATTAGACCATCAGGTGTTTTAGACAGGCAAAGAAACACTGCTTCACAGAGTTAAACAAATGCAGCATAAACAAAACCACACACCTTAAAGTAGTATCCCCAACAGTGGGTAGCCACAGTAACAGAGACTCATGGATCCAGGAGAGCATCTCTTTCCTTTCATTGTGCAGCCTAAGGATGGCTGCAGCTTGCAGCACTTACAAATCTGTGGCCTCAGCCTTGCCCCTTGGCTTCTCCAGCCCTCCAACACAATTTTAATCAGTCTCCTATGTGAATTTTCCGATGCTAATTTTCATCCACAGAAACTCCTAGAGTTTCTGCATGGTTGACGGTGACACTGGCCAGTGCACACACACATAAACTGATACAAAAAGTGAAGGAAAATCAAATTAAAATTTCGAGTGTTCAATCTCTTACTCTATTTTTATTTAGGGGCTTAAAAATGGAGTGGGGATAAGGAACTTTTACCCCAAACATTTGCTCACAAAATCCAGTTGTCATGAACCTTGTAGTCTCCCTTAAGAAAAAAGGCCTATATAGTGTTCTAGTCGATAGACTTTCCTTTTGAGGGACAGAGGTCCATGACCTTGTTCATAATGATACCAATAAAAAGCAACTTCTACCAAGTATCCTTTTATATATTATAAATTTAAATTATATTTTTCATTTAATTATCTCAATAACCCTAGAATTAAGGTTTTTATCTTTTCCATTTTCATCTACTGGGAAAATAAAATGCTTTTTACTAACACTGTACATTGTTCAGTGGTATCAAAGAGCAAAATTTCCAGAAAAATGAGTCTTGGTGGTCTAGCTGGAGTGTGTAAGTGATTCATCAACCTGGTGATCTAGACCACTAAAGGGCACGAAGTCAGGGGTGGACATCAGTAGCTTGAGCAGGAACAAATAAGCAGGATTGTACACTGATAAGTGATCAGAAGTTTACTTTGCGTCATTTCCCCATCTTGCTTGGGTGGTGTGGGATTCCCCTCTGTATGCTGTGAATACCATTGGTTAATAAAGAAACTGCTTTGGGCTTATAGCAGAGCTATAGAGGAACAGAGCTAGGCAGAGAAAACTAAACTGAATGCTGGGAGAAAGAGGGAGGAGTTTTGAGAAGCCATGGAGCCGCTACCTAAGACAGAAATGCTGAAACTTTGCTGGTAGACCACAACCTCGTGGTGATGTACAGATTAATGGAGATGGGCTAAATTAAGATGTAAGAGTTAGCAAATAAGAAAGCTAGAGCTAATGGGCCAAGCAGTGATTTAAATAATATAGTTCTGTGTGATTATTTCAGGACTGAGTGAATGGGAACCAACAAGCGGCCTCTTTACACACTTAGGCTAATGTAGAAGGAACTTTCTCACCACGCCAGTTCAAATGGACCCCTTTTGGACTGGCTACTGTTAATCTCTGGTCACGTTGGACAACTGGCTTGTGTGAAGGGTTGTCTTACTTTTCTGTTGCTGTTGTATTGTTTTTAGTTTCAGTTTGATTACATGGTGCTGAATGCAAGTAACTACAGTTTGATTTGCTCTATTATAGGCTCATTCAGGAACATAGTCCAAAATAGTCCTCTCTCACCCTCAAATTTTATTTAGCAGTGGTCATAATAAAAGGGAAGAATCTCTTTTTTCATATGTGTACGATTTTTTTAACGATACATCTCACTATGTAGCCCTGGCTGGCCTGGAACTCTCTATATAAGTCAGGCTGGCCTTTAACATAAAGAGATCCCCCCCCTCTGCTGCCTCTGCCTTCCAGAGTACTGATACTAAAGGCCTACATACCTAGGCCTGGCCTTAGCATAAATATTTTTTGACTTAGCCATTTATTATATCCATTGGTTCAATCTATTTCTTCAACCCCTAAAATTTAAAGTAATTTTATAGCTACTCTAGCCTATAGAATATTCTAGGATGTGATTGCTACAGGTGCAAGAGGTTTGGTAGGTCCTGCCTTGCTTAACCCATGTGCGACATTGTCCTGTAATGTCCATGGATGTCCCGTCTATAGAAGAATGAAAGGACCATGTGGAAAAGACACACACGGCCCAGTCAGCAGGCAATTACCAACCTCTCGAGATGTGAGTGTGGCCATCTTCAAATGTTTAGCCCAGTCTTACAGTAAAGACAACCATGTTAGCTGATGGGGAAACCTTGGAAAAGAATAAAGTTGATGAGATGACCCGACTTACAGAGTTATGAAACGATGCTGAGCTCAGCTACCAAGCATAGACTGGTACAACCAACGAGGTGATAGTTTGTTGGGGTTTATTTTGGCATTAATATCCATTCTGCCTTTGTTTATTTCTAACCTTTAAAATCCCTTTTGTTATACTTGCTACTAAGATGTTCATCTCCTGGAGTTGAAGGCAAGCATGGGAATCAAGATGATCCAATCGGATGCTCTATGACCTATGTAGAGGAAGGACATTGGCTTAAGAATAGATAAATGCAAATTTGGGGGTGAGTTTAAAAGTTGACTACTTCTTTAACCAAAATGCTTGGGACCAGGAGTGTTTTAGATGTTGGATTATTTAAGATTTTGGAATGTTTTCATATATATTTAAAATCACTTGAAATCAAAGACTTTGAGTGTGAAGTTTATTTATGTATCATATATACTCTGTGTGTGTGTGTGTGCGCGCGCACATTTCCTGCAAGGAATTTCACAGACTATTTGTAATAAATTGCGCACAAAACAAAATTTTATGACTGTCTTAACTCGGGTTTCTATTGCTGTGAAGAGACACCATGACCGTGGTAACTCTTATAAATGAGGAAACTCATTTAATTGGGTTTGGTTTACAGTCTGGAGGATTAGTCAATTATCATCATGGTGGGACACAGCAGCATGTAGGCAGACATGGAGCTGGAGAGGTACCTGAGAGTTCTATATGTACTCAGGCCACAGGAAGTGGTCTGTCTCACTGGGCGTGGCTTGAGCATATAGGAGACTTCAAAGCCCGCGTCCAAGGTGGCACACTTCCTCCAACAAGGCCACACCTACTCCAACAAGGCCACACCTACTCCAACAAGGCCACACCTACTCCAACAAGGCCACACCTACTCCAATAAGGCCACACCTCCTAATAGTGACACTCCCTTTGGGGGCCATTTTCTTTCAAGCCACCATAATGACTGACTTTTTTACTTAGGACACCATGTCAACGTACCTTCAGGTTTTGCAGCATTTTGGACTTTTATTTTTCAAAATAGAAGCTCAGACCTGGTTTCTACTATCAAGATGCCCCGGAGAGTCTCACTCCCATGTCTTCCTTATAGTGTATCTCGTGGCACTCTTTTTGCTCTCATGAGTTTTTGTATTTCTGCAAGTTGCCTTTGGCTCAAAGCAAGGTCAAGTTAGTTTCTGATTCTGGTATCCGAACACCCCTGTATAACAGACGCTGAGAGACGATGCCTGCTCCACACACAGCCTCTGACAGCAGCATGGCAGCTTGACCAGTTTGTCCCTATCACTTTTCATCTGCCCAGGTTGTGTCCTGGTTCCGTGCAATTTGGTTTCTGCATCAATTTTATGATCTTGAAGATGTCTTACTTTTGTTAATAGTTATTCAGAAGAGCTAGAATCAAGGTATGAACTCTAATGTGGTATCAGGCAGGACTGGATGGATCTCTTATTCACAGTCACAAGAGAAGGATGTAGTGTGTGTGTGTGTGTTGTATGCATGTGAGTGTACAGGTTCATGTGTACACATGGAGACCAGAGGAAGATGTCAGTGTCTTCCTCTATTGCTCTTGGTCCCATTGCTTCAGGACAGGGCTTATCCCTGAGCAAGAAGTTTCCTGTTTCAGCTAGATTGAACACGAGTTCCCAGGATCCACCTCTCTCTGCCCCTAGTGCTGTGGTTACAGCATGCACGGCCATCTCTGACTTTCTCTTCTTTGTGTGGGTAGCAGAAGATAAACTCAAGTTCTTCTTCATGCTCATACAACAAGCACTCTTGCCGGATGAGCCATCACACCAGATCGAGATGAAATTTTCAAACTACAGAAACACTACATTGAATACCAAATAATGATTCTGAAGGTGAGTCAATGTAAGTGGTATATCATATAATGTAATCAAGGGAACTACTTCAGAGACATAATTTAACCACTCTTGCTGAAGTCATCCCAGCCAGGGCAGTCAGTCCATCTACTGTCCTAGGGTTTACTTTCTAGAATGCACTTTATTGTGTGCTCTCTGAGCTCACTGAGAAGCTCCCTCTGGGAGTGGGGTTCCTTGACTCCCCATTTCAGACCCAACAAAGTTCATCTAAAAGTGTCTTCCAAGGTCTGGGGGTGAGCTGGCCTCCCTGACTCTAACCAGGAGGGAAGAGAGCAACCCCAGAGTAAAATCTCTGTGTCTTCATTTATCCCCCCCCAACAAACCTCAAGCTCAATATCCTGAAGACAAGGATGAATCTGGCCACTGGATCTCTATCTGTACCTTTTCCCCCTGTGCACTGATTAAATTCTCCCTTCTGTGTTTTTCATACTTCCTTTTCACTTTGGTTGGTGTACTGGGATGGGTAGTCAAGCCTAGTCATCAGGATCTCTAAAGCAAGAGGGTTCCCCCGCCAAAAACACTCTGGTTATAGTCAATCTATGTAGCCCAGACTAGCCTTGAACTCACAATCCTCCCGCCTCGGTGCCCCAAGTGCTGGGACTGTAGGTGAGTATCAGCATACTCAGTGCTTTCCTTAAATCTGTGAGACACGTAGAGGGTAGCATTACTTCAGGAGATCTCTTCAGAGGTTCAGGGTCTCTGAAGGTCTGGTGCCGTCCGTTCCTATTAAATGTCCCTTGAGATTCAGGGGTTAATGGAGTACTTTTAAAAACAGCAAGATCTATCTATCGCTCATGATTGATGATGATTTTTCAGACACTATCCCACTTCCTTATCCAATGACTCTGCCACTGCACCACCATGTCTATCCATAACCCTTATGGACCCAAGCTGGCTCCTTGGGTCTGACAGGCTCCAGGAGTACCGAGGCTATTATTTCATCCTTGGTCACACTTGGCGGCTGATAGAACTTGAGGTCAGGTGGAAGCCCCTCCCTCCAGCAATACTTACCTGCAGGAGAGAAATATACATAATATACTCCAGGGGTGGGGGGCGGGGCATTTCTCAGCCCAGGGACGGGCTTTATCTTTTCCATCTGTACTGCTTTATTGCCATGTGCATACCTTGCTGCTCTTTGTCCGTGGGGCTTCTGGGAATTACCATGGATGAAGGGCCCACTCAGTCCCAACTATCCACTTAAGCTTAGCTATTCTTCTCCTTGAGAAAGGAACCAACCCTTCTTCAATTTAGTGCAATTCAGGTTGTCTCATTTGACCCTCACTTGCTCGGCAACCTTGACACCATCAGAGGCATAGCCAGGATGCTGCGTAACCAAGGAGACGCCCTTCCTCTGTAACTGGAGCTGCAAGGAGGATCATCTGTACATCTTTCTTCTTACTTGTGTTCATCCCTTTAGTGAACAAGTTTAATACTTTCCAAAGGTTCACAAGTACAGCATTTGGCTTGCCTCAGTTTCTTCCCTAGGAACTCCAGCTCGCCACACATCTTGCCAGATCTGCCGACAAGTGGCTTTTTGTTTGTTTTCTCCTTTCCCCATAACTTCACAGTTGCTTTAACACTTCACAAACATGAGTCACACGCCAGCCTCCATCATTCAGACTAGTCAACGTCCCTGTCTCGTAAAGATTGTGCCCACCGTGGAGTAGAGCAAAGCCACTAAAGCCTTCTCTAAATCCCAAGGGCTCTGCTGGTTTAATTCTTTTCTTATGTCTTCAGTGGGTACCACCTTATCTATTCCAATGAACTGAGCACTAACTTCTATGTGTCTTAGACCCAGATTCTTCATTCACACCAGCCTCTCCTCTGTTGTCCTGAGCCCCGATGTCCATGGAGACCTTGGCTGGCAACAGTAAAGTATCCCAAATGGATCCTATGAACCCATAGAGCAGGGATTGGTTCCCCTCGTGCCTTCTCACATTATGAAGCACTGGTGAAAAAGAAATGCCCCAAACATGTGGATTCATTGCCCTTTTAAGAACTGGGTTTCTCATCTAGAAAGTGAAGCGTGATTAACAAAAGCTCAGAGACTGATATTGGGGTTCAACCTGAAGACCAGAAAAGCAAAGCAGCCAGTCACTGGCTCTTATTTCAACCTTGGTCCAAAATGGCGATCCTGCCTCCAGGTATCTCTGAATGAGACTGTGTCTGAGAGCTGTCTCCTCCTGTTTTATAATCCTCTCTGGGGATGGGATTAAAGGCCTGCATCACCCGGTTTCTATGGCAAACTAGTGTGGCTACTGGGATTAAAGGTGTGAGTTACCATTGCCTGGTCTGTAAGGCTGGCCAGTGGGGCTGTTTTACTTTCTGATCGTCAGGCAAGCTCTATTTATTAAAATACAAATGAAATATCACTACAAGGAAGCCTGAATGGTAATTCCGGAGGCTGCCCCTTGTTTAGAATTTAAAGTAGAACCTGCCATGGGAGATTTTTGCACTCAACTGTGACTAATGGTTAGCAAACTAGTGCTGACAGAATATCGGCTTTAACTGAATCCTTTGTGCAAAGCATTTGTAAAAGTGCCAATAGTAGGAAGAGCAGTCCTTTGCGGAGTTGACAGAACTGGTCAGACTGCTTTTTGGTCTGTGCTCACTAGCTTCTAAATGTTGGTCTGAGGGCCCAGTTCAGTCTAAGAATTGCTTTCACTGTAACACACCACCCAGCCTGAAAGTCAAGGAGAGGAGGCCTTGTGGCCTTCACCATCTCTAATGCAGGCAGGCAGGCTGTGTGGGAGTGTTTGTGTCTCTCAATTTAGGGAGTGCGGTGGCTTGGATTGTAACGTCCCCCACAGGTCATACTTTAAATGCTTGTTCTGCAGCTGGTGGAGCTATTCTGTGAGGCCGTGGAACCTTCTGGAAGTGTATTGCTGGATGTGGGCCTTTGAAAGGGTCCTAGTTCAGGCCCTGGTTTTGGTCTTTCTCTTTCTGCTTGCTGGTCTGCTGTGCTTTGAGAAGCATCCACGGCAAGACCTCGCTGGCTTTCTCAGCACCGGAAAGCTCTCTGAAGCTCTCTGAAGTTGTGAGCCCAAATGACTCTTTTCCCAGGACTTGTCATTTTGCCACAGTGGTGCAGAAGTCATTAACACAGAGAGAGATTCAAGAGCTTCAAGATCTTAATGACCCACAAATCTACTGCCAGGAGTCCTGGCTGAAGCAGAACTGTTCAACACTGAGTTTCTCTAACCTCTTGAATTTTTTTTTTCATGGTAATATGCTACTTCCATTCTTTTTTTTAGAAGGTAATTGAGAAAATTTAATGAGACGATAATTAACTCTCTACCAATTGAAGTAGAGGGTTAGAAAAAATACTCTGTCAAAGTAAGCGCTGCCTTTAAGATCTGCTTGCATCTCTAAGTTAATAGATGTGTGTTGGAGTACGTCTTAGCATTTGAATGGCACTTAAAACAGGACTGAATGAAGGAAGAGGAGAGAGGCTTCAGAGGTAGGGCAAACCCAGACTGCAGGGATAAGTGTGCTTTAGGGCAGCATCAGAAAGAAAAAGAAATGGAAAAGAGGAAAAGGAAAAGTCTGTTTTTTTTTTTTATTAGAACTCAGAAAAGGGGGCAGGCTTATCAGAACTACACAACAGATCTATAAGCAACTCTGTAGGAATATTCTTTTGATCGGCGACAGTAGCTTTCCATTAGTGGGCACCAAAAAAAGCCCTGAAACCTCCCTTTTCTCATAAATGCTAAGAAGGAGGAGTTGCTTTATTATTTTCATCCAGGTCTTCCTTCTCTTTACTTATTTTTCTAATCCCATGCCCCTACCCTGGTAAGTGATATCCTTGCCAAAGTTGGTCTCCAACATGTCTGGATATAGTTATGGTATTTCTTATCCAAAGACCCTATGGCCTTTGAAGAAAAGGTTTAAGCTTCTTCCTGGGCTTCGTGACACACTTCAATTTCATGGCTCATGCTCTCTCAAATACCTTCACTGTGAAATATTAGGTAGGCCGAGGGGGTCTCTCTTGGCACAGTGTGTCTCAACCTCCTTAACTACTTAGCTAGTGCTAAGCTTGTCCCTGGAACATGTTCAACAAGTGCTGCTTCTCCCAATCATTTTTGTTTTGTTCTGAGACGGGGTCTTTCTATGTAGCCCTGGCCGTCCTAGGACTTGTCCTGCAGACCGGGCTGGCCACAGAGTCACAGAGATCTGCCTGCCTCTGCCTCCCATGTGCCGGGACTTAAAGGTGTGCACCACCATTCCCAGCTACTTCTCTCAATTGCATTTTAAAATAAAAAATATATATATACGTGTACTACATATTTATCTCTTATTCAACTTTCATCCTTGATTCTTCGAGCAGGCTGTGAAATTCTTGAGAGACGTTGTTACCAGAGTTATTTAGAGCCTGAGCCCAGGCCCTGACATTCCAATAAACCAGATTTGACCATTCATCCTTAATAATCCAATTAAATAGAAAAGCAATAATAAAACGAAGAAAAAGGTGATTTCCTCTATGTGGCCCCTGAGAAGAGAAACAAAAACTGTGCACACACATCCCCACCCCCGCACCCAGCACCCAGCCCATCCTCTCTGTCCTACCAGGAGGGTAAGGCTGAAAAAGCAGACCTTAAAAACTTAAGTGGGCTCGGTGCGGCTCCAATCCTGTTGACCAACCATTATCTTCTCTCTCATCTCTCCTGCAAGGCGGGTCCGACAAGTTTCCGCAAACAGGTTCCTCTCTGGCTCCTGCCGGCCTTCATCCTTCTCCTGAGGGAGAGGGGAGAAGGGAGAAGAGTCCTGAGGGAAATTCCAGTCTCCTCCCAAGGCGCCTTGGTTCGGTGGCCCAGATAGGTGGAATGTGGGGCACACGTCACGTTAGGACAGCATCAGTCCTCCTAGTCGTGCCTACAGAAGGACTTTATAAGGACTTTATACTATCTTTTGCTTTTGAAGAGTCAACAGCAAATATAAAGAGTCCGTGCTGAAGACTTTTTGCGGGGGGAGTGTCAATTTCTGCTGCTTCCTAAAAGTACTTTAGAAAAAAAAAGAGAGAGAATTTTAATATTACATTTTTTTTCTTTAAACCTCTGGAGACAGCAAGCAGATTGCCCTTCTGGTCCAGTTAAGGTCTCCCTGGGTACTGAGGACAGGAAAGGTGAGCTGAGCGAGGCGGTCAGAGAGGGCTGGAGAAAACGCCCTTGACAACGGGGTTTGTAGCGCTCTCTGGATCTGAGACTCAGTGTTCCAGCTGACCACACCGCAGGCTACACCTTTGCTTCTATTCCTAACACCCGTGCAGGGAAAGAGGCACGCATTAGTCGGGCTCTCATTCTTCATGGGATCCTTAGAGCAAAGTGGGGGCTCAAGCCTGGAAACGCCCTGTGGCTCTACGCGCATGCGCATGAATAACTTCCTTGGGTACTAGTTGGGACAGCAAACAACAGGCCATGTATTATCTGAGGACGATGCTGAAGGCCAGTGTCAGCAAGGCCTTGACATAAGGAGTGTCCATTCGACTTTTCCTTGATTATATTAATTCCAGTTGATGGACACGTGTTTTTCTTTTTTTTAAATAGCTTTTATTTAACCTCCTTTCCTTGCAAAACAAGAGATAGGGAAAACGTAGAGGCTTAAACACTCCCAAAACACCAAGCCCTCAAAATGACGAAGGCCTCAATGTATCTGAAGTCCTTTCCTCATTCGTTGAATACACTATGCTGCGGAGTCAATCCCCTGTCTGCACTCACGTGCGGCCCAGCTAAACCACAACGTTCTGTCTACTCTACTGGGTTTGTTTTGAATCCAGTGAGCCTGGGTTTGGTCAACAATGCTTAATCCTAGGACTGCCAGCCTTTCATTTGTCCCCTTGTTTAGAGCCTCCAGTGTCTGCTGGGCTGCTGTTATGTGCCAATAACAGAACGCTATAGATGAGCACACTGAAGTCCAAAGAATAAATAACTTCTCGAAAGCCATTATCTGCTTGCAGGAGTTCTCAACCTGTGGGTCACGACCCCTGGGGAGGGGGTTGAAGGACCCTTTCACGGGGGTCACTTAAGACCGTCGGAAAACCCAGATGTTTACGTTACGATTCTTAACAGTAGCAAAAAGACAGTTATGAAGTAGCAATAAATAGACTTCTGTGCATGGGGTCACTCTGTGAGGAACTGTCTTAAAGGGTCACAGCCTTAGCAAGGCTGAGAACCACTGAGAAGGAGGAAAACTGAGCTTTGCTAAGGCACCTTCCAGCTTACACCCCCACACCCCCTTCTACTAACACAAAGCATTCACTTTCAGCCCCTAGCAACATCAGTAGAGCAGTTATGTTTCATATCCCTCTGCAAGGGACTTTTCCAGTTATTCTACTAACTGGGTGCCACTGTCACCTTCCCAAACGTGTTTGTCTTTACCTTTTTAAGGTGAGTCCACTGCAAACTGAAGTTCTCTGAGGAGGCCACGGCTGTTATTAGGGCTTTCGCGCTTCAGTCAACGGGAGCCTTGTGGACGCGGAGAGAAAGAACATTGTAGGTCTAAGTTTTCTTGGGCTGTCTCATTCATTACCATTTGCCGTTCAGTTGTGTACCCAGGCTCACGGACTAAAACTCCTCAAATGGATTCCTACTCTGGACCAAACTCTAACCTCCACCAACCCTAAAGCTGAGAACACAACAAGGTCACACTGGCTTGCTCTAGAGTCCCCTGCCTGGTGCTAGCCTGCGTTCCTGATGACCCTACTGACATACTTTGTAAATTTAGGAAATTTGTGTGGTTTGGACTTTTTCTGTGACTATAAAATTTATATAACCTCTTCTGGAAAGAATTGAACCTAGACGCCTGGGCCATGGTCATCCATAGTTTTGTTTGGAAGGCTTTATTTCTCCTGACTTTTAAGATAATTGTGCTGGAGTTGTCTTGATTGGCAATGACTCTCTGGATTTGAGGTATATTGTTCCACACTTTCCCAGCACTTAGGGCTTCTGCCGCGGGGATTTGATGCTATTTTGACAACTTTGTCTTTGGGAGTTGGAATTTTTTTCTCTTGCAGGTGTTAATGTTCGTGTTTTATTTTTCTCCATAGCCTTAACATTTTAACTATAGTGATACTTAGATAAGTTCCTTTCTGGTCATGTCTATTGTGGGTTTTAAATGTTACTGGTCCTTGGAAGGCTATATATGTCCCCAGGTTTGGAGAATTACCTAGTGTAATGTTGTTAAATGAGTTTTCTATTGATTTAGTTTAATTTGTACCTTAGGTATGGTCTCTTGTTCTTCCCCCCGAATACTTGAACACTGTGGTAGTATTTATTTCTTGTCATTGTTTATTGATGTCTCAGTGTAATGGTTCCTTGGTTTTGTCTTCAAACCTTGATAGTCTTTCTTCTGCTTCATCTCTTTTTAAATTTGATTTATTGAATTTTTATTTCCACAACTTCTAATCAAGTCATCAATTTCTTTAATTTTATTTATTCATTTGTGTGTAGTTATGTATGTGTTTGTGTGCATTCATGCACATGCATGTGCATGTGTGTGCATCTCTCTGTGTGTAAATGTGTACATGTGTGTGTGTGTTTGTGTGTGTGAAAGCTAGAGGTTAACTTAATGTACCTTACTTGATTATGCTCGACCATATTTTTTGAGACCAACTGTCTGACTGCACCAGGAACTCAATGATTTGCCTGGTTGGCCAGCCAGTGAGTTCCAGAACCTACTTCCCAGAGCTGGGATTAAACATGTGTGCCTCCACTCCTAGCTCTTCATGTAGGGACTGGGGATTTGAACTCAGGTCCTTACACTTGGATGGCCAATACTTTTCCAGCTCAGCTACTCCCCACCCCAGATTGCAGCCTTATTATCTGGGAACTGAAGTGACTCCTTTACTTCACCTATGTGCTTGTTTTAACGTTCTCAGATCATTATCTTTTAAAAGTGGATTTTGGAATTTTTTCTGGGGCTTTTCAGTGTCTCTGGCATTAGTTATTAAGTGTCAAGCCAGCGGTTCTCAACAGCAGGTCAAAACCCCTATAGGAGCCAAATGACCTTTTCACAGGGTTCGCCTAAGACCATTGGAAAACACAGATATTTATGTTATGATCCATAACAGTAGCAAAATTTCAGTTATAAAGTAACAACAAAACTAATGTCACGGTTGGAGGTCACCACAACATGAGGAACCGTGTTCAAGGATCACAACATTAGGAGGGTTGAGGAACACTGGGTTAAGCTCTTTGGAGGAATCCTTCTGCCATGCTTCTCATGCATCTGTTAGGATGGAGATGTCTCCATTTTTATGGGCGGGGGAGTCTTCTTAAGGAGCAACTTTATCCTGAGGATTTGATACAGAGTTACAACTGAAGTATTGGGAACTGACTCCTCTATCTTTAGTGACCTCAGAAAAGAAAATGGCAAATCCTAGTGGATGCAGAAGCCAAAGGTGAAGGGTCCTCCTGAAGCAGGTGGTACAGATGATTGTGAATCACCTCGGTGGGCACTGGGAAGCAAACCTGCGCTCTCTACAAGAGCAGCACAGGCTTTTAACCCTTCAGCCATTTCTCCAGCCCCTGGTCAGCTGCAGAATACGGTTTAAATCATGAGAGGAAGTAGGACAGAAGGCGACGCTAAGCTTTTATATTTTAGCAAAGCCACTGTAGTCTTCCCTTTCCGCAGTGACAGAAAAGCAAGGTAAATTAGACTGACCACATAAGAAATAATAAAAGTTGTGTGCCAATAAAGTTCACCTAAAGTTGGTATCTGAGGCTGCTTTGAACCGTAGTTTTACCTGTAAGGTGTGAGAGTGTTTTAAGGTGTGTTCTCATGTTTAATCATGTATAGTTGGAGGGGGGTAGTAAGCACATGGGAGAGCAGGTGGCCGTGGAGTAGAAATGAGGGATCGGGATTCTCTGGAGCTGGAGTTCCAGGCAGTCATCAGGTGCGATGTGGGTGCTGGGAACTGAACTCAGGTCCTCTGCAAGAACAAGGGCTCTTAACTGCTGAGCCCTTTCCCCAGCCCCAAGATATCTAAACATGCCAGTTAAAGAAAATCTTAAGGTTTTAAGAAAACTTATTTCTCAGAATGTGCTTTTGAGTGATGGGTTGATTTTTGATTTTTGATTTATTTATTTATTTATTGGTGAGCTTAAAGAAGAAGCAGAGGGAAAGAGCGGGCTGGGAGGACAGTCCACTACAGATGACTCTTCCAGCTCTCCGGACTGCAAAGCACTGGAAACATGGCGTTGCCTAGTCATTCATGGGTGGGACACTGTGGCCCAGTGCTCGCCTGTTGTAATTTGTGCATGTTTTTAATTACAGTAAAATAGACATCAAATTTACCACTGGCATCATTTTGGGGGTATCCAAAATTATGTTTGCAATGACATGCAGCCACCATCACCAGGTATTTCCGTGTATTTCAGCATCCCAGAGAGAACTCTGTCCATTAAGCACTAACTCCCATCCCCGTAGCCCCAGCCTCTGGTTACCTCCCTACCAGTTTTCATCGCTCTCAGTTTTCAGTTCCTAGGTATCTTCAAGTAGAAACAGACAGCATTTGGCCTTATTCGTGCCGGAGTGTTCTCTCACCCAGAGAGGTTTATCGGTCACAGTCTGATTCCTTTTTATCGATCGACAATGTTCCATTATATGGAAATAACATATTCTGGTTTTGCATTCATTTCTTGACCTTAATTTGAGAAAATTGCTCCTGAGATTTAAAAAAAAACCCAAAAACAACAACAATAAAAAACAAACAAACAACCACTTTCAGTCAGTGATTAGTTGGCATCTGTGCTGAACCAGACGTGATTGGCAGGTATCAGACAGCATCCCCTTGACTAGCACAAAGCCCAACCCATCATTCTCTACCCTGAATTTACAGAAGGAGCGAATGTCCCTGAGGGCCAGGGGTTGAACTGTTCCCCCTTTGTCCTAAATTTTGTGTGGGAAGAAAAGTGGCGAAATGTTTGCAACTGTGCTTTTGAGGAATGCCAGACTATTTTATCTTTAAATCAAAAATCTTGGTGAAATTTATTGTTTGGAAATTGGGAGGAAGAATTTAAAGTTTTACCACACTTGAGTGATAGCAAAAGCAAAAGGAAATGTGTTTTCTTTTCCAGTTCCTGATTACACGTTACAGATCTCTGTAAGCTCAGTATTTTTCCTACATAATCTTATTCTTTTCCTATTTCTTCTCTCTATTCATTTTGTCATTCATGCATTCATCAATTCAGTAATGTCAAATAGTTACTAATTACATCTAGTAAATTAATAATTATATTTCAAATAATTATCTAAGAACAAAATCACTATTATCGACAATAATTCATTCCTTTATCATATGTAGTTAATACTCAATAATAAAATAAGACGGACTAAATTTAGTCATATTTGCAATTCTCTGAAAGGCCTCCCATCAGCTTTTAGTGACTCATCATATTCACGGTTCTCTAAAAGGCTTCTCTCAGCTCGTAGTGACTCATATACTGGCTTGATTCCCCTGAGGCATCCTGAAAAGCCAGCCATTTAGTCCTGGCAACGTCAGAGCCCCGAGTGTGCCACAGAGGGAGAGACTGAACGTTGTGGGAGAACATATGTATAAATTTGCACATACAAAATTTATGTTAAATTACCACACAGAAGTTTCGTGCATCCTGGGTGCGAGTGAACAGCTAGCTTCACGTGAGGATTTGTAGCGCATTGCTTCCCCCCACTGTTAGGCGCACTAACTCCTTCCACAGATTAGGCAGCTTGAACAAACAGTTGTAGCGAATTCAAGTTACACAGAACGAGCCTGACCCCAAATCTTCCCCATAGATCTCGCCTCTGTCCTTCTCCTGGGAGTAACCCAAGCTGGGAGTAACCAAAGCAGGAAGAGGCACACGGATGTTTGCGAAGTTTAGCTGAACTGGCCGAAGTTGGGTAGTTTAGAACCTAGTATCCAGTTTAGGGCTCCATTCACAGGGAAGTCCACTGGTGTGGGCCGAAATTGTACTGCTAGTTGAACATGGCAGATCCGACATTACACCCATGCACCCCTGGGACACACAGGGGAGCAATGTGATTAGAGGTAGTGATCTTGCAGACTGAATTAAGGCCAGGACACGGGCACATAAAGGAGTGGCTCTGTAGGAGGAACAAAGGGAAGCTTGGTCACTGGGAGTGGAGAAAATCTGCTTGATGGTTTTGGCAGAAAGCTTCGAGGCCCCTGTGGTCTTAATGGAGGCTCCCTCGCACTCTGAAGGGCAAGTTAAACCGTGAGAGTCCAAACACGCCGTTTAGTTGCCCAGGTTTACAACGCAGTGTGTCCAGTAAGTGCTCTTGTAGGAGTAGTTACCCTCTGAGCGGCTCAGCCCTCTAGCTGTGATGGTGCATATCAGGGGGAGTCCGTGCGTGAGAACCCTCCTTTCATATGGCTTCCTGGGCTCCATTTGGTCCAATCTGACAGCGGCGAGTCCATTTGGGTTCTGGTAACCGCCACATCTGAGAGTGAACATCCAGGATTCTGGGCTTGTTTTGATTTCCTGTAAAGTTAGGAACAGCTTAACGAAGAGGTCTGTCTGAGGAACGTCTGCTGTGTAGATAGAGCGAGAAGGTGGGCTGATGAGGAGGCAGGCGAGCAGGGTAATAGAGAGAGTCACGTGCTCACCTTTGACCTAGGATGTTAAATGAGAGAGGAGTGTCTTATCCTGTAAGCCAAGCAAGGGGAAAAGACCTCGGGGCTCAGGCCCTGAGATGAAGCCACCTTCCTTCCCAGCATTGGAAGAAATATGGCCTCCACCAGCGGTGCCCATCTTTCTTCTCTTTCCCCGAAGCCAGTGTGTCAGAAGTCCTAGTCTTAGGGAAATCCCCATAACATCTAACTTTCTAGAACTTCTAGAAAATTGACTCCTCAAATATTGTAAGATGTCTGCTAGGCATAATCCCAGCACTTGGGAGGCAAGGCAGGTAGATCTCTGAGTTCAAGGCCAGCCTGGTCCACAGAGTTAGTTCCAGGACAGCCAGAGTTACAGAGAGAAACCCTGTCTCAAAATCCAAACAAAGAGGTCACCACCACAACAAATTGCAAGTTGCCATTTCCTGAAATTTTTTAAATTTAATTTTGTAATGGTTTAGATAAAAGCTACGCGGTTCCCCGAGGGGCAGCAGTGGGCCACGAAGGACTGTGGGTCCCAGGCTGGAGAAGGCTGGTCCCATGTGGAGCCATGGCGGGTGACCCGAGGCTGAGATGCAACGGCCCTCTGTGGGTGGGAGACCCATAGACACTCCATGCAGAGAGAAAGTTTGGCTATAGTTTATTCAGTGGGTTATGGAAGGGAAGGAAAGGGGGAGAGGAAGAGGGAGAGAGAGAGAAACAGAGAGAGAGACAGAGAGAGAGAGCGAGATAGAGAGAGAGAGTAATTGTTTGAGTAACTTGGTTATCTCATTCTCACCTTGAGAGGGGGGACATGTGACCTCTTCTCCACTCTGCCCTACTGCATCCCCTCCACCCACTACTAAAATTTGGCTAAAACAGCGAAAAAGATCTTGAGAAAATTTGAGAAAGGGAACTGCAGGGTACTTTATAGACTTCGTCCTTGGGCTTCACGGACTGCAGATTCCGGCTTCCAACTTGGTTCCCTGGAATCAGCAGCCAGGCTTAACCCATGAGGGTCTGAGCAAGGTAAAGCAGGCTTCTGACAGAACATGCCCCATGCTTCCTTCAGGCCGGTTCTCTAGAGGCCCTGCCTATTTCTTCCTAAGTTCCTGTCCCCAGAACTGGCCCTTTCCTAGAAGTGTTGACAACAGAAACATCCAGCACATTCAGAGAAATCCCTGCTATTTACCCGCTAGTTTCTGGCCTTGCTTCCTAACCCCATGCCATCTACTTCTCCTCACACATAGTAGTTCCCAGTCTAAAACTCAGCCACACAGGCATGGTTCATCTGGGCCATGCCGTTTTCAAAACCGTGAATTACTGAGCTGCGGAGATGGCTCCACTGGTAGGGTTCTTGCAAGCCCCAGGGGGCATCTGAGCTGGACCCCCTTTAAAAAGAATAAATAAATAGAAAATAAAAAACCAAAAGCAAAAAATAGTGATACGTGTTGTAATCTAAGCTCTGGAGGAATGGGGACAGGTGGGTTTCCTGAGGGCCACTGGCCAACCAGCTTAATCTAGTCAGCAAGCTCCAGGCCAGTGTGAGATACTGCATCCGCGTTGGTGGGAATGAGTGTCCTGTAATTGTCCATTATAGCCAGGGTCCACAACCCAGGAGCTGCAACAACAGACAGGTTCTCTGTCCCAGGCCCAGGGAACTAAAACAGGTGCTCAAAAGGTATACAGCACCTGAGGAACACAAACACACACACACACACACACACACACACACACACACACACACACACACACGAGTTCTGTCTTTTCTTGAAAATTAGAAAAACAAACCAACAGGACATTCAGCCCCATATCTGCTCACGACCATCAGTTCATCGAAAGTAGCTCCCCCTAAATGGAGCCATGTTCCATTGCCTTATTTATGTTATTTGCCAGATCCCTAAAGCCATCTGAGTTTGTGGGCTCACACAGTGAGTAACAATGGACCCCCATAAGTTCAACGGACACAGAGCCAGACCAAAGCTCATTCTGTAGCTATTAGAAACCAGAGTTAGGAAATGTCGTTCTCTGGAGGACCTGGGGAGACAACAGCACTGCCTTCACTCCAATTTCAGATCGACACAGCCCGAGACTGGACGAGAATACCTGTTTGCTGTCGTGGACTCCTCGTGTGTGACTCTTGGTTATAGCAGCCATAGGAGATTATGTCCCATCAATACAGACGCAGCCTCAAGGGGACAGGTTTTCAGAAGGCTGTGTGAAGTGGGGTCTAGCTTTAGCCTTCAACTTTTCTTTTTCTTCTGCTGCCTTTCTTTGCAGTGACTGACAAACGAAGGTGTGTGTGTGTGTGTGTGTGTGTGTGTGTGTGTGTGTGAGAGAGAGAGAGAGAGAGAGAGAGAGAGAGAGAAGGCAGCCCAGTTCTCTATCTTTCTCTCCCTTCTAAATCTCCTGGGGCTCTGAATGTATGAATCCTCCCTAATGTCCTGGGGTCAGTCAGAGGAAGGAATGGCTGACACTGCCCACACACTACCTGCCTTTGCTCCTAATGGGCACCCTTCTAGGAAGAGGCAAACTCCACTTCCCGCTGTCAGCATCTCCTGGAGTGGGCCCAGGATGGTTGATTTTTATTGGGTCGGTAGCAGTACCACCCAAAGGTTTGGGAGAGGAAGCAGAAAATAAGCCCATCAAAGCCCACCCAGAACAGCGGGGAAATTCCACGCACTCAGTTTCTAGTTCTTTCCACACCGGTGGTAGGTGGTGGCTCGCTCTGTGGTGAGCCACCAGCTCAGTAGCTGTCCTGCGGGGCCTTTGAAGGATGACCCAGGGAGGCATGTGCCAGAGCTGTTGCAAATGTCACCACCAGCCCCTGCCATCAGCTAAAGGTCAGCAAGCGAGTCCCGTGACATTTGGGGTCCACGGGTGCAAATGAGTTCTGTAAGCACCTGTAGAGCTAACTCATACCCATCTAATTGGGCCAGGTGTTTCCAGATGCTGACGCTCCACTGATGAATTTGGGGGTAGCCTGGGGTTTCACTGCCTGATGAGTGTACCCTTGTACTCAGTGGACAGAGCCGGTAATAGTTGCTTGCCCTTCCTGATAAGTTATATCACCTGGCTTTTCTTTTTTGAGGAGAGCGTTCAAGACAGTTATCCATTCTTGGAGCTGCGATGAAGAATAATGTCGCTAAGAGGTCCCAAGCCAAACAGATGATGCTGTTTATAGGCAGGACCCTGCATTTCATTTAGCTATGGAACAGAGCTTCTGGGGTGGGGGAGCCCTGATTCCATCTCCTGTCCCTCATGGAAGGGCTGTGCTGCAGTGGATCATGTCCTCTGGGGTCCCACCTGTCCTCAGAGTCTCCATGGTGACTTCAGGGCTTCGCACTGCTTCGCTTTAACAAAGCAGAGATGTGTAAATGGGAACAGAAACATCATGCAGATGTGCTTGGCTTTACCCCCAGTGCTGCAGAACTGTGTGCTTTCAGCTTGTGGCTTTGAGGAATGAAAATAGACACATGGTTTGCGCCAGCTTCCAAGAATTAAGGGTCGGTTCTAGGAGGGAATGAGATAGCCAGGATTTAAAATAAAGTGGCGCTTCACGTCTGCTGGAGGGACAAAAGGGGGAACGGAAAGGGCAATGCAGGAGTTGGGCTGTGGGCATTTCTCTATGCTGTACCACTAGGTTTTGTCCTGCAAAGTCGGTTTCTGGGACTTCTGCCACCTCTTGATAAAGATTGTGGCTTGATAAAGATTCCCTCCAGCAGGGCAGTGGTGGCTCATGCCTTTAATCCCTGCACACGGTAGGCAGAGGCAGGTGAGTTCAAGGCCAGCCTGGTCTACAGAGCGAGTTACAGGACAGACAGGCTACACATAAAAAAGTCTTGTCTCAAAAAAAAAAAAAACCAAAACCAAAACAACAACAAGAGATTTCTTCCAACTTCTAATGTCCTCAAACAGGGAACATGGTCACATGTTCACGTTGCCTGGGAGAACGTTCTAACGCTGAGTGCTGACCATCCACCTCTCTCGACTATAAATCCATCATTGGCGTCCCGACCCAGCGTGCTCACGTACGTCCTCTCCTGATTGGTTCCCACTCATCTCTTCAGCCAATCACTCAGCTCCACCATCAGTTCCCTCTGCTCCAGTTCTCTTTTCTGCTTGACCTAACGTGTGTTGCAAGATTCAGGCCTCGGAGTTCTGGGAGGTGAAGAAGAAGAGGTTGGAACGCATGACCCCCACTGCCTCCCACGAGGCTGTGTGCAAAGGTCAGAAGGAGCCAGCAAACTACAGGTATCAAACCACAATGCTTTTAAAGAGCTGGTACAAACAAAAGAGCACAGTTGAACACATCCCAACAGTACCTTCTTACATGTAATATGGTTATAGTCGTTGCTAATGTTCTCATCTATTGTTTTTATCATTTATATTTTGCAATTGATGTCCCCCCTCATTATTGCAAGGCATATTTTTCTGCTTGTTTAACAACTGGTAATTTAAAAGTTTTAAATATTTGTTTGGTAGCTTTTCATAAGAATAGAATGTATTTCTATCGCATCCACCCTCACAACTGCTCTGGGATATCCCTCCATCCCCTCCACGACCTCATGTTTTCTTCTTTTGTAATTAAGAAAATATTTATGACCTGATAAGTCCAATTAGCGCGGCCCGTATGTGTGTGTGGGAGTGGTCGGTACCAACCTACCCAGGGCCACAGCACTGAGGAAAAAGGCCCTCCTTTATCCAGCAGTCATCAACCGCCCTGACTCCTCAGCTAGGGGTGGGGTCTTGTGAATCCTTCTCCAAACAAAGCTGTGCTGTCTTCTGCAGGATGTTGTGCAGGTCTGTGCGGGCAGCAGGGGCGGTAAGCTCATGGAGGCAGAGGAGCTACCATAAGGCTTTGCTTTACATCAATATCCTCCAAACTCTGGCTCTTCCAACCTTTTTGCTCCCTTTTTTATGAGATTCTCTGAGCCAACCAGGATATGGTGGCACGTGCCTTTAATCCCAGCACTCGGGAGGCAGAGGCAGGCGGATCTCTGTGAGCTCAAGACCAGCCTGATCTACAAGTGCTAGTGGCAGGACAGCTAGGACTGCTACACAGAGAAACCCTGTCTTCGATAGATAGATAGATAGATAGATAGATAGATAGATAGATAGATAGATAGATAGAGAGATAGAGAGATAGAGAGATGATAGATAGATAGATAGATAGAGAGATAGAGAGATAGAGAGATAGAGAGATGATAGATAGATAGATAGATAGATAGATAGATAGATAGATAGATAGATAGATATTCCCTGAGTCATAGAGGGAAAGACCGCGAGATCGCTTAGGGCTGAGCACTCCCAATTATGCCTTCTCTGTTCTTTGACCAGCAACTGTTAGCTTTTCATCTGATGTCAGACATCCTGAATTTTACTCAAGTGCTGGAAACATTCATATTTGCCTCATTATTCTTGAGCTTGGTTCTAGCAACGAAGTTGTTTGGAGCAGATTGATTGATTGGTGGGTGGATTTTTCTGAAGCTTGATTTTATGCTTTCTCCGGTAGAGGGGAGTGTTAGTCCAGGGCTAATTCTTCCCAATACTAAGGCCAAACTCTCCTGATATTTTTATGAATCATAGTGTTTTCCAGGACTGGGTTGGTGGAATCCTCGTTCCAGCGGGATGTGGATGTGATCCTCAGAACTCATTATTTACCCCGCAGGCACACCTTCCTCCTCCTGTGATGGTTTCCCTGGAGATGTGCCCTGGTCAGTATTCAGCTGTAATCTCAAGGGTGGCATTCTCTAGACCTTTGTCACTCTTTCTGTGTGTGGCACTCTTCCTCTCCTGTCCTCTGTCCTTCAAGGTCTCGCTACCACCAATTCCCATCATTGACCACTCCGAGGAGTCTGCTGGGCGCAGGTAGACACTCCCCTGTTACTCTAGGGACAGTCAGCTGGCTCAACCACGTGACTCACCTTCTCAGAAAGCTGTAGCTTGATAGCATCAGAAAAGCCTTGCATATATTTTGTGCTGCTTCTTAGGTGTATCGGACAGAAGGCTGGGTCTGGTTCCTGTTAGTTCATCGTGTTCATAAGGGGACATCAACTCGCTTTCCCGTTATAGCCCCATCTTTCTGTGCTCAAACCTCTGAGTCCTTGCATATCTGCAAGTACCTTTCGCTGTCACAAAGGAGGTCTTGGCTGTACGTACAACTCTTTGGTTACAATCTGTACTGGCTGTGGTTTGACAGAAAATGGTCCCCAGAGGGAGTTGGCACTACTAGAAGGAGTGGGTGTGGCCTTATTTGAGGAAGTGGGTCACTGTAGGGGGCAGGCTTTGAGGTCTCCTATGCTCAGGATACCACCCAGTGTCTCAGTTGACTTTCTGGCGCCTGCAAGATGTAGGACCATCAGTTACTTCTCCAGCACCGTGTCTGCCTACACACCGCCATGCGCCTTGCCATGGTGATAGTGGGCTGAATCTCTTGATCTATTAGTAGCCACCTCAAGCCAATGTTTTCCTTTATGAGAGTTGCCGTGGTCATGGTGTCTCTTTGTAGCAATAGAAGCCCTAATTAAGACAAAGCCACCTATGGGTCTTCCCAGGTGCCTGCGCATTCATGCTAACATACCTGCAAGCACACATCTGTACGTACATTCGCTTTGAGTGCACGGGCACACACACACACTCAAAATCACTCTAGGATGGCACCTTCCACATCTGCTGCTGTGATGAAGCATCCTCACAACAGCAACTTAGGAAGGAAGGGTATGTTTGGGCTCATAAGATGATGTGGTCCATCAGGTGGAGAGGTCAAGGCAGCGGGTGACGAAGCAGATGGCCGAAGGGTATCAACAGGAAGAAGAGAGTAATGAAAGCTTTTGCTCAGTCAGCTTCTAGCATTTTGTGTTTTCTAGATCCTAAACCCAGGGGCTGGGAATCCCTTGGGGTAGATTTTCCCCACCTCCACCAAACCAGTCCCCTACAGGCATGCTCAGAAGCTAAACCAATCTAAATAACCCTCATCGTGTACCCGGAGGCTCGTCTCCTGGTTAAAATACACACAGGGTGGAGAAACTCAGTGGAACTTCTCTGAAGCCTTTTGTCATAAAAATGTGGTGAATGGTCACATTCTTGAAAAACTGATGTGTTTGAATTTAGAGTGTTTGCTGAATCTGCACGGTAGTGCCGTTTACCAGACACCACGTGCAATGCACAGCAGATCCAGAACCATTTCTGTAAGCTGAAGGAAAAATCTCAGCGGTGAAACTCCCACGGCTTGCTCGGTCTCATGGGACTAGGGGTCTGTATGTGTTGATTTCCCAAATGTACGCTCAAGGCTGATGTTTCCCTTGGTGTAACTCTGTCTGGAAATGATTGTGCCTTCGAATTTCCACGTGCTTTCACACTTACCTTTCCAGCTACCAAATGCAGGCTGAGTTACTATCATCATGGACTTTTCAGAAACATTCCCTCCTTCAGAATGTCACTGTAGTGGGTGCTTAAAATAACCATGATTTGGGGCTGGAGTGATGGCTCAGCAGTTAAGGGAACT
Source organism: Myodes glareolus (assembly GCF_982192425.1). Taxonomy (NCBI): domain Eukaryota; kingdom Metazoa; phylum Chordata; class Mammalia; order Rodentia; family Cricetidae; genus Myodes; species Myodes glareolus. Next base: position 27,286,011 of record NC_142048.1, on the reverse strand, counting down.
TGTTCTTGTACAGCACCTGAGTTCCCTTCCCAGCACTGACATTGGGGCGCACAACCATCTCTAACTCCAGTTTTAAGGAATCCAATATCTTCTTCTGACCTCCACAGGCACCAAAGACATGCATGAGGTGCACACACACACACACACACACACACACACACACACACATACACAAACACACACACACACAGGCAAAATACTCACAATATAAAACAAGTAAATCTAAAGCTTCTTTTTAAAAAAAGAAAATAACTGTGATTTGTAGATAGCCGCCATATTTTTCTACCACTTCTATAAAAAAGTACCATAAACAGAGTGACTCTAAACAACCTAGATTTATTATATCATATTTGTGGAGGTCAGAGGGTAAGAAATGCATCTCACAGTGCTAAAGGTACTGGCGGTGTTGGTTGCTTCTGGAAGTTCCAGAGGACAATGCATTCTTTCCTGCTTCTTCAAGAATCTAGGGACTGTCAGCATTCCTTGACTTTTGACCGGTCCCCCCCAGTCCCCTCTTGCATGCCATGCTTTTCTGATTCTCAAACAGCTCTGCCTCCTTCTGACAAAGACCCTTGGAACCCTTTCAAGACAATACAAGCTTGTCTCATTTCGAGATTTGTGACGTCCTCATATCTGAAAGCTACTGATGGAGCTCAGAGATCTCGGAGATTATAATATATATTGAAATGTCGACACCGTGGATTGTTTCCTTCTCTAGCTCCGCGTTGCTCTCCATGTATGATGTAATTAGGAAGGAGATCTTTTGCAAGCTAATTCAGGCGTGAGGTTGGAGCTCTGGTTAGTGGGATTAATGCCCTTATAAAATGAGGGAACTGTCCAGAAGCGTTCAGTCATGTAAGGACGCTATAAAAGGAAGTGCCAGTGAACCAAGAAATAGAGGTAATTCCTGCAGCTAATTCAGAAAACAGAGCCGGTGTGAGTGTAAGGACGGACTCCAGTGAAACCTATGACAAGATCGCCTGTGTGCTGTTGTATCTGTCTGTGTTGGGTTGACACTGGAGGACTTACAGTGTGATGAGGTACACTGTGATTTCCTTGGGAAGGACATGGCTGTGATTTTGGACCCACTTTTCTGGCATTCCTGTCTATTAGTTGACAGGCAGTTAATAACAACCACTGTTGACCTCAGTCACTGTTAACCTAGAGACTAATGGCACTTCCTTCAGTGATAAATACTGCTAGGGGCCTTGTTTTTTACTTGTTCTTAGCAGCCATAGTGACTGTTGTTGGCTAGTCTCTGCTAGGAAGGCTTCTAAATGGGAGTGAGATTTAAACACACACACACAGCACAAAACCAGTCAAAGAACAGATTGTCATGTCCAGGGAAGAGAAAACAAGTCTTCTGAGCTTTACTGGACTCTTTTGGAGGTAAAATGTTTCAGAAAAAATTATCTGATCTAATGTGCCCTATCTGACTGCTTTGAAAAGTGTAAAGCACACACAGAGATCTGTTACGGTCCTGAAAATACAAAGAGAAATGCTGCTTAGAGTATTTAGACAAACACTGGCTGAGCCGGAATCTGTAGGTGGATTGACTCAGTTCATTCTCTTAACTGTCTTACATGTCGTTGATAACATAATTCTTGCTGTCAATGGATTTGAATCACCTAGGAGGAGACCGACCTCAGGGTGTGCCTGTAAGAGAATTCTTCAAGAGGTGTAATTGAAGTGGGAAGACCTCACTCCGAATGGGCAGGATCATTCCATGGCCTGGGATCCCAGACTGAAGAATAGGAGGAAGTGAGTGGAGCCCTAGGGTTCATCTCGCTCTGCCTTCTGTTTGTGCCAGTGATGGGTCCAGCCGCCTCCCTCTCCTGACCCAAAATCAACCTGTCTGTGGCCGTTTGAAAGAAAAAGGCCCCCAAAGGGAATGGCACTATTAGGAGGTGTGGCCTTGTTAGGCTAGGTATGGTCTTGTTAGAGGGAGTGTGTCACTGTGGGGGTGGGGGTTGAGTTCTCCTATGCTTAAGCTGTTTCCATTGTCACAGGTTACTTCCTGCTGCCTGCAAATCCACATGTAGCAGCTCCTTCTCCAGCACCTTGTCTGCCTCCATGCCGCCATGCTCCCTACCATGATGATAACGGACTAAACCTCTGAACTGTAAGCCAGACCCAATTAAATCTTTTCCTTTATAAGAGTTGTCATGGTCGTGGTGTCTCCTCACAGCAATACAGCACTGAGATACCTTCCTTCCCTAAGCTGCCTTCGTCACAACAAGAAAAATAACATGCCATTTTTTCAGATGAAAAAGTTAAAGTTTACCAGGTTGAGCCTATTTCAAAGCTGGCTCGCAATAAGGACGAAATGAAGCCTGCACCTACCATGACTGACTGTCGGCTAGATGCATATAAGACCAGTTCACCTGGAATTTCCCTAGTGTGTATACTCAGTCCACTCCAAACTAGCTTTTTTTTTTTTTTTTTTTTTTTTTTTTTTTTTTTTTTTTTTTTTTTTTTTTTTTTTGTCCTAGAGCTGAACCATGAATAAGTTATTTTCTTTCTCAAGGGCCGTGCATATTCCTGGAAAATTCAGACTCCCAAGAAATTGGCAAAACCAAGACCACTTTTCTCTAATGAGAAAAAGAAGGGAGGCTCCATGGCTGCAGATTTAAAAGGCTGTGGCCACCTTTCCAGGGAAATACTCTACTCACCACTTCCATTCCAGCTAGCGGGACAACGGAGCTGTGCAACATTGTGACAACATTGTGCAACAGTGTGACAGAGGCTGGGGAAAGTCTTTGGGATTGGAATTTCTCCCCGTTCCTCAGCCTGGCGACAGCCTGAAGCCCTGGCCGGGAGAGCTGCATCCCCCTCAGTCTCAGGAAGACACCAGTTCTGAAGATGACCCAGCTCGAAGCTGAAGGTCCATATTTCCTGGCTTTTGCTTTGGCCGTGTGTACTTTTTGCGCTTCGCCACAAGTCTCCCTATTTTTAAACCTAAAGCTCATGTGTCCGCATGAAGAAGGGCCTGAGAGGTGGGCTGTGGGAGCCCCCTGTTGGTCTTCTCAGTGTGATACATTCATTCCACCTTCTTTCTGCGCTTCAGGGCTCCTCTTCAGTCATTATATTGGGATAGGCTGGGATGGGGTAGGGTGGGTGGATGGTGTGGGATGGAGTGGAATAGAATGTAATGGGATATGACAGGTAGCTGCACCTAGTTGTGTTGGGTTCCCCATGCTGGAGCAAGAGCTTTGCCCTAAAACTTCCTCAACTGTCCAGGCCTTTGCTGGACCTCTAAGTTCTGTTGTTTCTCACAAGCTCACCAACACAGAGTCTAAAGAGTCTTTGTATAAAGTTGTGTTTGTTTGAGGGACTCTAATATCCTGAGTGGATCACACTATGAGGGATTGTTCAGTGATCTCTCCAGCTCTAATGAAATCCTTAGATGTGGGAAATGCAAACAAAGATACTATTTCTTATCAGGATGGGGGGGGAAAAAGCCTGATCATCCAAAGTGTGAGTGAGGTTTTACACACACACACACACACACACACACTCACTCACTCACATATCCACTGATTTCTGGTGGATGTGTTTTTTTGGTGAGCAACTGCCAAGTATAAATTAAAACAAAATATATGTCTCCCCTGTGACCTGAGTCCACTTCTCTGATTCTTCCCAGAGAAATGTTTACACAAGTGCTGGAGGAAGTGAACCAACCCAGCCTCGTCTATGTTCGCAGAACAAAACATCAGCCCAATGACTCAGAAAAGGAAAATATGTCAACAATTTGTGCTTATGGGGTCCCATTCAGCAATTGCAGAGAATCATGCAGCTCTCCACTGCATCCTTGGCGAGTTCTCCTGCAGGTCCTGACTCACCAACACCTCTCACGTTAGCATGTGTGCACCTCTCCCTGCTTCACAAATAAAACTATCAGCGTATGCATTTTGCTCAACCACCAGAGGATACATCTCTTTAAATGGAGGCACAGCAATTAACAGCAATATTTACATTTATGACAGTGTCAGAACCTAGACTGAAGAGGGCTGTGCTGGATAGTTTTCTGTTAACTTGACACAAACTAGAATAATTTTGGCAGAGGCAACTTCAACTGAGAAAATGCCTGTGGTGCATTTTCTTGATTGTTTATTGATGCCGAATAGTCCAGATTACTGTGAATGGTGCCACCGCCAGGCTGAGATCCTGGGTTCTACAAGAAAGCAGGCTGAGCAAGCCATGGAGAGTAAGCCAGTGAGTAGCACTCTTCCACGGTATCTGCATCAGTTCCTGCCTCCAGGTTCCTGCCGTTGAATTCCTGCCCTGACTTCTGTCCATGACAAACTCTGATGTCTTTCTGTATGCTAAAATAAACCCCATCTTCCTTAAGTTGCTTTTAGTTATGGTGTTTTATCTTATTAATAAAAATCTTAACTAATACAAGGACTATTGGAGACATTAGTGCTATCTATTTTAAATGTGTTTTCAGTGAAAACTATAGGATAAATTATAACACATAATTTGAAAGAATGTAAAAGAATGATTACAAAGAATGTGCTATACTAATGTGTTGACAGAGGCTTCTGTCCCTCCTGGTCCCGCAGTCATTCAGTTCCAAAGAAACACACAGAGGTCTACATTAATTATAAACTGGTTGACCTATTAGCTCAGGCTTCTTATTAACTCTTACATATTGAATTGACCCATAATTCTTTTCTGTGTTAGCCACATGGCTTGGTACCTTTTATCAGTGGGACATTCTCACCTTGTGTCCTCTGTATCTGGGTGACAACTGCAGACTGAGCCTTTCCTCTTCCCAGAATTCTCGTGTTCTGGTCACCCCACCTATACTTCCTGCCTGGCTACAAGCCAAGCAGCATTTTATTAAAGCAATACAAGAGACACATCTTTTCAGGGTATAAGACCATTGTTCCACAGCATTAATGCTTATGAATATATTGATTGGCACCATGAAAGTTTAGAAATAACTACAATTGTCCAATATCAAGAAATTAGCTAAATTTATTAAAGAAGTTTCACGATAAATGGCAACATAGTATGCTATGTTTATCCATATAGTAAATAACATAGAAAAAATGTTCACAGAAGCCAAATGGGAAATGAACGGATTACCAACCAATGGGTACATTGTTTACACATTCAACCCACAGGCAGGTGTCAGGGGCCAAAGTCCAGGCACATGAGTCAAACATCCTTTGAAAGGTTGAGTACCGCTGTCTGTCATATCAGTGACGGAAATAATGATCTGGTGAGATATTAGAATATCTGAGACCCAGAAGAACTGCAGAAAAGGACTCTTGTCAAGGACAGAGATGTTGAGGTTCAGGAAAACAATGCCATAATTGGAGGTGACTTTGTGAACCCCTGGGGAAACAGAAAAGGTTAGGGGTATTGAGGGACGGTTTCTATGAGGTTCCATTATCTGCCTAAAAATAAATTCACCAAAGAGGAGCAAAGTCGCCTTCAACCTTCCTCAGATTTCATTAGCCAAAGGAGAGTCAGCTTTTCCTGAGGCAGAGGCAGACCTATGCACCACCACTGCAATACCAAGGAATGTTTGCCATTTATTTTTCCCCAGGCTCAGTTTGTTCCCTAAAATCTCAAGAGAACCTCTGAAACTGTCCCCAGGCTCTTCTCGTTTTCACCTATGAGGAAGCTATTTCAGCCTTACCTGGTGGGGGAGCTCTCTTTTTGGGTTTTCAATTTTGTAGGACTCTCAGCTGTATCATAAGCAGCATCAACGTCTTGATTCTATTTGTATTAAGTCTCAAGTCTGGGACAAATGGCTGAGGTGCCTACTCAATATAGCAAAGCAGACACTGGCCCCCAGGTTCTCCCAGAATCCCTCAGTCCCTACTTATTACAGGACCCTCCTGGCTGACATCCCCCACCCCTCCCTATACTTCTCCAGTCCAGAGGCTGGGCTGTTCTTCCCCCAGCTGCCCTTCCCTGTATATGTCAGCCATGTTGGTTAACCCTCTCTCTTTTGTGCCTCTTGGCTGCTGCACCTGGCTTCCCTGCCTCCCCTTCTTCTCTTCCCTTCCACTCACATGGATCAATCACATCCACTCTGGACTCTCCTGGATGTCTCTGCCTCTGGCTATGTCTTCCTTTTATCTACAATAAACTTCCTATTCCACCATACCTAGGAGCGGTCATGGCTTTTCCTTTTTTTATTTCTTTGTTTTTTCATTCTGTTTTTATGATTTGCAAATTTAATATCCCCAAATGTCTGTGAGCTAAAGCCTTGGCCATCAGCCCCTGATACTGTAGAGAGGCAGCAGAATCTTTAGTGGATAGAGCCTAGTGAAAGGAGATTAGGCTGCTGTGTCCTTGAAGGGGACCCCGGAGACCCCAATATCTTCTTCTGTCTCTTTGCTTCTTAGCTCCCATGAGAGGAGCTCTCACCCCAACTTCTGCCATTGGCTTCTGCCTCCATGTTCTCCCTCATCATAGACCCGAAGTGAGTCATCAAATTGTAAGCCAAGATGATGTGAAACCACCAAAATTAGACCACACTGTGAGTAAAAGGAAAAAGGTTTACTCAAACTGTCAGGGCCTTTCCTCGGGGTTCAGAGAAAATAGCAAGGACAGTGGGAGAGTCCTGCCAGTTATAACAGGTTATCCTGCAATGGGAGGGGTGGGTTAGCTGGAACAGCTCGGGGACTCTCTTGGGCTTTGATCTGTGGGAGGCTTATTTGAGTCAGAACAGAACTTGATGCCCTTCCTGGAGGTTGGGGGACCGTAGGAGTATATAAGAAAGTAATGGATTTTCATGGCAAACAGAAACTCTCTTTGCAAGCTTTCTAGTAAATGTTAAGTATTTATTGGGTCCAAGTTCAGCCTTGAGTCCTGATTGTTATTTTGAGGGATTGGGACCTGACACAAGTGACCGTAGACTGAAACCCCTGAGAACGTGAGTCAGGTCAGCCTTTTGTCCTTTAAGCTATCCTGGATATTTTGTATCAGTAACAGAACACTAACGCATCTTCCCACTGAGACAGAGTGCCAGAGACAACAGTAGGAGAAAAAAAATAGCATCTTTACTTCTTTTTGCCATGGATTCTTTGGAAAAATTATAAATCCAGGTCCAAATTAGGGTTGGCTCAAGCATCCACAGGGTACAGTGGGTTCCCATTAGTGGAGGAGTGATCTGGTCCCTGCCACCTTTGAGCGGAGACTTGGTGAGTCAGAGGACAGTGGCTTCTCACCTCTTTCCTGACTGACTGAAGAGCATAGTTCACATCTGCACCAGGGTCTCCCGGATGGACAGCCACATCTGCACCGGGGTCTCCCCGATGGGCAGCCACATCTGCACCGGAGTCTCCCGGATGAACAGTCACATCTGTACCGGAGTCTCCCGATTGGACAGTCACATGCAATTCTTCCTTTCCTCCATGGAAGACAAAGTCCCACTCCACTTTTGAAAGCAAGGTAAGGTTTGGTAGTACCTTTCTCTTGGACTTACCCTGAAATTGGCCACATATGTTGAATTCTATGAAATACTATACAAAATAGCAAACATTTCCTTGAAAGCCAAGAAAGGATGCTAGGAAATGAAGCAGTTACTGCAATTTGTGAAAAGGAAACCTGTTAGCAGAATAGATTTAACGTGGTGGGTAAGGGGCAGGGAAGGGAGAGAGAGAGAGCGGACGAGAGGGGTGGGAGGGGAGAAAGGACACTCCCGTTCTGCATTTATGAACGACGGTGCAGTTCATCGCTGAGTGCAGTACCGGTTACTTTCTACCTTCACCAGCTTGGGTAACATGGACCCTTTCCACACTAGGAGGACCAGGCTTGGTGCAAATCCCAAGGAAAAGTGGTTGACATTCTAAGCACTAAGCAGTTGTGGCTTAGAAAAAGCAATAAAGCAACAGACAAATATTTCTTGATTTTCACGATGGTTTGGAGAAAGAAGGAAGAGGGGAAGGAAAAAGGAAGAGAAAGAGTTGGAGGAGCAGGAGGAAGAGGAGGAAGAGGAAAAAGAAGGGGAAAAAAGGAGAGGAGAGACAAAGAAGAAACATCTCAGTCACTGGTACTGAGTGTCATGTCTAGATGATTCTAGAACTCATAGCCTGTCAACTAGCCTACTTTCCTTTGGCCTTCTTTCTTCATCTACTGTGTTTATACGCTGTTGCTTCTCCTTTACAGGGGCATAAAGCCCTCATTTGTTGTGACAAGGATAGACTACAGTAAGTTCCTTGTTTGTTTTACAACAAGCAGGCCCACTGCACGGGTGAGTAGGAAGCTCATGGACAGACAGGTGGGCTGGGAGGTAGAAGCCTTGCCCAGAACACTAACCCCTCTCCCAGGCAGTTCCCAGGACACCTTGCTGCCCTCCCCTTCCCAGCAGTGCTGACTCAGGTAGAAAAACCTGTACAACCTGACACACCAGCATCGCTTTCTGCAGTGGAGTCTGAAAACACACTTCAGAGCTTTTCTGGGTGATTTGTCCACGGATTTGCTTAATTTCCAGCCTGATCCTGACAAGATGCTGTGGCTTTGGGGCAATACTGACACCAAGTGTTGGAATCTATAGAGCGAAAAGAAAGGGAGAGTAGAACCTGTCTGTTGGTCTGCAGAATGGTATGCCCATCCTCAAGGGGCAGAAGAGCTGGGGTAGGGAGTGCGGGCCGTGAGGTTTGTTGCTGTTTGTCTTTTCTACTCTGGGGGTTGAACCTAAGGCTCCCTGCATACCAGGCTAGCTCTCTACCACCGACCTATAGTCCTGGCCCTCTTTTGACCGTTTTTAAGAATATTTTTCTATTTTTGTCTTATTTTACATACATGGATGTTTTGCTTGCATGTGTATCTGTGTATCACATGTCTGGTGCCCGACAAGGACACAGGAAGGTGCCAGATCCACCAGAAGCGGAGTTACAGATGTTTGTGAACTGCCATGTGGGTGCTGAGAATTGAACCTGGGTCCCTTGGAGGAACAGCCAGTGCTCTCAATAAATGAGTCATTGCTCTGGCCCCTCTTTCGACTTTCTAAGATGGGTCTTACTAAATTTCCCCGGCTGGACTTGAACTTTCCATTCTCCTACCTGAGCTTCCTAAATAACTGGGATATTGGTCTGAGCGAGCAGGCCTTGATCCTTTAGGTTTCTAAGTTTAGTTTTTAAACACGATTATTTAGGAAAGAACGTTCTTGATCATTTTTATTATTTGGAAACTCTGTTAACCAAAACTTGAATATTTGAAAAAGAAATTAAAAATGTGAGGGAGTAACTTAGATATTTAAAGAGACTTACTAAGATAATTATAAGATGCTCTCAGATATTGACATTAAATTTGGAAATTTGTTATAAACAGATTCCTTTTAAGCATATCAGAATAAAACACCTTCCCAAATTCTTAATAACTTTATATAAAGATAGGTAAGATAAATACATTAGGTAGTTTAAGTTAATAAAATGACTCAATACTACTTCCAAGCTGAAAAACAATCCCATGCCTTCCAACTTAACATTATTTAAATAATTAAAAAATACTTGACACTAAAATTCTAAGTTTCTTGGATTTGACCTTCAATGGGGTAGGTGATCTCTAACAGCATACTCAACATTTATCCATCACTGTGAAACATTACACAACAGTTGTAGTGCTACTGGTTTGATTTGCATATTAAGTCGAATCTTTCTGGTACTAGAATGATGCTCATTTTATAAAGTAACTGTTACTCACTCCAACTGAAGTCTGCTAAATTTCTAGACCCTTGAAGGTGACTTGTCAGCTCGTTAGGATTGCTCTACTGAGCCTTGCCTTAGTTCCTGCCAGCATCTCACACAAGACTGTCATGAAACCACCGCCTATGCCCTCCAAACGGACTGGCCTAGCGGGCCAGACCTCTGATCTTGAGGTGTTGATATTTTATCTTGAGATTTCTCCTCCCAGCTTTTTCTTCCTTCTTGGTCCCTATAAAGATTTTTTTTTTTCCTGTTTCTCTGCTTTGGTTGAATTTGCATTTCTTTAGCTTGAGTACGAGGCAACTAAATTATAATATAATGCTTGTGAGTGACTTAGAATTTTTCTTTTAAATTTATTGTTTTCTTTTTGGACTTCTATTTTTTAAATTATATAATTGTCCTGGAAAGTAAATACATGTAAAATAAAGTGGCAAAGGGAACATTTCATTTAAAAAAAAATCCTCGCATTCCAGCCAAGCTCTTTTTGCTTAGCTCTTGATGCATCTATGTGCCTCTCCGTGTGTTAATGATGGACCGAACACCTGTATGGTTAATGGGCCTCCAGCAGGATGGTAAGGTTCATTCAGAGGAGAATGGAAGGAGTAGGGAATATATGGGTACTGAAAACTACCCTGGAATAAGGTCCCTAGCTTAGAGATGAAACTGGCTGGTGTCCTACAAGGCAATACATTACATCTGTGGAGTTACCTTTTCTGCTGAACAAAAAATCATTGCAATAGGTGGACAAAAATCTCTAAGGTGGGATTCCACCTCCACAAGATGAAAACCTTCACCAAGAGATGCAAATCAAATGACCTTCAGTTCCGTTCGACAGCTAAGTGGCTTGCGGGCCACTGGACGGACACTGGCCCTCCTTTCATGTAACCCCAAATTCAGGATTCCTTAACTTTGCTGTCAAAAACATCGGTGATAAGAGACATTTGTAAAGTAGCCCACCGGAGAACAAAACCCACTGGTTGTAAGTCTTGAAGTTGGCTTTACAAATATACAAAAGCAGTCACCTTTGCTTCCTCCTTCAGAAAGTTGCAGAACACATCTGGTCCCACCCCACCTCCTCCTCACAACACCAAGTTTCCCATGGTTCTAAAGAGTACTCTGGTAATGGATCTCGGAACTCTCAGAACCCTCTTCCAAGTTACCTGCTGTGCTGCTGAGATATTTATAGTTTAGCATTTGGCAGCAACGACAACTGTGTCATGGTTATTCCTTAGGAATTATGTGCATAGGATTAAATAATAGGAGGTCACTTATTTTAAGGTGTCCTCAACTTGGAGATGTCCAACAATGTATGACATGGACTTGATGAAGGACAGTGTACCATAAAGTAGGTGCAAGATTAGATTCTAGGCCGGATCTAGTGTGGCACCCGAATGCAATACATATAAACTTGGTTCTCTAAAAAGGTTAATTGCCCTTCCCTTAATGCAATACTAAAATACAAACAACTTCCTTCCCTGCAAAGAGAGATGCAGAGCAATGGAAAAGAATCAGCTCTTTTCAGCGTTTCTCTGTGGTCAACGTCCATAAATCTTGATACTCCTCGTTCTTAGCTTTATGGCACACTCTCAGATCTCTGTGATGCTGTGATGTCATGAACACAGGAATCCAAATACTCTTGGATGTGGATGCAGTAACATATCGACTAAAACCCAAAGGTGCGGCTCTCGGTTCGTTTGAGGAAGTAGTACCCGCATGCATGTGTTCTTCTCTGGTCAGTGTGCCCAGACACATAACGACAAACAGTCAGTCAGTGGAGAGGCTTGTCCGGCTTGGCTGCCAAGATTCTCTTTCCTAGGAAGTAGTGAGAATGTTCTGGAAGCCATATTCCACCCTGCCCTCTCAGGGCAGACAAGGGACTGCGGTGGTTTGGAAAGCATCAAGAACTATCGGATCAGCAGAAGGCCATGTGTCTGTCATTAGAAGCTAATACGGAGTAATTTGTGGTTTGGGGTGATCTGGCCAAGCACTTGGGCCTTGCCTAATGTAATTGACAGGGGTTCTGGTGAACAGTGAAAATCTGGCAAGAGAAGACTGGCCTCCAGCCACTTCTGTAGCCAAGGGGAAATGTCTCAGTCACCTGTGAGTGGCAGTGACCGAGTACCTGGCACTCTTAAAGGAGGGAGGACCGTGACCTAGAATTTCAGAGGGGTTCCACTATCACAGCGAAGAGGGCGTGGCAGAGTGGGTAGTTTTCTGGTGGTACTAATCATAGTGTGGACCAAGAAGGAAAGATGGGAGCCTGAACTAAGGGCAGGCTATCCCTTTAAGAACCCCAACTCTCATGGCCATTTTGTACTAGCTAGTTTCAACCTCCTAGATGATGTCACCATAGTACCCCCAAATAGCAGGATAGGTGGGGCAACAAGTGCTCAAGAAATAAGTCCATGGGGGCCATTTCGGATTCAAGTAAGACAGAAAGACTGTCTCCAGAACAATGGTGTCCCCTGGGCAATGTGCGGATACTTGGTTTGGGAAACCTCTTGTCATATTCCCCTGTCCACAAGAAACTCATCCTGCTGAGCATGTCTGTAGACAGCGTTGCTATGAATGGCATTACCAGGACAGAGCCATGGTCTTTAGTGCGCCTGGGATGTCAGAGGAATGGGTCAATTCTAACTCTGGCTGAGTACCTGGACTGTGGAGGGGTGTGGTGTTTTGAAGGAGAATGGCCCCCATAGGCTTAGTCACCAGGGAGTAGAACTGTCTGAAAGGATTAGAGGGATTAGGAGGTGTGACTTTGTTAGAGTAGCTATGGACCTATTAGAAAAGGTGTGTCACTGCAGGATGCAGCTCTTGGCTACTGCTCCAATGTCATATGTGTTACCACTCCCCACCGTGACAATAGACTAGCCCTCAGAAACTGCAATCAAGAACTCCATTAAATGCTCTCTTTCGGAAGAGTTGCCTTGGCCATGGTCTCTGCACAGCCATAGATCAGTGACTAAGACAAGGGGCTGCTGCCCTTCTCCGGAAGGCAGGGGCAAGGCGGTGCTCAATGTCAAGGCAACTCCGGAAGGCCAAGACCGAGACAATGCACACTCTCTTGTATGGCTTGAAATCAGAAGGCTGCTTGGAGTTGACTTTGAGAGTCAGTTTAAGTCTGGGGCGTCGCAAGTGGTAGGAGCAAAACACATGGGACTTTCCTTGGCTGGGACATCTGCTTATTTGCCTTCTTGGGAGATGGAACGTGCAGAGTCTCAGTGACCGCCCCTGACGCGAATAAATAAACAAAGACTACTTTTCTTACGTTAAAATTAAACTATCGGCTGCTACCGGGACTGCAGCCACTTAGTCCTGTCTAAACTCCCAAACAGGAAGGGTCTTTTACCCATAATCCTCTACAGCACAGTGATTGGCTGGGAAGCTTTGGCATTGGCTCTAGGCCTGAACACAGAGCAAAAGCGAAACCTTCAAAGGACAGATACAACAGGTCACACTCTGGCCGTAGAACAGTCTCGTTTCTGTCAGCTGGAAGAAATGAGTCACCGCACTTTAAAGCTAGTGGTCAGAATCCGGCGGTAGCATGGGCACAAACTCCTCCCACCGCAGCCAGAGGGTCGCCGAGAATGTTTACTTGTCTTGAACTGTCTGACTTCCCGTGAGCCTCCACCCTCTGGGCTACAGGAAAAGCAACTCAAACTATGTTTAGCAAGACGTGGTAAACTTTGAAGTCATAGCCACTGCTCCCGCGGCAGCTGGGTGAGAGCTCTCAGATTCCATCGCCTTTGTGGCTTTTTGTGAAGACAATGCCACTCTTCGGGATGGAGTGACCATCCAAATTCGTCTGCAAAATGAGCATCTTGCATCTTGCTTTTTCAGTTCTTGTTTTGTTTTGGGTTTTTTTTTATCTTTTGTTTTTTAAATAGCAGGACTAGAGATTTAGTTCAATCCGCATAGGTGCTTGCGGCCAAACCTGCTGGATGACCTGAGGTCAGTCCCTTGGACCTATACTGGAAGGAGAGACAGACTCTTACAAGCTGCCCTCTGACCTCCACAACTTGCCATTGCATAGCACCCTGCTCCTGCCCTACAGGCGTACACATGAGCACGCACAAACAAAATAACGCAACAACAACAACAACAAAATACAAGTATTAATAAGCACAGTCTTCCCAGATACCACTCCTCTTCCCAGGCAACCTTTGTCAGCAACATCCTTCTAACACATTCTTTGCAGATATACAGAAATGAAGGGACCTTAAACATAAGTACATTTTCCTAATTATTTCATAGAATCAGTGTGTATCTTCTGCCATAATATCTTAGTCCATGTTTATCTATTTTTGAGACAGGGCCTTCCTAGGTAAGTCAGGATATTCTCCCTGGGTTGCAGGGACTCCCCTCCCCAACCTTCTCAAGTCACTGGCTGGCACAAGCCCTGCACACAGTCTCTGAAGTTTCTATTTTATAATCGTTCCTGTTAGACAAATCCAGGGCATGTTGGAGGGAGAAAGGGAGTACTGTTAATAACTGTGCCAGGAAAACAGCCAAGGTGGTGTTCACCCTGCTTTTGATGGGGACGTATGCCTCAGGCAACCTTATGACGGAAGAGACAGTCAGGTCTATTTGGTGGCCCCTGTTTATCCATCTTGGTCTGTGCAACAAAATGGCGGCGGTGTGAGCCTTCCTGTACTGTTGTCCTCAGGCAAGCTGCTGGCTTCTTCCGGCCCTGTGGGTGAGTGTGCTGGACCTCCAGCAGGGACATGGGAGCTATGTTTGTTTCTTCTAATTTTCATGTCTGGATTCACTCAGGTTTTTCTAAAGTAACGGTAGGTCTCTATTGGTTGCTGGCATGCTCAACTGGCTTGCTTTCTTCGTGAGACCCGCAGGAATGAATGGTTGGCGTTTGGACATCTCACATTCTAGCCCCGAGTAGCCTGCGGTCTGTCTTCAGTAGTTCATCTGTTGCCCACTTGTCTCAGCACCTCTGAGCCATCTGGGGTGTGATGATGAGCAGGTAGCTGGAGCTCTTTGGTGACCTGCTCCTTCTTTGGAGTGACAGCCCTCAGGCTCCCTAGCCCATTTCTTCCTGCTCTTGAACAGGTCCTGAGAGGGCAGCAACTTAAGACCCAGAATTCACCTTTCTCTCCTCCTGTGGTTCCACATTTCCAGAAAGAATAGGCAACATGTCTTTCTTTTTGGCACACATCCTTCTGTCTGAAGACTATAGTTTGGTGCTTCAGCTGTCATTAAGACTGGGGAATTTTTTTTTCTATGTGGAAAAGTCATCTGGGCCTATGATCTGGGTCACCTAATTAGATTTTTTCTTTTTTGAGACAGGGTTTTCATTATGTAAACCAGGCTGGTCTCAGACTCACAGAGACCCACCTGCCTCTGTCTCATGAGTGCTGGGGTTAAAGGCATATGCTGTAGCTCAAAATAAATTTTAATACAATTTTTTTTTAATGAATGCTTCAGGTTAGCATGCAAAGTATTGAGCTTTCATCAGGGCATCTTAACATAATAAAAACAAGGAGGTACTGAGAGGGTGAGAAGAAATGAGGACTGAGGAAAATCTCCCAATGTAAATCTCCTGTCAAGCCAATCAATCGCCTTGAATAGATGTGCTAAGATCCACCTCAGTGGTCCACACTGAGCAGATATGTCCTGTGACCTTGCTGATCTGTACAATGGGGACGATGTGCTTCATGGGCATCACATGGAGGGAGAGCAGATGGAACAGGTCTGCCTTGCTTTCAAAGCATTCAACCCCACTTTGTCATGAAGCGGGGGCCTCTTGTGGTTACCACCTACAGCTTTAGCACAAGCCCAGGTATTTCCCAGGCCCGACACACTCTGTGACTGGGGTATAGGTTTTCTTTATTCTCGCTTCAAAGCGAGGGGAAAGAAAAGTGAGAAAGGGGGCTCCCGCCGCCCCCGGTAACTACTACTGTTCCAGCTCATCAACACAAGAATATAAACAGTTTCTGGAAAGTACCTTTGTGAAGAGGCAGCTGCATGAATGTCAACAGCTCATGGGTTCCCTCCACTTCATGGCCGTATCCTTCTCAGGCCTGTTTTCTTGTTTTTCCTACTATGGGCCCCAGGTCTCACTTCCCAGAATTCTCCTCTCACTGTCTTAGAGACTGAAGTTCTTTTCCTCATTTCCAAGAATAGCGCATTCATAGGGAGAAAAAGGCAGGGAACTTAGTAGGTCAAGCAGTAGGTGGAAAGAAAACAGGGTTTGGGGAAAGACAGGCCTGGATCTGAACCCAGTTCAGCCAGTGTGCACCTGTGGAGGTTTACTTTTCCTACTCTCAGTTTCCTTGATTGCGAAACGGAGAATTCATATTCTATGAACAGGGTACTGGGGAGGAATTGAAGCACAGTCCTGCCATCTGGAGCTGGCTGTATGTTTCCTTTGGATGCAATGACACATGTAGACAGGTCATAGAGTGGGAGGAAAGAGGTCCCAACATTCCCCAGGACCCATTTGCCATCCACACATAACTCACTTCCAGTGTAATTCCTGTTTACCTGGTAGAGCACTAGGAAATATCAAAATGTGGTATGGTGAAATAATAGTTTAGAGTAAAAATATATTTTATGTCATAACACCAATAACTGCACAGTACAGATAACCATCTTCTAGTTAGAAACCAACTAGACTTTCCAGTGTGTATTTGTCCACAAGGGAAAAAGGTGGTATAGGTGGTTGTCTATGACCGTAGCACAGTCCCCACAACTGCAATGATGCCATGACAAAAATCTAAGATATATTATAGGTGGTAGCCTATGCCTTCAGTAGTCCCTACCGACTGCAGTGATAGCCTAATGAAACCTAAGATACTTGATGTGCTCGCTAGCTTTATGTCAAGTTGACATATGCTAGAGTCATCAGGGAGGAGGGAGCCTCAACTGAGAAAATGACTCCATAAGATTGGGCTGCAAGGCATTTGCTGAATTAGGGAGCCTCCACCCATTATGAGTGATACTATCCCTGGACTGGTGGTCCTGGAGAGTATAAGAGAGCAGAATAAGTAAGCCATAAAGGATAAGCCAGGAAGAAGCACCCCTCCGTGGCTCCTGCATCAGCTCCTGCCTCCAGGTTCCTGCCCTGTATAAGTTCCTGCCCTCACTGCTTTTGATGATGAACTATCATAAACTATTGTATGGAACTGTGGACAAAATAAACCCTTTCCTCCCCACAGTGCTTTGGTCATGTAACACTAAACAGTAGTAACACTAAGACACTTGACTTTTGTTCTGAAAACATTTAAGTATCTGGTGCATCACATCTTGTGTGCAGCTGAAGAAGAAGAAGAAGAAGAAGAAGAAGAAGAAGGAGAAGGAGAAGGAGAAGGAGAAGGAGGGGGAGGGGGAGGGGGAGGGGGAGGGGGAGGAGGAGGGGGAGGAGGAGGAGGAGGAAGAGGAAGAAGATGAAGAAGAAGAAGAAGAAGAAGAAGAAGAAGAAGAAGAAGAAGAAGAAGAAGAAGAAGAAGAAGAAGAAGAAGAAGAAGAAGACGCCCTCGGCTATCTGGAAGTTTCCCAACTCCTAGTTGACTGTGTATACTACAGATGTGTGAAGTGTTTCCAAAGAGCAGGCAGCAAAGATTGAAGTGAGGAATCCAGGTCTGAGGAAATCTGCCCTGTGAGACTGAACAGGAGCCCAGCAGCTCCAAGTCTCTACTAACAAACACTGACCTCCAGTGAGATTTCTCTCAACCAGTTTCTATGGCTACAGCTGTCTGGTACCTTCTTTCTCTATAGCCTTCAGAGCAAGTGGCTTTGAAAAGTGTATTGCTTTCCCCAACCCCTTAGCACTGTGCTTTGAATCTGAAATGGCCCCACAAGTGTTGTGAGGCGGTCACTTGCTTGTCCCGGTCACCCAGAACCAAAATAATCACACAGAAACTCTATTAATTAAACCACAGCTTGGCCCATTAACTCTTGCTTCTTATTTGCTAACTCTTACATTTTAATTTAACCTATCCCCATTAATCAGTGCATCACGACGAGGTTGTGGCCTACCAGCAAAGTTTCAGTATGTCTGTCTCTGGCGGCGGCTCCATGGCTTCTCTCTATTCCACCCTTCTTTTCCCCAGCATTCAGTTCCATCTTCCCCGCCTACCTCTGCTCCATCCTGCCATAGGCTCAAGCCAGCTTTCTTTATTAACCAATTGGATTCACAGCATACAGAGGGAAATCCCACATCACTCCCATTTTTCTTTTTTAAATGAAAAGGAAGGTTTTAATTTTAACATAGTAAAATTATATATAACAAAACAGATATCAAGCAATAATTACAGTTACAATATTTATATCTACTTAATCTTTTATCCTAACTAAAGAAAACTATAACTATCAATTCTTCAACTCCATCAAAGATTACAAAAGGATATAATATTACCTAAGTAAACAGGAAGTGCATTGTAAGCAACTTCCAAAACTCTAGAATTGACAGAGACATCTCACTACCTGGACAGTCATCCAAAGTTCTTCTGTACCACTGGGCCATCCATCTTCAGCCTACAGGCCCATAGTATCCAGCAGACTTTTCCATGAAGCAGGAAATTTGAAAGACACTTCCACCTATATTGAAAGTTTGTCAGTTACTTTCTTCTGTGTCCTACAAATGTCTGGCAGACTCTTTCATGAAGCAGGAACCCCTAAAGGACAGTCTCACCTTTAGGCAAGCTCAGCAGTCATTTTTCTGAGGGTCCTGCACGTCCAGTTCACATAACATACCGTCAAGCAGTCCAGGCAAGTGCAGATTTTTGCCTAAGTGGCTAGCATACTCCATAAGGAGACTCTTCAATGCCCATCTTCCTCTTGGTGCTGCCAGCAATGTCTCACTGTCTTAAAAGTCCTAAGTTCTTAAACATTTTAAATGCCATAGTCTGTAGTCTTTGAAAGATTTGAAGAATATCTAACTAACTAAAGTATATCTCTATGTATCTAGAAAACCTAACTAACATGACTACAAGCTTGACTTTTATAGATGATTATCTATTTGTATTTCTTAATTATACATTACATTTTTAAATGAGCTGCACAAACACAATACCTTAATCAAGAGCAAAAACGTACATATAACAAAACTGACCTTAAATTTGTATCAATAAACCAAGATACATACCAATGCAAATCTCTATAGCACATCCCCCTTTAAGTGTTAAAAAACATTTACAAACAATATTTGGGAATTTGGGCATAGTTCTCTCTCTCCAAACTGTTTCCTGCTGTTTATTGAGGGGTGTTCAAGGTGACCTTTCAGGGGGTCTTGGTCCAATAAACCACATTGGCCTGGAATGAATCCACAGGTTCTCACCTTCTGTGGAAACAAAAGAAGAACCTTTTTTCCAAAGCAACATATCCTTAGACCCATATTTTGAATTCAAGATACCATTAAAATGTGTATATATATATTGGTTACTTAGCTTCTTCACAATCAAAAAATTCAAAGAAAACATAATAATATACATAATCCAGATGCTCTGTGACTTTTCCATCTTTACATGGCTTATTATTTTTTTAACTCTACTACTTTTTAATATTTATTTTATTATCTTTACTCCTTTAATCCATGACTGTACTCTGTCTCTTACTCTGTCTCTTGTTTTATAACTGTCTATATTCTTTTTCTTCTCTCTCCTAAGCCTATGTACATTTATCCAACACTATGACCCATTTAGAAGTCTTTTCCATCTGGATTTGTCTTAATTGTATCTCTGTAATTATTTTCTGACCAGAACTGCTTCTTAAAATGCTAAGCACTTCTTATGAACTTAAGCGGCACTATTACTAGCGGAAATATGGCACTGCCTGCTTGTCCCACCCAATCCAACATGGCGGAGCTATCTGCTGCCTCTGAAAACCATGCTTCATAGATCCATTTTTAGGCACACAGCTAGTCTATGTTGCCATTAAGCAAATTGTAGGGCTCAGTTCACAAACCCCATTTAAATGCTCCACAGTCAAACCTTGTCAGAGTTAGCGCTGGCAGCAAGGCCCAGAAAGCAGGCATTTCAAATGACATGGTTCTTTTCCTGATACTGCTGAATCAGGAAAACCTCTCTTAAAGGAGCCATGCCTCTGCTTACTTCAGCAAACAGAGCCCATGCAAGAAAATACTGCTATAAAGCCATATTTAACTCTGTTCTTTTGAGTCTAGGATTCCTTTTTAAGCTTTTTCAGGTTTTACGTGGATTTCAGTTGGCCACGTGGGTGCCAATTTGTTGTGAGGAGGTTGCTTGTTTCTTCAGGGCACCCACAACCAAAATAATCACACAGAAACTCTATTAATTAAATCACTGCTTGGCCCATTAGCTCTTGCTTCTTATTTGTTAGCTCTTACATCTTAATTTAACCCATCTCCATTAATCAGTGCATCACCACGAGGTTGTGGCCTACCAGCAAAGTTTCAGTATGTCTGTCTCTGGCGGCGGCTCCATGGCTTCTCTCTATTCCACCCTTCTTTCTCCCAGCATTCAGTTCCATCTTTCCCGCCTACCTCTGCTCCATCCTGCCATAGGCTCAAGCCAGCTTTCTTTATTAACCAATTGGATTCACAGCATACAGAGGGGAATCCCACATCACACAAGTTTATGTGCTGGAATGCATGACCCTAACTGGGGGTACTATTTTGAGAAGTTGTAGAACATTTGGAATACAGGGTTGGCTAGGTTACTGAGGCTGGACCTTGAATGTGATATCATGGGAGGTTCCTATAAAGACCAGAGTTGGTGTTGGGACTCTTGGAACTGGAGTTTCAGGAAGTTTTGAATCTCATGATGTAGAAATGAACTTGGGCCCTCTAGAAGAGTATCAAGTACTCCTAACTTTGGGGCATCTCTCCAGCCCCATATAAGTGGTTTCTGACCAAGCAAGAGGGTAACACACTTAGTAAGGTTATTCCCCAGATATAATGAACAGGAAAGATGACCTATTTCATCTGAATATTCATCTGAACTCAAAACTGTAATAACTCATTACTCAGACCAATTTGAGTCATTTCCACTCTCCCTCTTCAAAACCAACAAAATACCAACAAAGCGATTTGGAAAACCAAAAGGAGGCATAGAAGAAGTTGAACCAGGAAGGTTGGAACAGCGAAAAGCTACATACATCTGCTAGAATAGAAGTGGGGTTGGGTCAGTGGAGGGGAGGGGATCACCAAAATGTTAATGGTGTCTTAGTTCGGGTTTCTATTGTTGTGGAGAGACACCATGACCACAGCAACTCTTTTATAAGGAAACATTTAACTGGGGCTGGCTTACAGTTTCAGAGGTTTAGTCCTTTATCATCAGGGCAGCTCATGGTGGTATGCTGGCAGACATGGTGCTTGAGAAGGAGCTGAAAGTCCTACATCTTGATCTGCAGGCAACAGGAAGTGTACCTGTTGTTTCACTGTGTACCACACTGAAATTAGCTTGAGCATAGAAGACCTGAAAGCCTCAGGAGGAGGAAGTGACCAAATGAGTGAGTAGACCTTGGTGGCTAGCTTTAGGAATGTAATCTAATGCTTTTTTTAATCTTTTAAAATTCATTTTACATACCAATCACAATTCCCCCACCCTCCCCCTCCTCCCCCATATACACCCACCTTCCAGATCCACTCCTCAGAGAGGGTAAGGCCTCCCATGGGGAGTCAACAAAGCCTAATGGTTTTTAGCAAGGCAGAAGGAATGGAAGAGAAGGGCAAGGTCTGCCCGAGCTGTGCCTGGCTAAAGTTCCCCCCATTCCCCACCTGATGGAGGAGGGCTAACTGTCTATGTGTTGCTTTCATTGGTTAATAAAGAAACTACCTTGGCTTTTGATAGGACAGCAGCTTAGATAGGTGGAGTAGACAGAACAGAATGCTGGGAGGAAGAAGGCAGTGAGGCAGACGCCATGCAGCTAGCCCCTAGGTCAGACATGCTGAATATTTCCCGGTAAGCCACCACCTCGTGGTGCTACACAGATTACTAAATATAGGTTAAAACAAGATATGAGAGTTAGCCAATATGATGCTATAGATAATGGGCCAGGCAGTGTTTAAATGAATACAGTTTCCATGTAATTATTTCAGGTAAAGCTAGCCGGGAGCCAGGACACAGCCCTCCGTTCCTTTTACACCCACCCACACTGTTCTTTTTTTTCCAGTCAGAGCATCTTAAAAGGTGATCCTAGCTGGGTGGTTGTGGCCTTTAATCTCAGCTCTTGAGAGGCAGAGGCAAGTGGATCTTAGTGATCTTCAAGGCCAGCCTGGTCTACAAAGCGAGTTTCCAGGACAACCAGGACTGTTACACAGAGAAACCCTGTCAGAGAGAGAGAGAGAGAGAGAGAGAGAGAGAGAGAGAGAGAGAGAGGTGATCCTTTCTATGGGACTCTGATTCTGAGCTAAGTTCACTGAACAGGTACATATTTATGGTTGTGTTGTGCTGGGCATCCTGCCCAATGACTGCTGGGCTGTCTTTGCTGAGAGCAAGCCGTGGACCACTTTCAGCTCTCTTTGGGATGGTCAGGGAGAGGCGAGTACCTGGAACTAGAAAGTAACTCAGAGGTTCTGTGGAGACAGCTATGCTCTGGGCTTGGAACTTAGTCCACATCCTGGTCTGGTGTAGTGAGGGGCTGCGGGCAGGCCTGCTTTTCATCCTGCCCAGCTCCTGCACGGCTAGCTTAGCCCCAGAAATAATAACACATAAGTTGTATTCATTTAAATACTGCCTGGCCCATTATCTCAAGAGAGTTAGTTACTGACTAACTCTCATATCTTGATATTAACCCATTTCTAATAATCTGTATAGCACCACGAGGTGGTGGCTTACCGGAAAAGATTCAGCGTGTCTGACCTGGTGGCTGGCTCCATGGCGTCTACCTCATAGCCCTCTTTCCAGCATTCTGTTCTGTTTTCTCCGCCTACCTAATTTTCTGTCCTATCAAGGGGCCAAGGCAGTCTCTTTATTGACCAATGAAAATAACACAATAGACAGATAACCCTCCTCCATCAGTCTGGTTCTTCTTGTGGGCCTGCCATTTCCCTCCTGAGAGCCTCCATTTATTTGGGCATCGAAGGAAAGGCCTTTCTCTTTGGACTCCTGGAACAGAAAATCAGGCCAAGTGAGCAGCAAACAAGCAGCAGGTGATGAATATTCATTTCTCTGTTGTTGGAGCAAAGTTTGGGAAGTGCCTGACTCAATAAACCAAAGACCAAAATCCCCCTTGCATTTTAGCTGCTCAGGACTTAGAAAACCATTTTATTTAGGTTCCTAAGACCACTCCCAAGCACTCACTCCTGCTCCCCACAGACATTGCTCCACCTTCCGAATAAGCACAGATGCCACTACTCCTTCCATAGATCTTTTCAACCTGCAGGGTTTCTACAAGTGAGAGGTGTGGTTCCGTGAACTGGGCGACAGCAAAGACGCACCCGAGAGCCCCACGCGCAACCATTCAGCGTTCTCTTCTTTCCCTGGGGTCCTCGTGGACTCTTAGACACCCTCCTGCCAAGCCCACTTAGGCTCAGGTCTGTCACCTCCTCTTGCTAATTTTGTGAAGCAGGGCAAATCACTTCTGTCTGCTTTGGTTTCTCGGTCGGTGAAATGGGTTAAAAAGCAGAGTGTTGTCCAGAAGGTTCTCATCTGAGGCTTAGATGTGAGGAGTATGGCCCTGTGTGGCAGAGATCAGGGGAGGCTCCAAACCAAACACCCCCACGGGGTCCTCTTTGTGTAGCAGGGCTTTATGTACTAAGCTGAGTGCAGAAAATGCCTGGGGGGCTGCGTTGCCTCTGCCTACTTGGTCCTTAGTTGTCTGGGGAGGTGCCAAGCTCAGGAGAGAAGGCAGATGGGGGGCAGACTCACCTGGTCTACACACAGACACACTCAACACTCCTTCATAACAGACAGAGCCTGTGCCAGGGAAGGAAGAAATTCCTGCTGAGCTGTGTTCCCAGAGAGCAGGTGTGGAGCCAGGGTAAACGAAACACCTTTGAAATTTCTCTCTGGCAAACTTTGCAGGACATTTTCTCAGTCTCCGGACTTCTAAGTGGGTAGACTAAAGTCCACCGGCACTCACTTGATACTGAAAAAACAACACAGGAATTCTTGACTCGCCGGTCTAGACTAGCGGCGACTAAGAATTGTACCCTTAAATAGATCTCTGCAAGGGCTAGTTTTATTTCCTTTCAGTGACTATTTATGGTTGGAGGAAGGGGTGAGATCCTAGAAGACAATTGCTCGTTGTTGATAGACCTCTGTGAGGTCTGGCGGTTTTCATGGGCGAAAGAAATGTGCTGATATACCTGGGAAGCCAGGTTCGGAACTCCCCCCTCCATCCATACAGTCAATCATTCACAAACACGGCCCCTCTGCACGCTTGGAAGTGTCCTAAGTACCGTAGACAGAGCAGGGAGCAACGCAGAAAGACCCCCGTCTGCACCAGGAGACTGATGGTGTGGGTGACGCAGTTGTAACATCTGTCTTTCAGAATGGGGTGCAGGAAGGAATCAGTGGAGACAGGACGGATCAAGGAAGCCAAAAGCCAGAGAAGGGAAGAAGGGGAGGCGGAGGTCAGAGCCTGGAGGAATCTGCCACAAGTTTCCAGGGTGCCTGAGATGTTACCATGGTTGTGGGTCCCTGATAGCCAGTCACCCCAGAAACTGAAAGCCTGTTTGTGTTAATTACTTGTTTATTTTGTATCATTCATACGTGACAGTCTCTGGCATCTGGGTGGGTTAGCTAAAATTCACCAGTGCACATCAAAGACTGGGGAAACAACCTGGAAATTCTCAGCATTTGGTTTTCATTTGAAAACTGGGCATATTAAAAAAAAATCCAGTATTTTGCAAGAAGGCTAATGAGGACACCATTTGGCCCTGTGGCGAATTTATCGGAATATCGGTAGCCCGAGGAAACAAACCCCATACACAAGCGCCAGTCGGAACTTTTTGGAAACTACCTATTGAAGCCAATTTATGCAGCATTAATCAGAATCAGTATATTGCAGAACCTGCCATTAGTGTTGAGGGGTGAAGGCTGGGGCATTTTCAAACTATCCTTGCTGCTTCGAACTACGTCGCAATCTTGATTCCCTTTAAGTCAATGGTTCTCAACTTGTGGGTCATGACTCCTTTGGGGGGGTCCCATACCAGATATCCTGCATATCAGACATTTATAGTACAATTCATAACAGTTATGAAGTAGCAAAGACAATAATCTTAGGGTTGGGAGTCATTCCAACATGAGGAACTGTAAAGAAGGGTTTTAGGAAGGTTGGGAACCACTGCTTTAGATGAAGACAGGACCACTCTTCCCGACCCATTTGTTTATGCTGTATTCCCAGCCCCACAGAGCAGAGCACACAGACAGGTGGGTGGTGTCCAGGTAGATGAACAACCTGGTCGTTCAACCAAGGGGCAAATTGTAAAGGCATAAGTGGGCAGACCACTAAAGGAAATAGCTCTTCAGATACAATAACTCTATAGACTCCACAGCAGTGGTTCTCAGCCTTCCGAGTGCTGTGACCCTTTCATACAGTTCCCCATGTGGTGGTGACCCCCCAACAGGAAAATTATTTTCACTGTTGCTTCATAGCTGCAGTTTTGTTACTATGATGAGCCATAATGCAAATACCTGATGTGCAGGCCATCTGATAGGTGACCCACGCGAAAGGGTCCTTCCACCCGGTAGCAACCCACAGGTTGAGAACACTGGAATTCTATGAGGGCTTTTTGGAGCATGTGTTCAAGTGGATGAGAGGCCATGGGATTTAGGACGTTAGTAAAGCAATAGCTTAAGCAAAAGGCAAGAGTGGGTATATGGAGAGAGAAAATGTGAGGTTGGTCAGCACGAGTTTGTCGACATTTTCTTCAATTGCTTCTACTTTTTTATTTTATCTAGTGTGTGTGTGTGTGTGTGTGTGTGTGTGTGTGTATGTGTGTGTGTGTGTGTAAATGTGGGGGGAGGCAGGTGCCCATGTGCCTGCTTGCAGAGGCCAGAAGAAGATATTTGCTATCTTTTTCTGCTGTTCTCCATCTTATTCCCTTGAGCCAGGGTCTCTCACCGAAGAATACCATGCTGCTTTGTTACCATGGCTCAGTAATAAATCTGGAAACCAGGGATAGGGACGCCTCCAGCATTATTCCTTTGGTTCAAGATTAATTTGGCTATCCAGGGTCTTTTATGCTTCTGTATTGATTTTAAGATAATTTCTTTTCTTTAGATTGACTCCGAAGCTTGCTACTTGGGCTGTCTGGCCAGTGAACTCTCGGGGTCTCTGCTCCCCGATGTTGAGGTTGCAGACGGTGAAGACATGCTTGGCTTTTACACGGGTGCTGGAGGTGTGAGCTCAGAGCCTTCTGCTTTCACAGTGAGTCCTCTTCCTTACTGAGCCACGCCCCAACTTTTGCTGCTGAATTTATAGTGAAGTAATACACCCTATAACGGGGGGAAGCTGTATGGCTGCTTTCAGGAGACAAGGGCAGTGAAGCTAGGATGAGAAGCTGGCTGGATTAAGGAACTGGCACAAAAATTTCCCGTTTGAGACTTATGGTCATGAACTACAGTGAGGCCAGCCAGTTTTTAAAACAGTTCCCTCTGGGCGTATTCACTCAACCTCCGCTGTGCTAAGTAGTAAGTGCATTTCCATACAGGCATGCACCAAACACTGAGCAAATCCCCCCATGCTCCCTCACTTCCCACCTTCTCACTTCTCTACCCTTGGTCCTCTTTGTTCCCCTTGATGGTTTCATTTCCACTTTCATACCACACACACACACACACACACATACACACACACATACACACACACACACACATACACACACACACATACACACACACATACACACACCTACACACACACACATACACACACATACACACACATACACACACATACACACACATACACACATACACACACATACACACACACATACACACACACATACACACATACACACACACATACACACACACATACACACACATACACACACACATACACACACACATACACACACATACACACACATACACACACACATACACACACATACACACACATACACACACATACACACACACATACACACACACATACACACACACGTACACACACATACATACACACATACACACACATACACACACATACACACACATACACACACACACACACACACACACACACACACACACGGGATTTTATACTAGGAGAACATAGTTATTTTCCTGACCCTACCTTATTTCCCTCAATATGATTATTTCCAGACATTTTCCTACATATGAGACAATTTTATTCTTCCTTATGTACAAGCAAATCCATTCCCTCCATCCTTCTTCCTTCAACGGACACCTAAGCTGGTCCCATAACTTTGCTATGGTGAGCAGGCCTTCAGTAAAGTATTGATGAGCGAATGCCTCTGTGATGTGTCGACTTGTCGTCCTCGTGAATGGAGGTCCTATAGCTGGATCACAAGGTAGGTGAAAACTCCATGCTGATTTCCATAGAGGCTGGACTAGTTTACATTCCCATCAGCAGTGTGTAAATATTCTTTTTGTCCCACATCCTTACCAGCATTTATTGGTTGGAGGCAGGAACTGTTGCTACTTACTGCCTTGCTCCTTGTGGCTTGTTCAGCCTGAGTTCTTAGAGAACTCAGGACCACTAGCCCAGGGTGGTAACTCCCCGAGATGATCTGGGCCCTCCCAGATCAATCACTAATTAGAAAAATGCTCTACAGGCTTGCCTATAGCCCAGTCTTATGGAGGCTTTTTTTTTTTCAGTTGAGTTTCTCTCCTCCCAGATGACGATGGTGTGTGTCGAGCTGACGCAGAACTAGCCAGCAGAAGCCTGAACATTTTCTCATGTGTCTATTGACTATTTGTATCTTATTGTTTGAGAACTATCTTCCTTCATCCATTTGATGGTTGTGCTGTTTGATTTCTTAGTTTACTCTTTTTTTACATGCCTTTTTATTCCCTGATTTTACACATGAAATTAGTGGGTGGTGCTTCTTCCGTGCTGCCCATGTGAAAATCAGAGGACAGCTTGTAAGAGTTGGTAGTTGCTTCTCTCTGGGATCCAACAGAAGCCACTGAGGTTGTCAGCCAACAACCTTATCTGCTGAGCTATCTTGCCAGCTCTCTCTATTTTTTCCTTTGAGTTTGTTGTATGATCTAAATTAATCTCCTGTCAAGTGTATAGCGAGCAGAGACGTTCTCCCATCCTATAGACTTTTCTTTACTCAATTTTCACCTTTCTGTGTGGTCACTGGTCTATTTGGAGTTGATTTCCGTACAGGTGAGGAGTTAGGGGTCTGCTGTTTTGTTCTTCTGCCCATCGATAACCAGTTTCCCAATCGCCATATGTTGTCTTTCCTCCAATGTGTTTGTTTGTCTTCTTTACCAAAAGTCAGGAGGCTGTAGTTGTGTGGGTTTATATTTGGGTCCCCTGTTCCGTTCCCTTTGTCTACATGCCAATTTCTGTGCCATTACCACACTGTTTTTATTACTGTGGCTCTGTAGTATAACTTGAAACTGGGTATAGCGATACCTCCAGCATCTTTTGCTTAAGACCGCTTTGGCTATCCAGGGTATTTTGGTGCTTCTTTGTGAATTTAATTTTTTTTCTATTTCTGTAAAGAATGGTATTGGAATTTCAGTGGGAATTGCAATCCATCTGTAGATGGTTTTCGTAGCACAGACAATTTCACAATATTCGTTCTTCCAGCCCATGAGAATGGAAGAAGCCAGTTTTCGCAGCTCCATTCAGCTGCAGAGTATGTGGGATGAGTGTAGCGTTTGGACTAAGCAAGGCTCCCAGTCTTACCCAGGCCGTGGCAAAAGAAGGTAGAACAGATAATTGAATGTTTAGGCAAGGGAAATGTCGTCATGATCTGGAAGACTGGGGACTGGGGAGGAAGTACAGAAAGGGAGAAGAGATGGGTGTGGCGGTAAATGCCCAACACCTTAGGCATTTACCTAAGGTGATATGAAGGCAGTGACCAGTCAGGAGGTCAAGATCATCCTTACATAATGAGTTGGAGGCCAGCCTGGGCTCCGTGGGAATATGTCCTGAGGAAAATTTAAAAAGGACAGAAGGTCATTAGGTGAAAGGGAAGACAGCCTAGAGATGACAGGACTTAATGGGGTCCAAGGGTTACAGGAGTCATGGTTTGGAGGGACGTTGGCGGGATGAGGGAAGGTGGTCCAGTCTGGGGCAGAAGCAGCAGAGGACACGGAAAACGCTAGTTATGGGTTACTGTGTGGGTGTGGCTCAGGGCAAATCCTGTGGCAGCCTGGTCAGAGTGTCTTGGAAGCATTAATGAAATCAGTCGCTGGTGAACTAGATCAACTCAGCCCCCTACCTGTTTCTAAAATAAACTCACACTGGGGGCTGGAGAAACGGCTCAGCCATTAAGATCATTGTGACTCTAACAGAGGACAAAGTTCACTTCCTAGCTCCCACATCAGGACTCTCAAAACAGCCTGTAACTCCAGCTCCAGGGGGTCCAATGGCCACTTCTGCCCTCTGCGGGCACCTTCACACACACACACACACACACTTCCACCCTCTGCGGGCACCTGCACACACACACACACACACACACACACACCACACACACACACTTCCACCCTCTGCAGGCACCTGCACACACACACACACACACACACACACACACACACACACACACACCACTTCCACCCTCTGCGGGCACCTGCACACACACACACACACACACACACAACACACACACACACTTCCACCCTCTGCAGGCACCTGCACACACACACACACACACACACACACACACACACACACACACCACTTCCACCCTCTGCGGGCACCTGCACACACACACACACACACACACCACTTCCACCCTCTGCGGGCACCTGCACACACACACACACACACACACACACCACACACACACACTTCCACCCTCTGCAGGCACCTGCACACACACACACACACACACACACACACACACCACTTCCACCCTCTGCGGGCACCTGCACACACACACACACACAACACACACACACACTTCCACCCTCTGCAGGCACCTGCACACACACACACACACACACACACACACACACCACTTCCACCCTCTGCGGGCACCTGCACACACACACACACACACACACACCACTTCCACCCTCTGCGGGCACCTGCACACACACACACACACACACTCCTTCCACTTCCACCCTCTGCAGGCACCTGCACACACACACACGTGCACACACACACACACACACACCACTTCCACACTTCCACTTTTACCCTCTACAGGCACCTACACACACACACACACACACTTCCACCCTCTGCGGGCACCTGCATACACACACACACACACACACACACACACACACTACTTCTACTTCCACCCTCTGCAGGCACCTGCACACACACACACGCACACACACACACACACATACACACACCACTTCCGCACTTCCACTTCCACCCTCTACAGGCACCTGCACACACACACACACACACACTTCCACCCTCTGCGGGCACCTGCATACACACACACACACACACACACACACACACTACTTCTACTTCCACCCTCTGCAGGCACCTGCACACACACACGCACACACACACACACACACACACACACACACACACACACACCCTCTGCGGGTACCTGCATACACACACACACACACACACACATACACACTACTTCTACTTCCACCCTCTGCAGGCACCTGCACACACACACACACACACACCCCACTCACTGTATCCGTTACATTTTTATTGCTGTGATAATAGAACACTATGACCAACACTACTTGTAAGAGAAAATTTCATTGAGCATGTGGTCCCTGATGCGGAGGCCTAGCTGCAGGAACAGCTGAGAACTCACATCTTAAGCCACAAGCAGGGGGCGGTGAGCGTAGCAGGAAGGGGCTGAGTCTTGAAATCTCAATGCCTGCCACCCCCACCAAATGACAAGGCCACATCTTCTAATTCTCCCCAAATAGCCCCCAACTGGGGAATCAAGTAGTCAAAGGGAGAGTTACGAGGGGCATCTTAAGCCACCACATTTAGAGAGACACAAACACACACACGAGTAAAAAATTTAAAAACTCTGTAAAAATAAAGTAGGACTGGATGCTCCTTTGCATAACCCTGCCCTTGTTTGAACTCTTCAGGGCAGCATCAAATGCGGAATGTTATGTGTTATCTATTTGACCTCTTAAAGAAAAGTTTTGGGGCTGGAGAGATGGCTCAGAGGTTAAGAGCATTGCCTGCTCTTCCTAAAGGTCCTGAGTTCAATTCCCAGCAACCACATGGTGGCTCACAACCATCTGTAATGAGGTCTGGTGCCCTCTTCTGGCCTGTAGACATACACACAGACAGAATATTGTATACATAATAAATAAATAAATATTTTTTTAAAAAAAACTAAAGCACCCTCCTCCCTGTTTTTAAAAAAAAAAAAGAAAAGAAAAGCTTTGTTCACCCTGGCCTAAGTGGATATTGCGTATTGTTTATAGTTTTTAAGGGACCAGTCATGTATACGATGGCGACAATAAAGTGAGCCAGTCATTGCCTGCAATAAAGTTCCCTGGTACAGGGGTCATAAGCCCTTAAAACCACAAAATAAACATTTCCATGTCACAGAGACGCCCTTTGTGTTAAGCTTTCCAATGACAAGACAGAAAAAGTATCTTCGTAAATACCCACTAAATGACTCTATTTTGTTGTAGAGTGGGAGGCAGAGGGTACACTGCCCTGTAGGTCAGCTAAGGCCAACGTATGTGGTGGAGCTCTGAGTTCTGTGCTGGCCGTGAGTTCAGCTGTGCCACGTCCCCCCAATGAAAGGGAATAAAGATGCATAGAGAAGCGTTTCGACTCATGCACAGATGCTCTATGTCTTAGGAAACTCGTCCCCGAGGAAAAGGTGTTTGGAAGAGCCCCTCCACTCCTGCAGCTGGGCCGTTTCCTTGTGGCTCCCGTCTCCATGACCTGCCCAACCTCTCGTGGCAGTTACGTTATCACAGAATCTGAGTGTGAGTGTTTTTAGTTACTCTCAAAGGTTTCATTCATTCCTGGATCTTACAAATTTTCAGGATCATAATTAAAATATATTATATGACAAAAATTCTATTTTCAACAAAAATATTTGGAAAAAAGACCTGAGCTACAGTTTTCACCACTGTGAAATTTTCTTATACACACACACACACACACACACACATACATACACACATACATACATACACACACACACACACACACACACACACACACACACACACTACATTGTCTTTCTATTTTGAGTCTATTTAAAGCACCTTTTTGGCCTTTATTTCTATAGTCAAAATGGTTGTTACTGACATCTCCTGATCGTAACTGCTCCTGTCTCGTTAGGTAGGAACTGAGTCCTGCGTTTACGGGAGGAGGCTTGGACAGTGTATTTTCTTAGCTCTTGGAGTCCTGATAACATCTTGTTTTCTCATGCAAGCAATAGTATCGACTTCCTGTGAAAATTTCAAGTCATACTTGTTTTGTTTCAAAGTTCTAATTATACCTCCCAACATCTCCTGGTGGTTACTGATATGGAGCAAAAGTCCGAAGCCCACGAATTTTGCATTTGTCTCGAACTTCAAAAGCCTTAGATCATTTGCTTTAGAAAATAAAACATTTCTGAAGGAAATAACTTTCATTTGGAAAGTAATTAATCTGCCCTGAGCATTTTAACTTTTGGACAGAGATTGTTCATAACAGAAAACTGTTCTTATTTTTATGAACGTTGTTTTAACTCGGTTGTTCTAGACGGTTTTGTGTTCTTGGACATCATTCTGGTCATCTTTCCTCTTTCTCCTTTGCAGCACTTCCTGGGGTGGGGGTGGGGCTCAAGGGAGGAAGGCTGATTTGGGATGTGGTTGGTGGAAAGAGAGTTCACGGTGGCAGGAATGGCCTGGTGCTGTCGCTCACATCGTGACCAATCAGTTTGCAGATGCAGGAGTCGGAGCAGGATTCGCCTGGGATCCTCAAGGCTAGATCTAAACGGCCTATCTTTGCCCCTACGGCCTAGCCCCAAAGGTTCCTGGACTTCTCCAAACAGCGTCACCAGCTGGACGCTAAGTGTTCAAACAGCCTCTGGGTTCACATTGCTTCTAAATGGTGACAGGATTTCTTTCCCTCAGCCACCCCAGACTCCAGACTCTTAGTTTGCACTGTCTTCTGCAACCTAGTAAGAAAAATTTAGGAACCAGTTTTGCCTAAGGCTTTAAAACTCCTGACAGTTTTTCTTTAAATTTCTGTTTCTATTTTTCAACCATGTGTAAACAGGTATGGGTTAAAGAAGTACAAAATTGAATACTTTGGATGCATCAAAAAAAATGATTCTGTTTTGTACAAAATTTTGAGTGTTTTTAAGGGTAAAACTTGTTTTGTTGAATCCTAAAACAAGTTACTATTACTCAGTAATAGAAAGAATTTAAAATATGAATTTTAAAACAATTTCATATATAAATTATATTTTGATATTTTACATATGAACAAAATATATAATACATTTAGTATGTATTTTATATTTAAGTGGAATTAAAAGACTAAAGTCAATAAAATTTAAAATATACAATATATGCAATGATATGAGTCTATAATATACACAATTAAAATGAGTTTGTTATATAAGAAAAATATAAGAATTATATATTTAAGCATATGCAATTATGTGCAAACAAACCTATTTTCTGCTCTCTATAATCAAATATTACATACATGTATATGTTTAACATCTAAATTTTTAACATATTTAATAATATTTTAAAGTGTATTTTAAATACATATTTAAACTCTCTGTTGCTGAGATAAATACACATCTTTCAACTCCTTGTTGAAAATTTAATACACCCCCTAACCTCCAAGCGAATTTCCCCTGAATTTGCCTTTAAGTGGGCATTCTGACCAAGCTTTAGCTCAAGGTGGCAGCACAGGCTGTAGGCAGTAGGCTGACTCAAAATTTGAGTGGCCAGAAAATCATTGCAATAAACCTTTTGATGTTTCACAGCTGAAGTCTTTTCTGATAAAACGCGGTTGAGCCAGAATTAAGATTGTATTTTGGAACTAGACCGCCACCTAGTGGCCATTCTCTTGTTGCCGTCTAAAGTTGCGATCCAAGACTTCTTTTGCAGCTTTTACCTGAGCTAAGGCACCCAGGAACCAATTGTGTGCATGTGGACGGGGAGGACTTCTGCTTGTTTGGTTGTTATCACGGGTAGCT
This sequence comes from Myodes glareolus, assembly GCF_982192425.1. Classification (NCBI taxonomy): domain Eukaryota; kingdom Metazoa; phylum Chordata; class Mammalia; order Rodentia; family Cricetidae; genus Myodes; species Myodes glareolus. The sequence goes on along the minus strand of NC_142048.1, from coordinate 27,252,129 downwards.
GGGAATTCTGCAGTTCTAGAGAGAAAAGGGTAACAAGAGAGACTGTGGGCTCTATTTCAGCTCTGTTTTTCCCAGAAGCCAACCCCTGTGGTTGGCCCGAGGCTTAATGAGAATACAAAGCAAGTAGGAGCTACTTGGACAGCTAAGGGGACAAAAGGTCCTCTCCAAAGAGGAAGAGTCTTGGGAGAGAGCCCCAAGGGGAGGAACACATCCTTACAATGTGCCACTAATGATGAAGGCAGCTTTTAAAATCCACTGACTTAGCAAAGATTTAAAAATAATAATCCTGCTCAATGCATGCGAAAGTGTTAAGGTAAGCTGATGGAACCAAGCAGGTTGATTTTGGGGTTAATATTTTGGCAACATAAAAAGTTTTGAAAACAGTTATGACCCTTCTGTTGGATTTCAATCATAAAGGTGCCTGTTGGCGGACAGCTGGAAATGATTTGCATGTTTAGCTTTAGCAAAGACTTTAAATATTATAGAACGTACGCTATACTGTTGCAAAAGGTGGCATGTGCTAGAAAGGGTTGGTCACTGTCTTAGTTGGGGTTTCTATGGTTGTGATTAAACACATCACAAAAAGCCGAAAGTCACTTGGGGGAGGAAAGGGCTTATTTGGTTTAGAGATTTTGAATCATTAAGGGAAGTTCTTTAAGGGAAGTCAGGGCAGGAATTTAAATCAGGCAGAAACCTGGAAGCAGGAGCTGATACAGAGGCCATGGAGGAGTGTCACTTACTGGCTTGCTTCTCATAGCATGCTCAGCCGCTTTCTTACAGAACCTAGGCCCACCAGACCAAGGATGGCTGGGCCTTCCCCTATAATCACTATTTTAAAAAAAATGCCCAACAGGCTTGCCTATGGCAAGATCTTATCAATGCATTTTCTCAGTTGAGATCTTTGTTCCCTTAGATGAGTATAGTTTGTCAAGTTGACCGAAAACTAGCCAGCACAGTCACAAGCCAGTGACTTCCCAGAAAATACTGGAATCTTTACTGGAAGGCAGCAGGATATTGAGCAAAGCAGGCCATCGAAGGGGATACTGGAGCCACCACGGCTGTTTTCCTTGGTGCTTTCTCGTGCTATAGTGAACAGCTGTGCTCCACCGAGCCCCTCTTACTGTCATGCACTGCCTGGCTTTGGCTCCAGAAAATGATCCTACTGAGCATGGAATGAAACCTCTGAACCTGTGAGCCAAGATAAACCCTCTCACGTGATAAGCCACCTGAGGCATTTCATCCCAGGAATGGAAAAATCTAGTCTATACCCAGGATCAATGTTAATTTGCTGCTTGCTGTTTTGCCATGGAGCCCATCTTAAATAGAATAAGGTGTGAAAGTCAAATCTACAAATGAACAGACTAAGTGGAAAGGATGCTGCTCTGACACCCAACCTTCACTACATTATCTGCACAGCCCCCGGTTTCCATAGAGACATCACTGAGGCACTTCCATAGCTACCCATATTCTACAGTACACGCCCATATTCTATACGCTTGCTCCCATCAGTCCTGGATGCTGACCATAGTCCTTCCCTGGGAGCTGTGCAATCAGGGGTGAGTCTCTCCAAGGGCCATTTCGCTTTTCAGGGTGTGTACCAAGTTTTTCATTATGAACTCGATTTTGTTCCCACTAAAATTTTTGTCTTAAGATATTAGAAATGATGGCAGCCATTATTTCAGAATTGGCTACGTCACTATCCTAGAAACCACAAAGCTTATGTCCACCCAGCCAGCACATTCCAACCTCTTGAGAGATCTTCAGCCTTAGGAATTCAACCTAAAACAAACAGATAAACAAACAAGCAGAAAGACAGTATAAATAAAAGGAAACTCCAATAACTCCACTCCCTATATAAACTAGTGTTTCTGGTGTGTTTCCTACCAACCTTTTTCCATCTGATGAGTACATATAACATATGTGTCTTAGATACATATGGTAATTTATTATTAGTATTATACCAATTTAGTTTCTGTTGCTATAAGTCAATACCACTGACTGAGTAATCTATAGCAAGTAGAGACGTATTTGACTCACAGTTACAGAGTCTGGGAAGCTCAACAACAAGCTGGTGACACCTGATGTCAGCCTTCTTCCGCAATCATAACACGGGAGTGGGTACCACATGGCAAGATAAAATACATGTCTGTATACCTCTCTTTCTCTTCCTATAAGGCCACTAATACCATCATGGAGGTCCACCCTCATGACCATATCTAATCCTAAAGACCTCACCAAAGAATCCCTTCTAAATTTGTTGGAGAAGACTGTTTTTTCATTTCCTGGCTGCCCAGACCCAAAATAGTCACACAGAAACTGTATTAATTAAAACACTGCTTGGCCATTCACTTAGACATTTTGTTAACTAGCTCTTACATCGTCAATAAACCCATCCCTATTAATCTGTGCATCACCACAAGGTCATAGCCTACTGGCAAGATTCTGACGGGCTCCCATGGGTGTCTTTCTCCTCCAGCGGATACCCTACTCTGTGTTGCAATAGACCCAAAGCAGCTTCTTTATTAACCAATGGTATTCACAGCATACAGAGGGGAATCCCACATCACAAATTGTCTTAGCAGAGGAATTGGGAATTCAACTATCAACACATGAACTTTCGAGGCAGCAGTAGCCTTACCTGATGAGCTCTCAGGAGTCCATGCAGAAGAGACTGAATGTGTGCCTTTGTTCTGAAGTAGACGTTAGCACAGTAGACATTAGTGTCTGACTGGGGAACAGCCTGTGTGCCTGCAGCCACCTCCGAGTCTGTGGCAGCCACCAGCAATCAAACACAGCCTTACTGTGGAGCTTGAGTGCAACCTCAGGGCTGTGTCTCCTCACTGGGCTGCAGGGCCTTTTTTGGGCACCCTTGGCCTTCCTTAGATAATTCAAGTTTGTCATTAAGGCACATAGATCTCTGTATGTAGGGATCACCTCATACTGAAAGACTGTCCTGGATTTGGTCCTTTGTGAATTCCTTGCACATGGCTACCCCGCTGTCCACAAAAGTCTGCCAGCCAAAGGGTAATACACAGAGATGTCGAAAATCTCCTTTCAAATCGCTAATGAAAGGTGGGTGGGGAAGGAGAAATATAGACTCCCATCTCTATAGCAGCCCGGGTTTCCATAGAAACAGATGCAGTTGAATCAAACTCTTGAGTAAGCTTTTCCACATTAGTTTTAAGCCTGGAACGTGGTAAGCAACAACAACTTATTGACGAGGCAAAGAGCAAACTTCAACCAGACCTTCTGCAAAAGGCTCAAAAGAAAACGGAGGTGACTTCACACACACACACACACACACACACACACACACACACACACACACACACGAGAACCCAGCTTCAGTCTCCTGTGTTTACCTGGGTGGTAACTAGCAAAGCAGGCCCACTTGAGAAGTAAAATGAGTATAACTCACTCTGGAAACAGCACTGTTAAGAAACCCTTAATGATCCCAGCGCTTATAATGTGGCGTGTTGGGGCTTTAATGAAGTACAGAAATTGTTATTTGCAGACCTACAGTCCCTCACTTACCAGACACCTTTATGAAGCCAGGGGTGTGATGTGGCTCAGAGGGAAAGATTTGCTTTGCACTTTGTGTGAGCTCTGGACCCTGAATCAGACTTTTGTTCCTCTGAGCTACCAGCAGCATAGCAAGCTCTTCTGGGAGCACTTGCCCTGAGTCCAAGGAAGTTTAGGAACCTGGGGTGGTTTCCCTTCCGGTGAAGGGGGAGAAGCTGAAAGAAAGTTGAGCCCGAAGGACGCTGGGATTGACTTGGAATCCCCACGTTTCCTTCTCCTGCTGCTCACAGCAGTGAGGATTGGGGTTCCACCCAGCTAAATGTTTGCAAAAGCCTTCTGCCAGCAACAGCAGGCCTCACCTTGTTTTGTTTTAAATGCATCTGCTATTTAAGTAGGTTCTTTGTAAAATCTTTGTAAACTTGGTTTACAACAGAGACCATGGAACACAGGGAACCAGAGGGCTGAGGGACAACTTTAAATTTGTCCTAACTTTAAGTCTATGGCTTTCTCATGACTATGCTTGTGTGTGTGTGTGTGTGTGTGCAAATTGCGTCTCACATCGCTCAGATTAGCTTCCAAATCCATATGTAGTTGAGCTTGGTCTTGCACTCCTGTGAACTGATTCTCTGCTTTCACCTTCTCAGTGCTGGGATTATAGGCACACACCTCCCCACCTCCCGCCCCACCATCCCCCCACTCCCATTGTTCCCACCTCCGCCTCCAGTGGTGACTACTTTGAATGCTTGCCCAAACTCAGGTTAAGTTTCCTGCCATTTGTTATGGCTTGAATGTGACTATCCACACAGGCTCAGGTGTATCACTTGCCTCTGGCTGGTGGTGCTGTGTGGGAGGCTTAGAGTCTAGCAGGCAGATAGATGCAGAGATGCGGGATTTAAATGATGAAAATGGGCTATTAGGGGTGAGCCTTTATGGTTCTCTCTTCTCTCTCTCTCTCCTTCCTGACCCATCAAGATGTGAACAAGCCATGTTACAAGCTTCCGCCGCCACAGACCAAGCCCCTCCAGCCTCCATGTCTTCTGTACCACACTATCACGCCATGATGGACCTCCCCTCTGAGCTTGAGCCAAGTATGTCCTTACTTCCTTAGGCTGCTTCTGTTAGAGAGGTGAGAAAATTTAAAAGGAATCATTGTAATTGGACCATGCAGGTGACCATTAAGAAGAGGTCGAGGGTGACATCACATACATGGGTCCGGGTGATACCCTGAGAAAAAAGAGAATTTACTTGCTCCCGCCCTGCCCTTTCTTGTTCTCTTGTTTCTACCATGTGATGGCACCATCAAGCCTTTGCCAGATTATAATGTATGTTTATTATTATGTGTTATTATTACTATGTATGTTTATTGTGTCTTGAATATCTGGAGCTGTCATCTCATAAGTGTCTCTCCTTTGTCAATTCCCTAGTTTCCGGCATTCTGTTAGAGTCACGGAAAGCAGACCAAACACAGCTTCCACAAGCTGATATTCCTTCCTCCATGTTGAAGACTTCATTGATCAGGAATCTAGTGCTGCACTCATGAAGCCTCAGAGTCCTAGGGGAGGGAGCTTACTGTCACCCACTGAGGGTAATGGTGACAAATGTCTAGAATGTTTTATGCACAGTCAAAGACAGAGGTCCAGTTCTGTTGAACAGTTTCAGGGGAAGCCACCCTCTCTCTTCAGGCCCTGGCTACCGTACTGGGTCTTAGTTCTCTCTAGCGCTGAATGAAGTTTGTGAAGAGCCTCTCTTTCTCCTTAACAATACTGGATTAAACATGCTGAGTGCTTCCCCATCATTCTAGGCCTTTCTGGAATACAGGAAGATGGTGGTGGTGGTGGGGGAAGGGGTATCTACCAGTGCCTGGGTGATGGTAGGACCTCATCCATTTCTGGAGGGTCTAGGCAGGACTCCACTTCCCCGGTCTGTCTGCTTGTAGAGCCTGTATGGTTCTCGGCCCATGGGACGTTTCCTTCCGGCTCAAGGCATCAGTGGCGATTCCGTTTCTCTCAGCTCTCTACATGGCGTTACTCTGTCTCGTCTACTGCGCCCCTCTCTGCCCATAATGCCTGGCAGCTTCATCTTGGTAATTACTCCTCCACAGTCCAGAAGAAACCCCACAGCTTTATCTCCATGGTCTACTTTATTTCTATCTGTCATGTGATCTGCTTGGAACCGAGAGTCTAGAAATTAGCACATGGGTAATGTGGTCGGGGGCCCCTACAGTCTCGACTTTGGAAGACTTAAAGGTTTTTTCTTATTTTACTATTATTATTATTCCCTTTTATTTTTCATGTGCATTGTCGTTTTGCCTGCATGTACGTCTGTTGAGGGTGTCAGATGCCCTGGTACTGGAGTTAGAGACAGCTGTTACAGACATACGGGTGCTGGGAGTTGAACCTGGGTCCCCTGGAGGAGCAGCTGGTGCTCATAACCTCTGAGCCATAGCTCCAACCCCGACTTAAAAGTTCTTAATTACAACTCTGGTGTGGTAATCAGCATCCATGATATAGCAATTGGCATTTAAAGTCTGTGTGACGGTCAATGTCAGTGACGTAGAGTGTGTGAGGCGACACGCCAACACTCTTTTGCCGCTCTCATTTGATTAATCACATCCGTCCTCACGTGACTCCTTTGAAGCCGACGTTTCCCTTCCGGGATTTATGGCGAGGAAACATAAAGTTACGTGCTATGCTCCCATTCCTATATTCGAGAGATAAGAGTCCCCACAAAAACTGCCATGCTTTTCTCTCCTTAGGGGCCATTGCATGTCTAAACAAATAATGTAAAAACTTTTTGGTCACTAGAGGGAGACAGCTCTGAAGAGTTGAGGGAGAGAGAGAGAGAGAGAGAGAGAGAGAGAGAGAGAGAGAGAGAGAGAGAGAGTCAGTCAGGGGGTATGGGTAGCCCCAAATACTATTCATGTTTAAGAACAGTATCCAGGCCGGCTCCACAGGCAGACAACAGAGGAACTAGTTGCACTCCCCGCCCCATACAAAGCTCAGAAAACAGCCCTTGTTAACTTCGCCAAAGAGCATCCTCCCATAGTGGCACCTCTGCTGTTTAGAGGCAGTTTCTGATTAGTCACTTATTTTTTTTTTAAAGAATTACACATTATTTTGTGTGCATGTAGGAGATACACATGTGTTACAGCACACATGTGGAGGTCAGAGGACAATTCTGGGAGTCAGTTCTCTCCTTCCACAGTACGGATCCAGGATTAACTGAGGTTGTTAGGCTTGGTGGAAGTTGCCTTTACCCGTGGAGCCATCTCTCCAGCTCCTTTGCTTTTCATTTCTAAAATAACATTTAAAATGTATTTATTTTGTGAATGAGTGCTATGTGTATGTTGTGTGTGCTTTTATAATATCTTAGCCATTGCCTTAGTATTAAAAAAACATCTTTTATGATTTTTTTTTATTTTTTCCTCTGTATAGGAGCATTTTGTGAAAAGAAATCCCACTATGTTGTCAGGAATTACACTATAAGGAAACAAAATCCTGAAGATTCTACATGGCCACAGGTACTATGCCCATGGGCTGAAACAAAGGCAACTGCTTGCTAAACGCTGACACAATTGTGTGTCGTTGGAAGAGGAATGAGGGTGTGTTTTCTTCTATTCGAGATTTGCTCCAGACACAGTATCTTTTAAAACATAAAACCTCTGCAGTGAGAGCTTGCCTCCCACAAGCTAAACTATCTAATATGAAATTCATGTGAACTCTATTATAATAGTTTCCAGAGAGAGAGCTGGGTGTGGTTATCTCATTATTGTAATCCTAGAGCTTGGGAGGTGGAGGAAGGAGAATGGGGAGCGTGAAGTCAACCTTAGCTACAACAGCCTGGTACATAAGATCCTGTATCATAAAAAAAGGAGGATGAGAAAGAAAGAGAGAGAAAGAATGACAAAGGAAGGTTCTGTGAAGGATAATTAGCCCTGGAAGTCCAACAGCTAATTAAGGAATACGTGAGTCCGGAAGACGGGTTCAGTGGGAAGCAGAGTGACCCTAGCTAAACGCTGCCTGAGATGCAGCCACAGGACGGTTTATTAGGTGCACAGTCCCTCCATCTTCCTCACTCTGTTATACAGCCTGATTCATTCCCAGAATCATTGTCACAGAAGCCAGTTGCCAGTGGGCATTGCATTATATTTATCCATAGACGTTTGTCTTAAAGACTTGAAAGATTTGTTTTAACTTATTTCGAACTGTGCACGTGAGCTGAGCAGTGGGTGCCTGTAGGTGCCCGTGGAAGCCAGAGGTGGCAGATCCTCTGGAACTAGAATTACAGGTGATTGTGAGCCACATGGTTTGAGTGCAGGGAACCAATCTCTGCTTCTCTGCCAGAGCGGGCAGTGCTCTCTGACCACTGAGCAATCTCTCCAGTTCTATCCGAGAGACTCTAGGAACAAACAGGGTCTGTCTAACCTGAAGGTTGTCACAATGAGCTCTCTGGCAATTGCTCACTCTCACTCTTAGGAGAAGTTCACTTTTCTCTGGAATAACCGCTACCTGTCTTCCACTCTGCTCCTCCATGTGTCCCCCCCCCCCCGAATTCTTTCCACAGAGGTCCCAAGGACCTGGGAGCAGAAAGAACACCAGAACAGGGTCCCAGAGACACCAAGGCAGCGGCTTGTCAAAGACACACCTAGAAGGAATCCTTCAGTGCTTTAGCTCTCTTGGGTTTAGCTCATGACCTTCCTGGAATCAGCAGCCCCATTGGACCTACTGATGGTTTTCTGTGTTGCATTAGATTTTCCTACAGTCCAGTTTAATATTAAAGTCATGTCATAGGTGGTGTACTTTTAAATGAATAACATATTTACTCTGTGATCTGTTATCCGCACTGGTCTTTCATAACCAAAGGTCTGCGGGTGCCGCACTGGGTTTGGCTCATGTCAGTATTTGCGTCTAGAAATAGTCACTATTTTTAATAGGATAAACAATCGTTGTTATAAAATTATATTTGCAAAGGTTTTCAAGCCATGGATCTCTTGAGAGAGCAGACTACCAATACATAATACTGTGCTATGGTCCAGTTTCTTGCAAGGAGATGACAGCTTGGAGTAAACAGGGGCCAAACTGTCCCAACTAGAGAAATGTAGTCCCAGAGAGCATAACTCAGGCCATTCTAGTCCTTCCTGAGCCAGTGCAAGTAGATGTGGGGTCAGGACTAGCATTTGTCAAGTAAGAAGATTGGCATCCTGTTGGGAGGCAACTTGTTGGTTCCCATCTACCAAGTCCCAAAATAATCACACAGAAACTATATTATTTAAATCACTGCTTGGCCCATTAGCTCTAGCTTCTTATTGGTTAACTCTAATATCTTAATTTAACCCAGCTCCATTAATCTGTGCATCACCACGAAGTCGTGGCCTACCAGCAAAGCTTCAACACATCTGTCTCTGGTGGTGGCTCCATGGCTTCTCTCTGACTCTGCCTTCTTCCTCACAGCATTCAGTTTAGCTTTCCCTGCCTACCTCTATTCTTTTGCCCTATCAGGCCAACCCAGTTTTCTTTTTTATTAATTAACCAATCATGTTCACAGCATACAAAGGGAAATCCTACAGCATCCCCTTCTGGATCTGATGGTGAGTCTCTGCAGAAGAGACAGGCTCTTGCTGTGGTTTGGCAGTAAACAGCTGAAATCATCGTTGGAAGCAAAGGGCCTTGTCCAGACTCCTGTATGGAAAAGGAGTTTGTCACAGGCAGTGTGTGAGAACTGCAGCTAGAAATGTGCAGAGACAGATGGCCATGCCCTTTCCTCCTTCTCATGATGACAAAGAAAAAGGTGTGGAGATGTTCCTACTTTATTGACAAAGGGTAGAGGGAGGCAGGAAGGCAAGAAGACTGTTCATATTGAAAAGTTGACTTAAATCCCACTGTATCTCCAGGGCTGCCTGCTCTATAACTTATAAACACTTGTGAGAGAGTCCGAAAGCAATAATGGAGGCTCCTGAAGAGTGTCTTATCCCTTGGCTTTCTCCAATTCACTTCCTGGTACCCACATTCCTCCTAACCTAACCCTCCTAACCTCCTGCCCTTACCCTGATCTCTAACCCTACCTTGGCCCTGACCCCTACCCCTATGTTGGTTACAGTAGGGTCTTCACTATATTTCTGAACTATTTCCTTAGTTGTAGGACAAGGGACATTTTCTGACTGCTTCTTAGCCCTGCTGATGGTGATTGTGGAAACATCCCAGGACCTGCTCTTTGTTTCTCCTAGCTTGTATGTGCCTGCTTCTAGCACCCTGTGTTTCAGAGATCCCTCAGATCTCAGAGTTTTGATTTAGCAATGGGCATACAGTCTCCCCTGTAAACATTTGCTTCTCTTGACTATCTTGAATCATCTTTCCTTATTAATGGTTGTTTTGTTTTTTATTCTTCTTCACAGCTTTAGCTTATATATGTCTCTACTATTCAGATTTCCCTCATCACAAAAAATACATAAGATGACCAGTTTATTGGAGCATATTTACTCATGTGTGCATGAATGTGGGGGCACTTTGGGCGTATAGTGGAGATCAGAGGATAATTGGCTGGAGTCAGTTTTCCTTCTACCCTGCAGGTTCTGGAAGCAAACTCAGATCCTTGGGCTTGGCAGCAAATTTCCTTAACCACTGAGCCATCTTTCAGGCCCTGAGATAATCAATAAACTTATAAAGAGAAAAGTCTTGTCACTGTTCACAGTTTTCTTTCAACATCACAAACCTTGGCCTTGATCAGCATCATACGACACTAAGAGGGAGGTATTTTAGTGTCTGCTCTTCAATCCTGCTCCCTTGAAATTCTCCATCTGATACAGACCCTTCTCCATCGTTGCCAGGCTGCTTTTCACTGAAGCAGATCCATTAGGAATGCCTATTACTTTTTGCTAATCAAGACTGTAACAATAATAAATGGAACTTAGTTGACCAGCAAATAATGCTCAGGACTTATTTCCCAACTTTGGAGTCTTTGATCACTTTTCATTCATTTCATTAGAGGCCAGTCATTTGATATGTTCTCTAACTGCCATGGTAATGGATTTGTACACTCAGGTGTCCCAGTGGAGAAAGCAGTAGAGGTTAAATAAAGTACAAGAAATATCATGGTAAGAGATGAACATAAGATATACAAGCCCCCTGCCAATAGAACATAGCACACTGCTGTTTACTGTAACTTTTCATTTGTTTGTTTTTAAGGCAACCTCGGTATGTAGCCTAGGCTAGCCTGAAACTCTCAAACATCCTACATCAGGCTCCTGAGTGCTGAGAGATGGCATATGGCTTTTCAGTAAACCATAAACTTTTCTTTGAAGGCAGCCATAGCAATGATTTAGCAAATATCATAATAAATATACAAAACACCAGTTTACTAAGCAATTTATCACCTGATGTACACAAATGCATTGCTATGCCTTCACAGACTGCTAACACAGTAGCGTTATTCATACCAGTACTACAAACATGTGAGGTATGCCGGGGCACTGACAAAGATATCCGTAAGTGATAGGAGTTTTTCCATTTCATTATAATCATGTGGGGTCACCATCATATCTGTAGTTCATTGTTGATATTGATCAAAACATTATTTTGTGATCTACAGATCTATTAGCAAGACAAATCCAGATATGTACAAAAAGAATTCAGCATCATAACTCAGGGCAGTTTATCCTAGGTTGGATAGATTGGCTCAATATGTGAAAAATCAATTAATGAAATCCATTACATAAAATAGAAAACTCACAGGAGTGTATCAGTAGGTTCAGTAGCTAACAAAATCCAGTACTTATTTGGAGTGTATCAGTAGATACAGTAGTCAACAAAATCCAGTAGCTACTCATAATAAAAGCTCAAACTTAAGCTAGGAATAGAGCGGAAGCCCCTAATGTTGACAGTAATATCTATAAAAACCCTATAGATAGCATAATATTTAGTGATATTAAAACCTTCCTAGTATGTTGAGGAACAGGCTAACACAGTGGCCTCTAATGGGTCATCTTCTGTAGTATGCAGAAAGCCCTCACTATCAATCTGATAAGAAAGGGAAGGTGGTTCACACACAGAAAAGGAACCATTGAGACTATGCTTATTCAAAGATGACATTAATACCTATGTATAAAAGTTTTTTTTAAAAAAAAGAGCAACAGAAACTGGAATAAATACAGCCAGGTTGCTGGAAACAAGGATAATATCGGAAATCCCATTACTTTTCTACAAACCAACAATGAGTAAATAGAATTTGAGATTAAAAACACAACAGCATTTACCATAGCACCCACAAATGAAATATATACAAACAACACTAAGAAAATGTGTATAAGACCTATTGGATGAGAAATATGAAGCTCCAATAAACACTATTTCTTAAATTGCTAAATAAATGTAGAAATAGTCCATGTCCATGTCTGGAAAAGTTGTCACTTGATGTGCGATTTCCCTCTGTGTACTGTGATTACTAATGAATAAAGAAACTGCTTTGGACCTATAGTAGGGCAGAACTTAGGTAGGCAGGGAAGACAAAATGGAATGCTGGGAGGAAGAAGGACAGAGTTAAGGAGACGCCATGGGTCTGCTGCCAGAGATAGACGTGCTAAAACTTTTCTGGTAGGCCATGACCGCATGGTGATACACAGATTAATGGAGATGGGTTAAATTCATATGTAAGAGTTAACCAATAAGAAGCTAGAGCTAATGGGTCAAGCAGTGATTTAATTAATACAGTTTCTGTGTGATTATTTCTGTCCTGAGCGGCTAGGATGAACAAGCGACCCTTCTCCCAACACACAGTCATTTCTCAAATGAGTGATAGATTCAATACTGTCCTAGTGAAGCCTAGAGAGTTATTTTGTGGACAGCCGATTCTAGTGCTGAGAGACTAAAGACAAAGGATCGCCAACCACTATTTTAAAAGAACAAAATTAGAGCATTGCCTCTCTCTCATGTTAGAGCTCCAATAATCCAAATAGTGTGGTGCTGTGAAAGGGAGTAGGGATGCCATTCAGACCTACATGGATAGAGCCAAGTGATCCTTGGAAACAGAGTAATGCCAATAGGGGGAGATGAAAAATTCTTTACAGCAAATACTTTTGAGGTAGATGCACATATTACATGCCAACAGTAAAGACAAAACAAAACAAAAACACACCACCACCAACACCAACAAACCATACAGGTGTGGGCCTTACTTACCTCTGTCCCCACAACTGTCTCATTCTGCTACAACCAAGACATGCAGTTCTGCCATGAAAGTGCTTAAGTCAGCACACTGCTCTCTGTCATCCTTCCTATTTCACAGTTTAAATGTAAACGCAAACATATTCATTTGTCAAATGGTCCCCTGACTTCTCCTAAGAAATAAGACTTAGCATGTTGGTTGATTTTTAAATGATTTTTTTTTACATTTCAACTCTTTTATAATTCATAACGATCCATCAATTAACCTTTTCCCTGCATCTGTGATGGTATCTATGTATCCAGTGAAGACATAAGGGAAGAATATGGAGTCATTTGTATCAGAGAGCTTGGGGCAGAATTCAGGATGGCTCGCTCTTCTCTCTCGTGCTCAGATCACCTCCCTCCAACTGTGTAGAAGATAGAGTTCCTTTGTTACCTTGGATCATGGTTTAAATTAGCTTAACATCCCTCCTTTTCCTGATTTATGTGATGGGGTGAACGCTTAAAGATGGCAATTCCCCTACAGTCCAGATCTTGACAAATGGCACTATTCTGTCATCTCAGGCAGAACCTTGGGAGTCATCCAACGGCCTTCCCTCTCCCTCACCACCCACATGTTCAATGAATCACCAAAACTTGCTGATTTTTTAAAAAAATGTTATAATAGTGTCTGGCCTACAAAAGGCACAATACAAATGGCATCCATAAGCCAACCTTTGGGTGTGTGGAATTGTAATAGATTGTCAACTTTTTAGACAAGTAGAACATGATGTTCAAAGATGCAGTGCCTTGTTGGCTTTCCCTTGCACGTTTGCTGTCTTTGTAGAGTGTTATTGTACACTTGTATATTAACATGTGTGCTACATGCATTCAGCTGTAACTGTTTTATACCACTGGATGGTGTCCTTGAGCTCAACCAAAATCTAAATATTTGTCTAATTTACTTTTTGAAGAGTTATACAATATTCTACTATATGAACATGCATGATACCAACCAGTGATGCATATTCTTGTTAATTAATATTCAGAATTCTTTCTAATATTTCATCTTAGCAAGCAATGCTGAAATAAATACCTAGGGACCTGTCTCCATGTGCAAGGAAAGCCAACCTGAATGTCCCTAGGGCATAGTGGAATGTGTCTGCTGGAGTCTTGCAAATGCATTCAGGTGTGCAGGATATAGATCTCCTCCTCAAGTGGGGCAGGGGGATGGGGCCTGAAACATCAGGAAAATCTAGGCACTGGGAGGTTGCTTCCACTTGCCCCATGAGTAATGCCAATCATCTGAATGATGTACTAGTTAGCTTTAACTGACAGCAAGATATAGCCTAGAGTGACTTGAGAAAGGAGTTTCAAGGGAGTGACTGACTAGGTCACATTAGTGGATGTTCACATCTGTAGGTGTTTGTCTTGGTTGTTGATTGATATAGGAGGCCCCCCACCCCAGCCTGTGGGAGGTTGCATTGCCTGTGCAGCTGCTCTGAGTTTTACAAGGAAGCCAAGCAACATATTCTCTATGGTTTCTGCTTCAAGCTCCTGCCTGGGTTCCTGTCCTGTGACCTGGAAGTGTAAGCCCCACACATCCTTTTCTCCCCTGAACTTCTTTTGTCCTACAATGAAACTCGAACAGACACCTCATATTGAGGGTTTTCTTTACATAAAAATTATCTACACTGGGCCAGGCAGTGGTGGTGCACACCTTTAATCCCACCACTTGGGATTAAAGAGGCAGGCAGATCTCTGTGAGTTTGAGGCCAGCCTGGACTACACGAGTGAGTTCCAAGACCAGCAAGACCCTTGTTTTACTCATTTTACAAACAGGGAAACGGAAGCACATAAGGAAGTCAAGGAGCATGCCCAAGGTGTGTGCTGACCGGCAGAAGAGGGCTAACTGGTCCTCAATGCTGCTGAGTAGGGTCTACGCTGCTCCTTGGAGCGTTCCCAGGAGCAGACGTACTAGGAGGGGACCGAGCGCTGGAAACTTACCAGCTGATACTACTTATTTTTCAAATGCCCCATAATCCTGCCAGAATCATCTAAGAGCCTCTTGTCCCAACCTGACAGACAACAGAATGGTAAGTCTGTACTTGATGCTTCATTTTCCTCATTACTGCGAGACTGAACATTTGGTAACTTTCCTAGCCATTTGCTGTTCTTGCTCTGTTCCTTGGCTGTTCACATCTCCTGCCCTTTCCTCCATAATTTTTTATTTACTGATATTTCAGTATTCACCATATATTCCATCTGAGGTGCTAATCCTCTCTGTCTAAGTTTTGTAATATCACCTTCTATTTTTCAGGTATAACTGATGTGATGAGCTGTGATTGCTCCAGTATACGGACATTGCATTTTAATTTGAAATAGACCTTTATTTCACAGGAAGGAATATCAATGAGCCATATTCTAGCTCTGAGAATCAACACGATCTGTTTATACTGGCTGAGCATTCGCCAGTGTCAGTGTGAGACATCAGGCAAGGGTAGTGACTGTCTTCCTTGGGCAAGCGAGTGGAACGAAACGCCTATGAAAAATGGTGCTCATATTTTCCAGGGACTAACTATGCTTTCCATGGGTTCCTTTAACAAACGAGTGGGTTGCTTTGCTTGCTTTGGGTTAAGAATTATAAGCTGTCTGGATACTACAGACAGTCTCCTCCTGCTTTAGCGAGGACACTTAAGAGACTTCGCTATGACAAGAAGCAAGTAATTGCAGATTTGGTTCATAAGGTAGCTGGCTAGATAGATTTTTGAGTAAGCCTTCCCTCCTAGCTGCTAAACAATGGGCAGTTGTTACTCTATTGTTTTGTAGTTTCAAAGACACTTTTATCCTCCCTGTGACCTCCTGCTGATGACCAGGATTCTAATCACAATTAAAAACAAAACAAAACAAAAAACTGTGAATTCTGAAAAAATGTTAGATTTCCTGAAGGATTTTCAGCACAATGTAGATGGTTCCCATAAACTCCATTTTTATCACTATAATGAAACCTAGTACTGTTTCCAAAACTAAGAAGTTGGCTTGTTGTAATACCATTAAATCACCTTTGGCAGTCACTAGGATTTACGGAGAAATTTTTCCCTAACGCTTTTTTTTCTTTTTCAAGTTTTTTGAGAGCATGCTCTCTCTCTATCTATCTATCTTTTTCTCTCTCTTTGTGAGGGTGTGTATGCATGTGTACACATTCATGTTTGTGAGAATGTGTGCATTGGGTTGTGTGCATATATATTTATTATGTGTGTATGTATACATGTGTGTGTATATATATGCATGTGTTTGTCTGTTTGTCTCATTCTCCCCTGCTCCATTGACTCCAGTCTCAGTAAGGTGAATCTACGATTTTTTTTTTTCCTTATAGAACTTTGCTGTCTTTTCATTGTTCAGTGTTCGCATACGATTATCTGAGTGATGTGAACCTCCTGGAACCTGAACTCTGCGTCTGATCTTCTCCCACGTCAGCAGTACGCTGTGTGATGCTCGAAGCTGGGAATCAGCAATGCGCTCTTGGTGCTACATAGCTGGCTAGGGATTAGCAGACTCCACGCCACTAGGGATGGTCTCCTCCCTCATAACCAGCTGCCTGTAAAACCAGGAACTGATGTTGTAGGACTCTGGTTGCTGATCCAAAGAATAGGATCTGAGTCAGATCTGTGACCCAGAGAGGAAACTGTAACATGAGGGAGCTGGCTTGTTGGGGTTTATGTCCTGCCCAGTTCCCCACAGCCAACAAGCCCCAAAGAAAATCACACAGAGATCTCTATAAGTTATAAAGCTGATTGGCCCATTAGGTCAGGCTACTTATTAGCTCTTGTAGCTCATATTAACCTATTATTCTGATCTATGTTAGCCATGTGGCTCAGTACCTTTTTCAGTGGGGCAGATCACATCCTGCTGCTTCAGTGATCTGGGCGGGAGTAGGAGGAATCAGCTTCCTCCTTCCCGGAATTCTCCTATTCTTATTGCATCACCTCTACTTCCTGTCTGGTTTTCCCACCTATACTTCCTGTCTGGCCAATCAGCATTTATTTAAAACATGATTGACAGAATACAAACAATTTTTCTGCACCAGGAAACATATATATGGGCTGCTGAAAGGTCATTAATAACTAAATATTGTTTCCTTATAAGATTTCTATTTATGCAGAGTTAATTCAAAAAGAGTTTGTTAACCACTTGCACAGGAAAATGCCACTGTAGAAACTGACACAGAGACTGGAAATAGTGGGAGGCCTACCTAAAATGTAGGCCAACACAATAACCTTATCAGTTATTGTCCTCGCTCATCCTTTTGAAAGAGTGCTTATCTTAGGGTTTCTGTTGCTGTGAAGAGACACCACGACCATGGCAACTAATGAAGGCTCACTTATAGTTCAGAGGTACAGCTCATTATTGTCATGGCCGAAGCATGGTGGCCTGTAGGCTGACAAGATGCTGAGGAGGTAGGTGAGGGTTCTACAGCTTGATCTGCAGGCAACAGGAAGGAGTCTGAGTGTCACCCTGAGTGTAGCTTGAGCAAAGGAGACCTCAAAGCCCACACCTGGCAGCCATACACTTCCTTCAAAGTCACGCCCACTCCAACAAAACCACACCTCCTAATGGTGCCACTCCTTATAAACTTATGGGGGCCAAATACATTCCAACTACCACAGTGCTCTACCAGAATGGTCTGTGGTCACACACCCCTCTCAGCCCTGAGAGTGTGCCCTGTATAAGGGTTCATTTTACCATTGCTCACTCACAGCGCTTGTGAGTACTTCACTTTATAACAAACCCAACATATCTTCTATACTGTGTTTTATATGTCTCATCTAAATTCTTTCCACAGAGATCATAAAGACTAAAGAGCTGATGGGAAGCCATAGCAGCATGGCAGACACTCTGTGATCACTGATGTGATATAATGATACTCTGTGGGGCACTGTGGTGCTAAGCTGTGTTTAGTAGGTCTAAAGTACTGATCGAATTTTTCACCTTTGATACTTCTCCCTCATAGGTTTGGAGTTTTGGAATATAATACTGTCATAAATCGAAGTATATCTGCACATGATTTTCTCTAAAGGAAATACTTCCTCGTTTTTGTATATTGGAAACAACACACAAAGTAAGACACTTTCTAAAAGATGTTTTTATTAGTTTATATATACGAGTGTTTCACCTATATGTATATCCATGCACCACAGTTGTGTGATGCCCATGGAGGTCAGAGCAAGGAATCAGATGCTTGGGACTAGAGTTACAGATGGCTGTGGATAGCTATGTGAGGGCTGTCAATCAAACCAGAAGTGGTTGAGAGTGGGTATGGCCAAAGAACATTCTGGTGGAGCACTCAAGGATAAGAGTGGACAATGTCTGGAGGGTTCATTGTGCTAGCCTACATTTGAGGTGAGCTTTATACTATTTTTGCTGTCTCTATGCTGGTTTCCTACACTGGTTAAAAGTCAGTGCACTTAACCACTAAGTCATTTCTTCAGCTTCAAGTTCCCCACCCACCTCCCCCACTTTTAAAGAAAGTTTATGTTCAGAGTTAGAATCAGTCTATGTCCCAAATATTTGAGGTTGCATTTCCAAATTGAATTCCAATGAGAGATCATGAGAGAAAGGTCTCTGCTTTCATATCTGGAAGCCTTCCCCTTTCAGGGGGCGAGGGGAGGGCGGATTTAATGTACTCTAAATAGCCCAACACCTTATCCAGGAATTGTAGCAAAGTGGTCCACACTGCTCTCTCTACACAGAGACATGTCTGCAGTGACAGGGCCTGAAATGGGTAGTCCTCCACAATTTGTATAGATAAAAAGGCAGACTTATGTCTCTAAAATTTGATCCTATCTTGGGTAATTTCTGGATGGGAAGGACAGGGGAAAAAGTGGTTCTCTCAGTTTGGATCCCAGTTTGCCTGCTGGGTCAAAGGTAAGATATTAGTGTTACCAGCTAACTCCCCAGTGGAACGATTCCAAAAGCCAGAATCAGAAGCCATGTGGACCATGGGTTTAGATTTACTTACCTGAGACTTTCTCTTGGGTTCTCTTCTGAAAAGAAAATGTAAGGTCTTAATGTATTCTCTTCTATTTTACTGCAAACATTTTCTGGAATGTTAGGTTTTTATTTTGAACAGATGAACCCAGTTAGTAATTGGTCTGGTTGATCTTTGTCCATTTGACATAAACTGGAATCACTTGGAAAGAGGGAAGCCCAACTGTGGAAGTGCTTCCATCAGATTGGCCTGCAGGCAAGCCTGGGGGACATTTTCTTGATTAATGATCAGTGTGGGAGGGTCAAGCCCAGTGTGTGTGGTGTCCGTTCTAGACTGGTGGTCGTAGGATGTATAGGAGAGCGAGCTGAGATACTGTGAGGAAGAAGGCAGTAAGCAGCATTCCTGTAGGGCAGAGGTCCTCATGTGGTGGAGACCCCCAACCATAAGATTGTCTTTGTTGTTACTTCCTAACTATAATTTGGCAGCTATTATGAATTGCAATGTAAATGTCTGCTATGCAGAATATCTGATCTGTGACTCCCCCCCCCCCCACCAAGGGGGTCACAGAAGGTTGAGAACCGCTCCTCTATGGTCTATGCTTCGGTTCCTGCCTCCAGGTTCCTGCTTTGACCTTTCTTGATGAGATGGTGGCCTGTAATCTGAAAGTCAAGTAAACCCTTTCCTCCATGAGTTGCTTTGGGTTAGTGTTTTATCACAGCAACAGAAAGCAAATGATGACATTAATTCCCTAGGGTCTGATAGATAGTGGGGTACATGGATTACCTTTGTAGGTCTCTAGGGGAACCAGAACCCCTAATTGAACAGGTTTGGGATGAAAATCCTAGTAAGGGGTTGGTAGAAAATTGTTTTGTTACACAAGTAAGTAATTTACTTTTTGGTTATATATTCCTCCTTAGTTTTTAAGGTCATGTAGGTAGCCAAAAATTAACATCATCATCATCATCTTATTATTATTATTATTATTATCATTACCATCCTCATCCTCGTTGCCAGTCAAGACTGCACAGGGATGACTCTTAAAGACCTACTTCTGAGGATACCCAGGGTTCCTTTAATCTTTTTATGTCTAGTTGTGTTATCTGGGCTGGGCCAGGGTCTTGCTGACTATGGCTTCCCTGGGAAGCCTTGAGGATACTTTTCTCTGTAATTAAATTACTCAGATCTTTACAGAATGCCCACTGGCTATGGTCTGATGGCTGGGTCTCCATGGCCTCTCTGATAAAAACAATAGGTAACTTACCAGTCCTTCTGAGGTCATGGCAGCTGCCCTGGAGGCAAAGGTGGAAAGGGGGCTCTTTGACTGTTGAAAACCTGGAAGGTCAGACACACTAGTCCTAGACAGTGAGTAGAGATTCAAAGTTAACTGTTGTGTCATTAGAGCAGTGGTTCTCAACCCTCCTAATGCTGTGACCTTTAATGTAATTCCTTACATTGTTGTGTTGACCTCCAACCATAAAACTGTTCTTGTTGCTTCTTCACAACTGCAATCCTGCTGCTGTTATGAATCATAAATATTTGTGTTTTCTGATTGTCTTACGCAACCCCTCTGAAAGGGTGTTTAGATCCTACATGGGTTGTGACTCCCAGCTTGAGAACCACTAATTTAGCTAAAAAGCTTATGAAAACAAGCAGATTTTAAAATAAGTCTTGACTCTGTTAAGACTCCATTTCTCATGCACAATGCAGTACCTTTTGGCTACGTGAAGACTTTATAGTTGCATCAGCGTCTGTTGCAGAGCTTTGGGGTTTAGCGAGTCTCCGAGCCCCAGGACCCTGGAGGCTTTGGATAGAACATCAGCTTCCCAGTGCTCCTGCCCATGCACATCTGCACCTCATAGCTGCCAGCTACCCTGACGCAGGTCACGGCTAGAGATTTATCCCACACGCTGGAACTTCTAAAACCGAGCAACTAAATGAGTGTCAACCTCCGTGCCTGGGAAACAGAGCGTGTATATCTTCTTTACCCAAATCCCTGGAGCAGCCCCAGGACTTGGACAGTTATAAAGTAAAGCACAAAGAGCGTAGGTTTAATGCAGAGTCTATCATCTGAGCACAAGGCATTAGAGAGTCACAGGCAAACTCTACCTGGATAGTCAGAAAACACTCGGTTAAAGATCGATAATTATCCACTTACAGAATGAGTTAATGTCAGATGTTTTTACTCTAGTGAAAATTGAACATTTATATAGCAATCCTATTGGATCTGAAAAAGGTATGTTCATACAAGGAAAAGCATAATAATAAGCATTATCACTTAAAAAGTATAACAAAAATTATTACTTAAACCAGAAATAATGCAAATAATTAATTCTGCTCTTAAGAAGTGTAAGCAAAAGCAACAAAATGAAACTAAAGAAGGAGAAAGATTTTAATAAAGCTATAGGTTATGTTAATTAAGTAGAAAAGAGCAGAATTTATAAATATATTGGTATCTTAATAATATAATTTAAATACTTGTAAGACAAAACCCAAAGCAGAGATAAAACCAACATATTGAAAGACAAAAACTGAGGAAATTAGGAGGACTACAAAGGAGTCAGTGTGAAAACTGAAAATTGAATAAATAATCCTGGGAACTATATCACCAAGACTGACAAAAGAGAGACTATTGTTCTTTAATGATATAATGTTGGGATGCCCCGAGCAGCCTGCGAGCCTTGCCGCCAGAGCAGTGCAAGTTCCCCGGGCAAGCAGCAGAGTCAGGCGGCTGGATGTGGTGGACAGCAGAGTAAATGGACATAAGGCTATACATAAAGCTAAACATTTATTACTTAAAGAAGAGGGAGACATTTATTACTTAAAAAGAGGGAGACAGAGTGACATGGAGACAGACATAGAGAGAGAGACAGAGACACGTGTACACACGCCAAGAGACGGACAGAAGAGAGAGGGTTAAGATGGTGATGAGGAAGGTCAGAAGTGGCTGGGGAGTGGGCATGGTTAGTCCTTAAAGGCACCGCAAAGGAATAACATTCCCGGATCCTTTTTATAATAAAAAGTAGAAGGTTAGACGTTACAGTTTGAAGGAATCGGGGGTGGCGAATTCTCAAGACTGCTTCCGGCTGATTTGTGGGCGTCGTCTTTGGAGGGGGTGGGGAAAGATCCAAGAGAAGACTGGGTGGTGGTCACATCCTGGCATAGTTGTAGTTGGTCTCTGCTCCCGACAGGTGTCTGTGGCATGGAAATGTCCCTTGTACCTGGTTAGGGTGTTGGCAGAACAGAGGACAAAGTTAAATTAAGAAAAAAATTTTTTAGGACCAGGGAATTGAGGGGTTATGTATCTGACCTGTTTATGGTGGGTTCTTTAATTCGGCTCCCAGGAACTCATAAGAAAAATAGAAGTTTTACATTGTACAATGAAAGGTATTTTTATTTGGTGAGGCAGCCTGGCAAAACCTCTTAGCTATCAGACTGTCAGAGATCTTTGAGAAGGATAAGATTTTACTTGAGTTACTGATTAAAAAATGACAGAGAACTTACTTGGTTGGCATCTAGAGCTACTCTTTGGTCCTACCTGGTTGCTGAAGGTTGCATTTGACCTTGGCTGTTTAGCGCAGAGCCTGTCAGGCTTTAGAAGACCCTGTGGGCTAAGAAATCTTTAGGAAGACAGGCCTACCTTGACCTGGGCAGCTAGGCTGTCGATTCCAGTGATTTTGTCCACGTTTGGAGGTCTCCAGTTTAGGTGAAAGGCAGTTTTTGCCCAATGGTCAGCGCTTGGCAGTTGAAGCGAACTGCAGATGGACGCTGGTCTGTGACTGTTTGTCTTCTGTCTTTTTGGAGGAAACAGAGTGCTTGCTAGGAGCCAACCTGTCTCTTTTTGTTATGAAAAGTTTTTTAAATAATTAAATATTTAAACATCACATTCCCCAGATCTCTGAGCAGTTGAGGGCTGATTATTAGGTATAGCTGCAATATAGAATCTGTCTGGAAGGTTGGGTCTGGGTTTGACTGTACTGACTCTTAATAGGTAAGATCCATATTTGTAAAAAGACAGAAAGAAAGAAAAAAAACTGTTTGTAACATTAAGATTAGTGGCAGAATTGACAATGGTAGAGAATAGCTTAATATTAAATATAAGAGAGGTAAAAATACATACCAGTTTAAAATATGAGACTTATGATTTTGTAGTCTGAAATGAGATGAAATGAACAATTATTATGCATAGAAAGATTGAACAAGAATTAGGCAAAGTGCATGTTTCTGATGGGCCCTATCAAAAAGCATGTCACTATGCAAAACACCTGTAATCAGAGTTAACGAAAGGATTTCAGTGAACACCGAGGAGGGGGAAGGGAAGGCAGGACATACATAAGAGTGGGAGAGCTTGGTCACGTGACCTTGCTCTCGTCCGAGATAGCAATAAAGTTACCTGACCCCAGTGAACATGGCGGCAACCACGTGTTGTGGGAAAAGTTACAATTTTAGAGCTGTAAGGATTTTAAGCTTAAAGAGAGGGACTTGAAGGCGTTATCTGCCCTGTTGTTGAGCCGCCATGCCGAACCATAAGCCATGGGGGGAGGGGGGAGGCTGGAACCGAAAAAAACTGCACCATGTCATGGCTGAAATGGAAAAGCCGCAGGTATTTTAAAAGCCTTGGGCTGCCTGCCATGGCAGTTGCTATCCAGAGTTTGAATCGTGAAAACCCGTGCAACGAACACCCAGGACCACATGAGCAAGTGTCCTCGATCCACGTGTGGGGTGTTATGGGCCTAGCTGGATTTGGGCAGGTTACTCAGAAACCAGAGGCCGGGGCCGCTCCATAGTGGCAGTTACGACGAGAGGAGAGAAGAGGGAAAGAAAAGAAGTGAAAATGAAAAAAGATAAAGAAACTGAGGACCCGGTCCCCAGACGAATGTCGAATGTACAGCACGGGAAGTATGCAGTGCTAACGCAGGCGGACCAACCCCCGGGGTCGTCCAAGCACAGTTCCAGTAAAGGAAAGCAACCGTCTGTAGCAGAATGAGGAACGACTCACGGATTGAAGCATTGAAGCCGTCCGGGAAGCCAGTGGTGGGAGTGGAAAAAGAACCCGGTTCAGGATATCCAAGTCACGTGGCACCAATTTTGTTCTTTAAAAAGATATGATGGTTGGGATGCCCCGAGCAGCCTGCGAGCCAGGCAGAGGCTGCTGCCAGAGAAGTGCAAGTTCCCTGGGCAAGCGGCAGAGTCAGGCGGCTGGATGCGGTGGACAGCAGAGTAAATGGACATAAGGCTATACATAAAGCTAAACATTTATTACTTAGAGAAGAGGGAGACATTTATTACTTAAAAAGAGGGAGACAGAGAGACATGGAGACAGACATAAAGAGAGAGACAGAGACACGTGTGCACACGCCAAGAGACGGACAGAAGAGAGAGAGTTAAGATGGTGACCAGGAGGTCAGAAGTGGCTGGGGAGTGGGCGTGGTTAGTCCTTAAAGGGACCAGACCCAAAGGAATAACAGAGACAAGCGAGGTAGATTAATAACCACATAATTTTTTTTAAAAAAAGACTCAATTTCCTAAGTGTAAATTTGACAAGCTTGGTGGGAAACACAATTATCTTGATAAAATATAAAAATTCTCTTTATAAAAAGCCAGGTTTTGTAAATGTTGCCAAGAGCAGAAGAATTATTTGATATTTTAGTGGGAACTGAGGGAGCTGAAACAGAAAACATGGCTACGTTAAATGTTACATTCTGAACAATAATAACATAGCAATGTTGCGGAGATAAAAAGGCCAAAGTGAAAAGTCAAAGTAGGCAGCGAGCTCACCCCTCTCTAACAGGGCAGAGAAATGCCGCAGTCATTTTGTGCTCATTTTCAGAGTCTGACCACTGATTCTCTCCTGAGCTAACCTGGGGTAACCCCAAGGCAAATATGTAGATTTGCCCAGCTAGCAAAACTCAGGCTTCAGGGTCCAGCTGAGTCTGCAGCTTCTTTGGGCTTCTTCGTGGGGAGTTCTTTTTATATGTGTAATGCCCAGGGCTGGGCACCCTCCAGTTATTAGTACATTTCCCCTCTCTCCCTCCCTCCCTCCCTCCCTCCCTCCCTCCCTCCCTCCCTCCCTCCCTCCCTCCCTTCCTCCCTCCTCTCCCTTCTCTTCCCCTCCCCTCCCCTCTTCTCCTTTCAATTCTTCATTCTTTTCCTCCCCACCCCCTTCCTTCATGTCTCTCATCTTTTCTATTTAATGAAGCAACAATATATTACTATTCAAACAGATAAGACTAAAATTGTAGAGCCAGGTGGTGGTAGTGTACACCTTTAATCCCAGCACTCAGGAGGCAGAGGAAGGGAGATCTCCGTTAGCTCAAGGCCAGCCTAGTCTACAGAGTTCTAGGATGGCCAAGACTACACAGAGAAACCCTGTCTTGAAAAACAAAGCAAGAATAAAATTGTGTTTTCAAACTAATACACATTAAGGATAAACTACTCTTTTTCTATTTTTAAAAAGAAAAAAATGAACTTAATTATAAAAGCATTTTCTTTCATTGGAGAAAAAAATGTTTCATTCTTGTCTGAGTCAACTGAAATGTCAGTTGGCTAATTTCTTTTTGTTTGTTTGTTTGTTTTTAAGACAGGGTTTCTCTGTGTAACTTTGGAGCCTGTCCTGGCACTCTCTCTGTAGACCAGGTTGGCCTCGAACTCACAGAGATCCGACCGCCTCTGCCTACCAACTGCTGGGATTAAAAGTGTGCGCCACCTCCGCCTGGTTGACTAATTTCATTTTATCCGTGATGCCATGTGAAGGTTTGACTTTCAACACAAGGGAACGGTGAAGCAGGAGCAGGTGAGCAGCTGGTCAGAGCCAAGGAGATGAGAGAGACCATAGGTTGACCATGCCTGCATGGCTCCTCAGGATCCAAGCCACCCTACAACGCCAACACAACCCAATATTTTCTAAGTTGCTTCTGTGGCCACACATATTTTATGAGCGTATGCCTAAACATTTCGTTTAGCTTTGCCCTAGAAGGAAGAACCACTGTAGAGAGTCCTGAGACCTGGGGGACTTTGTCTTCGCCATCTCCTTGAGGGCCTGGACCTTCTCCCCTTCCTAGCCCCCCTCCTGTGAGGAGCTCCTCTGACTACTTATTCCTGTGTTGGAACTTGCTTGGTTGCTTCAAGTTCTTCTTCCACATCAAAGTCGTATCCTCCATCTCTGTTTCAGCCTCCTGGGCAATGCTGCCTCAGCCGAACCTGTTAGGCCTGACCTCTTCAAATTCAGCTGTAGAATCTTCTCTCTCTGACTTCTCTCCTAGCATCTCTGTTTTGCAGTGCCTCCTCCAGGTGGGTGCCAGACACCAACAGTTTATTTGCATCTGAAAAATAAAACAATAGCATTACCTTTCGGGGCATATGAAGACAAAAATCAATAGTGGGGACCTAGATAAGTTATTTGTTTTCAAAGGCTACGGCAGTGACAAGACTTCATAGCTCATCAGAGCCCGCCTAAATGTTTACACCCTCTAGCTTATACCCTAAGTTAAGAGTTTGGGGTTACTGAACGATTAAGTGAAGAGGTCAGAAGATTTAAATCAGGCAACACAAGTTTAAAGACATCCCTTCTCCCCAGCTCCTCCCTTTGGTCAGCACAATTGCAAATTTAAGTGTTGACTTTGTCATCTTCCAAGAAGACTTCGCCTCTTCGCGGATGTTTATATTTATATAACTTTCACCAAAACAACAAGGTTTTGCTTCCTCCCTTTGGGTTAATTCTAGGGTGTCAGAGAGCACAGCCTATGCAGAGGGGGTCCGTCTCTGGACTTGGGTGAACAGGAACGTTTTTAAAAAATGGAGTGCTGTTCCTTTAAATCCTGCAAGTGAAGTTGGCTTAGGAAGAGCAGCAACTCGAGGTCCAGCCCCTAGAAGAGAGAACAGCTCAGGCTTCACAGGGGACAGTGGTGCCAGCTGGCTCTGACAAGCCCCTGGCAGCATGGCAGTAAAGCTCGGGGCCGTCCTGCTGGTGTTTGGGCTCAGCCTGGTTTGGCCAGCTGCTGCCCACCGGAAGCTCCTGGTGTTTCTCCTGGACGGCTTTCGCTCAGACTACATCAGTGAGGAGGTCCTGGCATCCTTGCCTGGTTTCAGAGAGATTGTGAGCAGGGGAGTCAAAGTGGATTACCTGACTCCAGACTTCCCCAGCCTCTCTTATCCCAATTACTACACCCTAATGACTGGTGAGTACCTACCACGTCCACTTCTGAGGGGGGAGGGCACAGCTGTTCTCCGACATCAAAGACAGGCGAGAATCTATGGTCACAGCTAAGGCTTTTGCTTTGCCACAGTTGTGTTTTCCCACAAGTACCCTCCCAAGGAACTGTTTCGAGTTGTCTATGAACAGAAGACATGACCGTAACAATAGATGGAAGTTGGAGATTTTTAAAAAGTGGTTATTGTTGCTTGTTTCACAGATTTAAAAAAATAACATGGCATGTTCTAAGTTAAGGTGAAAAAGACAGACAGGGCTCCGTGAACCCACACCAAGTCCCTCTGTGCCTTCGCTGATGCCTGGATTCTTGCAGACTGACTTATCAATGGAAAAGCTGCGACAGTTACGCCCAGGCAGGGAACCCTGTTTCTAGACAGCTTGGAAGGGACATTTTGGCTCACACTCCAGTCTTCTTCAGTGATCCCACTCTCTTCTTAGGCCTTTTGGGGCCAGGTAACATGATACAGAGACGAATCATTTGTAACATAATAGAGAGACGAATCATTTGTAACATAATAGAGAGACAAATCATTTTTGTTGTGGAACTGAGATTGCCTGGCATCTATGTAGCAAGGGCTGGGGGAATGGCAAAAAGCAAGCACAACCCCCTAATGAACAGATAGAATTCCACCTGCTCGTCTGGGAAACGTGGATTGGGCTAAAGATGACCTCTTTCTGTCTGGGATTGCCAGCATGCCAAAAGGTGATTCCAGAAAGCTGAGCCTCTGCGTGATAAATCCCACAGCCTCTTCCTGCTCATGCAGCTGGATTCCCAGCCTCTGTTTTGCTCATCTAACCTTGCAAAACCAGCAAGAGGTGTCCAGAAAATCCTGGGTTTTCTTTTGCCAACCAGCTATCCAGGGAGGCTACGACTGCAGTCATGGCGGGATTTCACTACCTGCTCTGAACTCAGGGAGAACTTTGAAATGACATCACCAAACAAGACCTGAGAACTGTGATATCTCATTAAATAGCTTTACACAACTCCAAAGCCAAAGGAGCCCGAAAACATAATATTGGTATCTTTAGCTCTGTGTTCCGGCCATTGAAATTACTCAATAAAGGAGGGTAACACAAAGGGGCCGAGATCCCTGGGATTTCTGTCTTGCCCCGGGTGTACACAAAGTCACCTCGAACTGACTCCACAAATTAAACGGAATATATACTTTGGAGAATTAGAAATGGAGATACGGGAGAGAAAAAAATTAGGCTGCTGCACACAAACAAGGTCTTTGTTTGTTCCCCCCCACAGCAGACAAACCAGCCTCTAAGATAAACAGTTAACAAAAGCTTCTCTGCCCTTCCCTTGGCCTGCTTGCCCATGCTCGCTTGCTGGCTGGGAAGCAGTTTGCAGGCTTCTGGGCTACACACAGATGTTATTGTATGTCCCAAGCCGATTCTGCAAGGGGGGCTTCATGCACACTGGCCACCCCCTCTCCACTTGTCTTTCAGCGCCTGCTGGGAGACACAATTCATAAGCTGCCACGTGCAGCTTCTTTTCCATTGCAGTGCGGAACGAACAAAATCCAGTTTATCAAGTCTGACTCCAGACAGTCAAAAGGGCCTGTTGCAAGCCCACACGGACACGCAGCCAGTGATGTGGACGGACTTTGTTTTTCAGAGCCACGTGCCTGGCATGGCACAAGGATGGATTTTCATGGAACCTCTGTCGAGCAAACACACACCTTCTTTCCAGGCTCTGGGTCTCTAGGGGATATGGGCTAAGCGATTCCATAAGTGTGTTACAACCTCAGGCTCTGTGTCCCAGCATTCTCAAGAGAGAAAGCTAACCTGCGGGGAGAGACTATCGCTCCAAGCACACAAAGATCTCACCCTAATTTTGACACTAAGGCTAGCCAGAGGAAGAGGCCATGCACATCTCCTGTCTATAGATTTTCAGGCAAATACATGCTCTGATTGGAAAGTCTGCTCTTCTGTTTGCTTTTAGGAATGATGCTAGATGTAGACTGTGGCCAGCCAGACCTGTGTTTATGCACAGACGTCTCTGGGCATGATTCATCTTGCACCTGAGGAGTAAACCCGTGGTTTCGGGGAAGAATTTTCAGACCATGAAATCCACTTATGTCATTTCACTGCCCTGTAGCTGACTGAAGGACACATTTAGACAGCTTTTCCATTTGATGTGGAGAAATTCCATTTGCGCTTAAATAGAAGGAAGAATATACCCATTGAGAATTCTATCTAAACATATGACTTGAGTGTTTGAGCGTTTTATAAGCCAACAGAATGGTGGGGGTAGGCCCCTTCGTACCAAAAGATAGGCTGTTTGGATTTCTCAGACTTCACAAGAGAAACTGTGCTTGCTCCGTTGCCTGGGTTAGTGTGCATAAGACCGAAAGCCCTTGATATTTTAAATTTCACATAATGAGGGATAATGGGTTATTGGAAGGAAAGCATTGTTGGCCGTGGAGTCAGAAGAACTTACTTGGAGCACTTCCAGGAAGGACTTTGACCATTGTCTTATTGCCCTCCGCCTCTGTGTCCTCAGCCGTAGCATAGATGAACTGCCAGGTCTAGACCCCTCCTGGGTAGGTGCTACTGGGTGCAGATATGGAGTCCGAGATGTTAGAACTGTCCTGTTCCCCCCCCCCCGTCTATGGTTTAAATGGAGTGTGTTCCACTGTGCTGGAGGCTTGGTCCTCAGTGTAGTTATGCTGAGGAATGCTGTGGAAGCTTTCAAGGGTGAAGACTGCCAGGAAGCCCTTAGGTCCCTGCAGGGATGTGCTCTCAGGAGAGAAATTACCGTAGGTCTCATGGAATCCATGGGTTCTCACAAGATTGACTTAGCATAGACACTTGAGCCTGACCCTTGAATGGTCTCTGGATTTCTAATGTGAGATATGATTTATTTCTTCCACGTGTTCTCTTGCCATGGTGCCAAGTGCCATCAAGACATCAACAAAGATCAAATTAGGGGAACTACCCAATCCAGAACTTACAGACTCCAGAACTGTAAACCAAACAAGCTAATTTTCTTTATAAAGCCCCCAGCCTTAGACACTTCCTGATAGTAGCAAAAGTCAGATCAATATAGCCTTCTAGGGAGGCTTTCATATAGACATTAACAAATGGCTGAGACTCCGTAGGGACAGGATTTTCTAGGACAGCCAATGGAATATAAATAAACGAACTTATTTTTAAGCAACTTTAGGGATTCTCCTGTCCCATCTAACAAAAAGACGCCGGCTGTGCTGGTCCTCACCCCCACCAAGGTGTTTCCAACAGGACATCTGTGAACAAAATTCTGATAGTGATTAAGAAGATCCATCAATTGATTGCTATAATCACAGAGTCTTAAAACAAGGTTTTTCACCGAGGAGGTTTACACTGCGCTTGAGGAAAAGAGCCACTCAGAGGCTAGATACCTACTAATATTGTAAAATATACACCAGGATATGTTGTGAGCTCAAAGACTTTCATGCCAGTGCTAAGGAGGCAGAGGCAGGTGGATCTCTATGAGTTCGAAGCAGAGTGGGTTCCAAGACAGCCAGGGCTACACGGAGAAATCATGTCTCAAAAAAAGGAGAGAAGGAGAAAGAGGAGAAGGAGAGGGGAAAGGAAGAAAGAGGAAGGGGAGATTAGGGGAAAGAGGAGGAGAATGAGGAAGAAGAAGAAGAGACACCTGGTGTATGGTGTGTGTAGAGAAAAGGTAAGGTTATGAAAAAGTTCAGAGAGAAACCAAGTCTGGCATCTCTTTATGTGTGAACCTCTAGCTCCCAAACTGTGAATGAGTTTCTACTGTTTAAGACACTCGGCCTGAGGTATTTTGCCATGGTATTCTACTCAGGTGTGAGTTTGTCGGGGTGGGGGTGGGGAAACCTGGACTGATTCAGACAGAAGGATCTAGAAGTAGTTTCCTGACCTGCTGTAGGGAACAGAGTGGAGAATTTCCTTCTAGTCATAGAGCACGAAGACGTGTCTTTGTTGGGACTGAGCCTTGTAGCCCAGGTTAGCTCTGAGTTACTGATCTTCTTGCCTCAACCTCCTTCCTTGCTATTGGAATCACAGATATGTACCTCTCTGCCTGTCTATGAGAAGGCAGCGAAGCTTAGGTCTGACCGAGAGAACAGGCAGAATCAGGGCTTCCATCGCTGTATCTGCCTTTCTGTTCAAGCTTTCTGAAGTTCAGTGTGCGTGGATCAAGTTAATGTTAGTTAAAATGCAGCCACAGTTTAAATGTGGTTAGAGCACATTCTGTTTAAGTTTGTTTTACTGGGGAGCTTTCTGGAAAAATGAGAGTTTATTTGGCAGGCAATTTCACATTTGACTTGGTAATTTCCCATAGAATTAATGTTGGAAAGTAGAGGAGTGATCTGTTCAGTCCAGGTCATGGGTCAGAGAAAATGCTATCCAGAGTGACATAGCATTGCTTCACTAGGGCCAATGGGGCATTTGTTTGTAAGTTTCTGAAACCCCTGGCTAAGAAGTTGAACTGTCCCAGACACCCCCCTCAGTAGCTGGAAAGCCAGTCTAGAATTTTAGCTTCATTTAAAAACGTCTGCCAAGCTGTGAAAATGTGCTGACACGATCTTCTCTGCCCTGAAAAGCAACAACTAAGAAGCAAGGAAGGGGTGGAGATGAGTGTGTTGCTCTGAGGACCTCAGAATCTTAGCAGGAGAGCCCGAGTAATAGAGCTTTCTAAGTCCTTTGTGGGAACAAAAGCAAAAACCAGGATGTGAACTGCCCTAATTAGTACCTGTGCCAGTGTGCTTCCGACCACACTCCCAGAAATTGCATGAGATATAAATTATTGCCAGATATCAAGGACACGGAATTCTAGGAGTAGTGGACGGCATGGCGAGACATGCTTCCCTACAATTTAAAGAAAATGCCTGATGTAGGTTAAAACCAAACTTGGACCAAGGGGAATCAATGTAGGAAGTCCTTAAGCAATCCCATTTTGAGAAAAGCACACATTCACAGGCTTTTGCAGAATTCAGGCCATCGTGGAGGTAGGGCATGAGGTCCATGAACCTCTACTCACCCACAGCACCAGGGAGAATGAGACAACATCCTTGGCTCTCCATCCTAGACCTCAGCATTGACACAAGACCGTGAACCCCAGATGTTAAGCATCTCAGATTTAAATACCTCCACTATTAAGTGTTCTGTACTTGGGCACCCTTTTCCTCTTGTCCCTTTCTCTCACACCAACCCCTTAAACTTCTGTTTTCACAAGCACCATTCTAGAGATCCAGGCTCCATTCTTTACTTCAAGGCTCTTGCCCAGGACCAGCATTTAGCACACCTACCGCTCCCCATCTTTGACAGTTCGTCTGGTGCCAGCGCATCCCCCTCTGCTCTCTCTACTTCCTCTTTGTTCCTCCTTTCTCCTGGCTCTTCCTCATCTTCCTGATTTTTTTTCTCTCACAGCCCAAGTCTGCTGCACTTTCAGGGTACATTCCCAGTCTGTGTTTCTTCCACCTCCGTTGCCAGTGCCCAGTGGAAACCACCTCTGTGGGTGCCTAGAACCGCTTCCCTGTTCTGGCTCTTCTGCCTCCTGTGACCTATGGTCACATAACAGAACCAGAGAGTGCCCCGCGCTCGGCCTCGCCCGCAAGAACGACGCGGGACACTTAGGATTCTTCTGCAGTAAAGCTTTATGCGTCTTGAGAGGGAGAGCATAAGCTTACATGGCGGAGACCCAGAATGAGGGGAACCCAGCCCTAATAAAGGAAACAGTCCTCGCTTCTGACGTGTCACTCTTGGATTGGTCTACTGCCCATTATCCCAGATGATGCCTCGGGAGTAGGCAGGGATGCAGCGGTAGAGAGTTAACAAGCACATGCGCTGGGATTAAAGGCGTGTGCTACATCACCTTGAATTTACAGAGATCTGCCTGTCTCTGCTTCCCAGGCATTGGGACCAAAGGCATGTACTACCATGCCTTGAGGTCACAGAGGTCAATCTGCCTCTGCCGCCCAGGCATCAGGACTAAAGGCGTGTACCGCCACACCTTGGGGTCACAGAGGTCAATCTCTACCTTTGTTCCTAGAAGCAATGGAGAATGTGGTCCGGCCCTCCACAAGAGAGTCTTTGGGAAACATCGCTCTATCTGCGCCACTTTTCAGTCAAGACTTTCAGGAGTTTCCAGTGTCATTCCAAGTAAAAGCCCTTACAGAAGTGGTCCCAGCCTGCTCCTGTTTTACCTTTCCCAGGCTGGCTCATATTTGTCATTTTGGTGCCCTGCTAAACCAGTGTATTCCCATCTCAGGACACATTGAACTGCCTGCTTCTTCCTGCACCCACAAAGTCCCAAGATTGTCCCTCTGCCTTTTCTGACTTCTTCTTCAAAGCCCTGGTAGCAGATGCACCTTTCCCAGCCATCTGAAGTAGAGTAACTGACCCCTCCTCCATCACTCTCAATCCTTTATCTTCCATTCCACCAGAGCACCAATGTATTTAGTTCTATCTTCCCAAATAAAATTTACTACAGTGAAGAAGCACTATCCCAGTGACTCAGACCTTCAGAACCCCAGAGTCAATGTTCCTAATAAGGAGAAAAAGCTAAACTCATGATCATATGAAAACAACCGAGAGCCATGTAGGCGCACATTTATATCTAGCTATAGATCTCAAAATGTATCTTTCAGTTTTGATTGTAAGGTTGGGGGTACCAGAAGGCTAGAGGGAGAATTTTCTGGTAGAAGGGGTTGGGCCAAAGGAAGGGATCAAAGAGAATATGATATGGGTAGAAAATTTAACCATATTGTCAGTAGTTATCACAGCCCAAAGGAGAATCTAGTTATAGTTAAGACTCCTAAAGCCAAGGAGGGAGACGAAACAGCAAGACACAGAACAAGGCAAAGAATCTGGAACCAGTGCAGAGAACTATAAAAGAAGAAGGAAGGGCTTATTTTGGTATAGTCCTGGCTGTCAGGTTTAGGGATGCAACTGGCTACTTCAAAAGTCTTTGGGGCTATTCTTGTATTCTTGGGATCCCATCCTTACTACCGTTGTGGCCAATCTGCATATTCTAGCATTGTGAGAAAGTCCTTAGATACTCATAAACTTGAGACAGTGTCTCAAGATGACTTGTATCCACTGTGGCATTCATCAGTTAAAATCAGGGTACCCTAATACCCCAGATTGTGACCTGTGGGAGAGAAGGTCCCTGGATAGGTAATTCAGATAAATAAATAAATAAATAAAGTAGAACAAGCCCTAAGCTAATATCATTTATACCTATGCATCAAGAGAAGATTGGAACCCAGGCAGGTCTAAGAGGAAGACCCGTGAGACCACAGAGGAGAAGGCCATCTCAAGACTAACAGGGAAGCCTCAGAGGAATGAACCCTGTTGAACTTGGGCCTCCAGAACTTGAGAAAAAAGTTCTTCTATGTAAGCTACCCCATTATGACCTTGTCAATGAACCAAACAAGATTGGCACTTGGTTGTCTCTGGAAGAATTACGGGGTTTCAGACAGGCTGTATCCTTTCCCCATCCTACTTTGCGAGAGTTTCTGGAAATTTCTGCCCAGGAATCAAGACACTGGTAGTGTTTAAGTTTCCCAGGACTTCCATAAAATGACTCTGAATAAGGCAGCTTACATCAGCTGGGGTTTATCCTCTTGCAGCCTTTGTGGCCAGGAGTCTACAATTAAAGTGGCGGCAAGGCTATGTTCTCTTGGAAGGTCTAGGGTAAATTTGGCACAGGCCTTTCTCTTAGCTTCCAGTGCTGGAATCATTCGCGGTGTTGTTGTGTTTTAAGAACTCTGCCTCGGCTGCGGCATGACATTCTCCCTGTTTGTGTCTGCCTCTCTTTTCTTCTTATATGCGCTCCATCCTTGTGGAACTGGATGCTCCTCTGGTGACATCACAACAACTTTGCTATGTTCAAAAGGCTGTGATGCTCTGG
Organism: Myodes glareolus; assembly: GCF_982192425.1. NCBI lineage: Eukaryota > Metazoa > Chordata > Mammalia > Rodentia > Cricetidae > Myodes > Myodes glareolus. The sequence goes on along the minus strand of NC_142048.1, from coordinate 27,217,399 downwards.
TTGTCCTCTCGGGATAATTTAGATTCATCTGGGAAGAGAATCTCAGTGAGGTATCGTCTACATTGAGTTGACCTGTGGGCATGTCTATGGCAGGCTGAAGTTGTCTTGATTCCTGACACCAGCCGAGGTGGGAAGACCCAGCCTACTGTGGGCGACACCACTCCCTAGGCAGTAGATCTTGGGCTGTACATGAGAAGAAAAATTGACCTGAGTATAAGCAAGCCAGCAAGCATGTACCCATGAATCTTTCTCTGCTCTTAAGTGAGATGTGACTTGAGCAGCTAGGTGGGTCCCTGCCTTGACTTCCTCACAATGATACACGGTGACCTGGATCTGCAAGCTGAAATTAACCCTTTCTCCCCCAAGTTGCTTTTGTCGGGGTGTTTTATCCCAGCAACAGAAATGAAGCTAGGACAAAGAGCACATTTGCAGGGACTGGGGACTAGAATATGTGCTTTTGAAGGATACCTGTAATATTCGGTAGAGTGGGAAGAGTGAGAGACCATGAAACCATGAAACCATGAAAGAGAAACCATGAAAAAGGTAACTCTTATTTTTTTTTTTTAAAAAATAACATATTTAATTGGGGACTCACTTCCAGTTTTAGAGGGTTCTCCTGCTGTTGTCATGGCCGGGAGCATGACATCATGGAAGCCAGCATAGTGCTGCAACAGTAACATTCTGAGCATGACATCATGGAAGCCAGCATAGTGCTGCAACAGTAACATTCTGAGCATGACATCATGGAAGCCAGCATAGTGCTGCAACAGTAACATTCTGGCTATAGGCAGCGGGGGTGGGGGGGAAAGAGAGGGAGAGAAAAGCCCATTCCCAGTGATGCACCTCCTCCAACAAGTCCACACAGTTTAATCCTTTCCAAGCAGTTCATCAACCGGGGAATAAGCAAAAAAATATATGAGCCTAGGGGCCATTCTTGTTCAAATCGCCACACAATTTAATCTGATTCGCCATATTGTGACTTTTAGAATTTGCTCAGCCTTGGGTTTTAATGTCTCTTGTTCATTTGCTTGCTTCATTAGCGGTAGGATGGACAAAGTAAAAATTAGCCAATAAGTTTACTGTGGAGACAGAATGAGAATGTGTGTGTGTGTGTTAAGTTACCATGGTGATAGCTGTGCGCATTCACAAGCAATCAGTAAGGTCAATCTAAGTTATGCTTCAGTAACAAGCAAATCCAAGCAGTATCAGAAACATGACTCATTATTCTTCAGTCATGAACGTAGCTTATGGAATTAACTCTGCTTCAGCTTTTCTACGCATTAGAGGGGGACACAACCTAGACTGAATAAAATTATCTTCTGGAAGAGACAAGATGCTTGCATGAAAGAGAAAATAGTGGAACAATGCAGTGTGTTCGAAATTTCTGCTCAGAGGTGGCACAGATTATAAATGCTCACATTTCAATGACTGACATAAACCACAGTGCCAAGCTTGATGCCAATAGTGAGCGAAACAATACCCCCATAAGGAGGGCCAGGGATTATTTGTAACTTTAATGCAGTGTGCCACAAATACATTGAAAATGATATAGCTACAGTGAGAAACTTGTAGATCTTATTGCAGTTAACAAGTTTAGATGAGAAGGGGATTTCAAAGATACCTAGCATGTCAAAGCTTGATTTAGAAGTGAAATAATGAAAGAACAGGCTCTCTCAGTTACTGTCGTATTGTTGAGAAGGGACCACAACCAAGACAACTCTTATAAGAGAAAAGCATTTCATTGGTGACTTCCTTACAGTTTTAGAGGGTTAAATCATCATGGTGGGGACCAGTCAGTCATGTACTGGAGAGCTTTACATCCCAATCTACAGGCAGTGGGAAGGGAGGAGGAAGGGAAGTAGGGAAGAAGAAGGAAGAGGGAGAGGGAGGGACTGACTGACTGATTGGCAATTGCTAATCCTATCCTAGTTCTACTGACTGGGAACCTAGCATTTAAACACTCGAGTCTACGGGGATTATTCTCATTGAAACCACCACAGACCAAAACAAGAGAGATCCTAAAGCTGAAAACAGAATAACTCAGTTGAACAATGTGCAGACAGGCGCTTGGACCTGGAAGACCTGGGAAGAAGTGGGTGCCATTGGGAGCTACAAGGATCTTGACCATTTTCATGGAGAAGCCAGGTGTAGAATTAAATATTACAAGATAAGCCAAAAGGCTTTTAAGTAGGAAATTAAATTTGAGCCAGGTAATTAAAGAAAAACACCAATAAAGAGTTTGGCAATATGAGGGCCATGACTTAGACTAAGAGAAGCAAATCTGAAGAAGGCAAGAAGAGAGGTTAAACACACCTGGCGTTTAGGTGTGGCCTAGCAGGATGCAGAGAGAAGAATTTGTAAATTTATTTTAAATTTGCAAACAGCACGTGTGACTAGTGGAAGACTTAGAAAACCCAAGAAAGGATAATGGAATGAGTCCACCCCTTCTCTCCCCCACAAGCTTTTAAACTTCCATTCTTTGCGAAGGGGTAGACTTGAGTTGGAAGACTACCTTTGACAGCTGAAGGACGGGTGTGAAAGAATTAAAGGGAAGGGAGCTTGAGCAGTTTCCAAGGCCGAGGCGTGTCCTCCCTACTTTCCACACATCTGAGAGAGAAGAATTCTCACAAACGTACGCCCAACACCTAAGAACCTCGTTCCCTGGTCCAAAGTAAAACCGCAGTCTCTGTAACGAGCCCCGGGGAAGCCTCTGGATGCACACTGGGTAGCTGAAGTGTGGGGCAACAGAAGCCTTAAAGAGCTCTCACCAACTCATGCCTTGAAGAGGAAAGAAACATGGTCTAAGTGTTTACAAGAAATAATGTCTCCTGGCACATCGTTATTTAAGCTCCCATCAATGACCTCTCCACACTGAAGTGCCACTTTGCGAAAAGCATGTTTCTCTTGGCCTCCACGGTGCCGAGAGGGAGCTCTGGCGGAGCAGCACTGGTCTGCTGGAAACCCGCTCCCTGCAGGAGGGAGTGGCGGGGTGGCGGGTGAAGCCTTAAAACGTGGTGAAAGCTTTTGATTACAGTAACAGCAGGCCTATTTAACCCCCCAGAAGATTCCCCCAAATGGAGCCCTTGTGGTCCACAAACCACGGCAGATCTAGGCCTGGTCTTGCTTACCCTAGCCCATTTTTGATTGATTGGACCGCATGCCTTTTCCTAGGGCTTCTGGGAGTTTAGTTAGACTGTTCCGTTCTCAGGACCCACTTCATCCTGAAATTCTGTGACCCAGAAATGGGTTAAGCAGACTTGAAATTAATTTTTTTTTTGGCAGGGGGACCTGACTTAGCAAGTTAACATTTCTTTCACCTATCCGTGTTTCTTTTGGAGTCTTCTTGGGTAAATAGGGCCATTGTCGTCACAGTCTCAAGAGGTAGGAACCTGGGGCAGGGCTGAGGCTCAGGTCCTGTGGGTAACGTTTGACTCTTGCTGGACACTTTTCTTAATTGTAATCAACACATATCTTCAGCCTTTTTGAAAACAGGAGAGAAGTTACAACAGTCAGGTCTTGGAGTGATTTGTCCCCAGACGTTGAGACAAAGAGCTGTGTGTGCTGGAATTACAAATGGACTTGTGGTTTGGATTACTTTGGATATCTTGGTCTGGGAGGAAGAAACTCCCCATTGGGTGTCTTTGAGAGGAAGTGCCTCTGTAGTCTTTAGAGGATCAGTAGTCATGAGAATGTATGCAAGACACACAACCTATGTGCTGTGGGTTGTAAACAGGCCGGACCAGGTGTCTTCGCCAATCACCTTCACCCACGAGTAGCCTTGTACACTCAACACAGCATGCCTGGTTAGAGTAACCCATATGGGGACAAGTTGGTAGACCAAAGAGGGCTCAGGAATGGGAGTGTGAAGCCAAGTCTCTTTTCCCGATCTTGCCACAGTTAGCTGGGATTTGGATAAGCCGCTCTCTCTTGCTAGTCCTGCATCTGAAGGAATTGTCAGCTATGCGTTAGTGACTGCCAGCTGTGTGCTAAAGGTGTCATGGATGTTAGAAGTCTAGTGGTGAAGCTCGCAGAAGAGTCTTAAGAGTTACAGAGTGTGCCAGGGGTGTGGGTGTTCTGGCTAGTCTTATGCCAACTCTGCACTGCCTAGAGTCATTTGGGAAGAGGAAATCTCAACCAAGAAAATACCCATACCAAATTAGCTTGTGTACAAACCTGTAGGGCATTTTCCTGATTAATGACTGAAGTGGGTAGTCCTGAGTTCTATAGGAAAACAGTCTGAGCAAACCATGTAGAGCGAAGTCAATACACATCATTCTTCATGGCTTCTATATCAGTTCCTGCTTCCAGGTTCCTGCCCTGACTTTCCGCAATGACGTGGAGCCATAAGCTGTAATAAACTCTCCTGCCCAAGTTGCTCTTGGCCACAGTGTAGTTTTCACTGCAGTAGAAATCCTAACTAAGACAGTGGGATGGCAAGCCAAGACATTTTGCAGTCTTCGTTATGACTGCAACAATTTCACTTTGACATACTTCGTGCATTCAGAGAAAGTTGTTTGCAGTAACTCTGCAGTGCTGATGGTCCATGCCAAGGATTCTGGGCTGAGGAAATGAGGCAGTGGCTGAAGTCCCCATGTCTTTGGGTGCAGTGATTGAGACACCCCTCCAGAGTTTACAAAAGGGGCTTCTGGGGCTTGTTCTCTTCTTCCAGATACTGCACACAAACCAAACAAATACACTCTCTGCCTCCATGGTATGTCTGGCTTTTTGTGAGAAAACATCTGTGTGTTTAAACTTGGCTTTTCACAGGGAGACCTAAGAAGCATTCCGCTTTAATGCCTGAAGGCAAAAATCTTAAACAAATGTCGATGTCTTGGAGAAAACCTCAAATACTGTATTCTTCAATCACTCACTAGTGTAGTGAGGAACCCGGACACCCCCCCCCCCCAGATCCCTGTCACCCCTACCTGGCTATCCCAGACTGCTCCAGATTTCTCCTAGAGGTAAATTTAGCATTTAGCATCCCCGCAGGTAAAATGCAGAAAGTTCTCTAAAGGGTCTGGTGTATTTGTCTTAAGGAACAGAACAGATGCAGAGGCCCAAGAGCAGGTGTCTGAACTGGGGACAGGTCTGGGACTCTTCTGAGATGACAGCTAGAAGCACAGGGATTCCTTCTCTGTGCTTCTGGTTTTTCCAGACTGGTCTTTCTCCCTAGCTCGCCTCCTCTGCGCCCCCCCCCCCCCATCATAACTGAGCGCTCTTGCATGGCTCACCATTCCCAAGTTGCAGTTGCTTCTTTTCTTATTCCCAGAGTGTACAAATTGAAACAGAGATGAGAGAGGAAGGGGAACCATCTAGAAGGCCTTCCAGTGCTTGGTGTTCAAGTCAGGGTAAAGGCATTTCTCCCTGAAGCATTCTGGGTTGAGCTCCAGAATCCTTTCTTCCTGTTGAAATTTCTTATTCTGCCAAGGACTCTCACACTATCATTTCATAGCAGGTCCTGCAAGCCATGATGCCTGCTTTACCTTTCTCCTAGAGCAATGCTTCCCTCCCTGCTATAATACCTTCTTCCCATCCTCCTATAGCAGTACCTTCCTTCCCTTCTTCTCTTTATCCTTCCTCTGTTCCTCCTCCCTTTCTTTCCTTCTTTCCTTCCTCCATTCCTCCCTTCCTTCATTCCTCCTAGAGCAATACTTTCCCCTTTTCTCCCATCCTTCCTTCCCTCCTTCCTTCCTTCCCTCCCTCCCATTCTCCCTTCCTTCCTTCCCTTCCTCCCTTCCTTCCCATCTTCCCTTCTTCCCTCCCTCTCTCCCCCCTTCTTTCCTTCCTTCCTTCCTTCCTTCCTTCCTTCCTTCCTTCCTTCCTTCCTTCCTTCATTTCTCTTTGAGCCATTTCAATGGAAGATGAATCAGTATTTTGCCATGGTTTTAATTTATAGTTCCCTAAGAACTGATGGTGTTGGATATCTTTTCATGTGCTCTTTGGGATGTTTGATAACTTCAGAAAAATGTCTATTTGAATCCTTTTAGCCTTTTAAAAAGTTGGATTGTCTTTTAAATTTTTAGCTGTAGGAGTTCATTATATACTCTGAATATAAATTCCTTATGAGATATATGGTTTATAACCTGGTTTGTGAGCTGTTTTTAGCTTTTTGATGTAATGTCTTGAAGTACAAGCTAAATGTAAATGAAGTCTTACAATTTTTTTTAAAAAAATCACCATTCATACTTTTTCTGTCATATTTGAGAAGTCATTGTCTAATCCAAAACCATGAAGCTATCTGCTGTATTTTCTTCTAAGGGCTCCATTTAGGTTTGTGAACCCTTTAAACAAACAAACAAAAAAAAAAAGGAAGAAAGAAAACATACAGTCTGTGGTAGTTCTTTTTCTACTGATTTTACAAAATAGTCTTTGCCAAAGGTGAACATAGCTGTTGGAGTTTGCTCCTAGGTCTCAATTTTATTCCACTTGTGTACATGTACGTGCATTCCTATGTAACCATGATGTCATTATGATGACTGCCACGTGGTTTTGCAGTTGGTTTTAATATGTGTAAGTCTTCTAATTTTGTTATTTTTTTCAAGTTTTTTGACTGTGCCAAGTTTTCATGAGTTTAGAATGAGCCTGTCAGCTTATTGTCCCCCCACAAAAAAAAAAAGAAAAAGAAAAACCATGCCAATCAGAATTCTAATAAGGGTTATATTGAGTTGGTATCAGTTGGGAGGGTATCTTAAATCTACTGATCCATGAACATGGAACGTCCTTCCATTTCTTTCAAGTTTCCAGCAACAATACTCTGGGGTTTTCATTGTACTAGTCTTGCATTTTCTGCATTAAAAATGCCCATATATTTTACTCTTTGGATGTTGTGTGTGGAATTAGTTTCCTAATTCCATTTCTCAGTATACAGAACACAAGTGATCTAGCGCAGCTGCTGTGTCCTGCTACCTTCATGGATTTTTCAATTAATTCAAATATTCATATAGATTCCTTAGCATTTTTTCACACGAGAACATGTTTTCTATCAATAAAAACAGGTAGTTCTTCCTCTCTAGTCTTGGCCCTTGTAGGCATCTGGGAAGTAACATGGAATCCGGATGGAGGATAAAGCAGCTCTAGAGAAGACACGTGGCTTGTCTGATATCATGTAGGCAGGGAGGGAGTGCATCAGAGTCGACACAGGACACCACCACCCCTCTGTCGCTTTGCATTTTTACCACGCCACTTCCCGTGGGTCAGTCATTCTTAGAAGACAATGGACAGCCTGTATCCTCCGATTGTCTTCCTGTGCTGCACGTAGACAGCTTTAGTCAAGCAGGGTACAGGATTTCCAGACCGTGGGCCACACTCTGTGCTGGTGAGGCCAAGTGTCTTGAAGGCACTGCTTCCCAAAGCTCACAGTGCCAGGACGACTTGACTGACCCTCCATTGCCCTTGGTGGAATTTACTGCCCAGCACTTGCTTATGCCTTTGACGTGTTTAATGTTTGAATTCCTTGCTGCTAAGGGTCTCTCACCAAAGGCTAGAACTGGGATAAGGCAACCATTCTTATAAAAGTTGATGTTACTAAGAATAAGATTTTTGGTGGTTCCCTAGAATTCGCTGTGCAAGAAATTGGGTCTTCTATAGAACCTATTGCTTTTTTTCCCACTTATTTTTTATTAAAATTTTTTGTTTATTTTACATACCAACCACAGTTTTCCCTCCCTCCTTTCTTCTTGTTCCCTCCCCCACCTCCTTTCTACAGCGCCCCCATCTGTCCCTCAGAAAGGAGAACTCAACTAGACATGGCACATCAAGGTGAAGCAGGACCAATCTCCTCCCCACTGTAATAAGGCTGAGCAAGTTATCCCACTATAGGGACTGGGTTTCAAAAAGCCAGTTCATGTGCCAGGGACAGATCCCGATCCCACTGCTAAGGGCCCCACAAACAGACTGTCACCCGCAATGCTAGGTCAGTCCCTTGCAGGTTCCCCAGCTGTCGGTCTATTGTTTGTGAACTCCTGCAAGTTCTGGTCAGCTCTGGATTTCCCCATCATGACCTTGATCCCCCCCCTCCATTGCTCACATGATTCCTCCTCCCTCTTTTTGACTGAATTCACAAGGGTTGGCCCAGTGCTTGACTGTGGATCTCTGCATGAGCGTCCATCAGTTCCTCAGTGGAAGTTCTATAGTGACAGCTAGAGAAGTCACCAATCTGATTACGGGAGAAGGCCAGTTCAGGCCCCCTCACCACTATCGCTGGGGTCTTCCTTGTGAATTCCTGGGTGTTTTCCCCCAGAGTGAGAGAACCTATTAAGTAAGCATGAGACATGGAATTTGAAAAAAAAAAACCATTAAAGAAGAAAAAGTTAGGGAAATTTTAGAAGCTTACAAACTATAGCTGAATCATTAGGCTTTCATGGTTTGCCTCGGAAACATGGAACTAATCTGGACAAGAACAGATTTTGTTTAATGCCAAACCTTCCTTCCTGCTTTCCAGGACAGGATTTGCAGGGCACTTCTGTCCTCGGCATCTTTTTCTCAGACAGAGATCTTGTAGCTGTCTTGTGCACATGGCATCTGCCTGGCCGCACAGTACGGGCATCTCTGCCTGTCCAAGCTTCCTCCAGACGGAGCAACCTCCCGGCTCCCAATATTTTAAACCCCGCTTTGTGGGTCTCAATGGACAATGTGAACAATAAGTGTGCCTGGTGTTGAGAGTAAAAGGGAGGATTCAACCGCACACACTCAGCTACTCATTCCAAATGGCCAAGGCAGCACAATTGTGAAAAATGGTTGAAACAGGCCTCTTTTGATAGCCTGCATCTGGGACACTGACCCAGACCACCAATGGGCAGCTTTAGGCTAGTTGCTTCTTATGCTTGATCTTGGGGACATGAAGGGCACAGGATCTCAGTCAGGGCAGCGTGGAACTCATTCCACTTCCGACTCGGCCTGCCTCATGCTCTCTGATACTTTGTAGAAACTCAATAAAATAAATAAAGTTTCTTTGCTTAAAAACCGCATCTATTTATTTAGTGTGTGTGTGTGTGTGTGTGTGTGTGAGAGAGAGAGAGAGACAGAGAGAGAGAGAGAGAGATTAGGACTCCCTTCTCCCCTTTCATTGTGTGGGTCCTGGGGATTGAACCCAGGCCACCAGGCTTGTTGCAAATCCCTTTTCCAGTTGCAGTTTGTCGGTCCCTTCTTTGCTTTCATTTTAAAGTCATTTGGAACTGCTTTACCCCAAACAGTTTCTTTTTTAGCTGTTCTTTTCCTCACACACTAGGGGAAAGAAAGGTCTTGGTACTTATCCACTAAGGTGATCATGTCAGCTGAAGGAAAGTCCAAAGGAATGTGGCAAAAGGCCACCTCACCCAGTGTGTCATTCTCTTTGCCTTCTCCCCAGCGTCAGCCCACACTCAACCCCGGATGCATTCTGGGATCTCAAAGCAGGAATGGATGTAATTCACTGTTTTGCTAACTCTTTCAAATGTCATAAACAGCAAGGCTTGGAATCCCCACAGTTTACCTTTATAGAAAATTCCAGATTGGTGAGTGGCCCAGAGCTCCAAAGCCTTCAACCAACTTTTCTATTTCACCCAAGAGGTTTTTTACTTCAGGGAGTTTAAGCCATCTGAAACCCAGAGTCTGGGAAAGCCTGCAGAATTAGCAGTTCCCCGAGGGGGCGCCGTGTGAGGTAGACCTGTACTCCGTTAGCTCAGCTCCTACTTCCAGGTGGTTCGTGGTCAGCAGGCGAATATGAAATTTTTAGTAATGTAAAATGAAAAGCCAGTATTTCTGCCAAAACAAGATTACCTTGTGTTTTCCTTAGCCATATTTTATAATCTCTCAGTTGACTGCCAAATACAGAGACTTAGCCCCTCTTACCCCCCTCTACCCACCTTCACATGAAATCTAGGGCATCAAATGGGTTGTTTCTTTGCCCCCTGAGGAAGTTTTGTGATAGGCTAGAAGCAAGAGACATGGGCTCTTGTCTGGGCTAGGGAGCTACGCAAATTTTGTTTTCTAAAACACGGTCACTTTGGATGCACGTTGTTTCCTAAGCCAGTGGGTGGAGTCCAGGGAGAACGTTCAAAGGCTACTGCCCAGTCTTTTTTGTTTTGGTCCTTTCAGGTCCATTTCCTTCTAGAAACTTGTGACTTTTGCTCACATCAATAAAAAGGTTACTCTTCAACCCTGCGAACATACCCTCTTCACATCTGTCACTACGCTGAGCAGGAACATCAGCAAATAAACCCCCATGGCTGGACATTTACTTTCCAGGACATAAATTTAGTTTGCGTGCCCCTTCTTCCACTTAAAACTCAAGTTATAATTTAAGAAAAGAGGGGAAAGTTCTGGATTTGTGGGGTTAGAAATGTAGGCCCAAACTTTCTGTTTAAAATCATATCCTTCATTATCAGTTTCCCTGGGGAACAAAGTTGAATCCTGTTTTGGGAACTATCAAATGATCACCGCTATTAACCACCCCAGTTCACTGTGGAATTACCCCCGACTTAGAGTCGTGCTTGTGAGGCAAGGGCCGATGGAAGGGTCCCTTGATGCAAACACAAGGAATAATTTGGCGTATCCACCCCAATCTGCTTTTCTAGCACAGCTGTGCAGTTCCTAGTTCCAGCTCAACCCGAGACCAAGTGGACAGCCTGGGGGAGCACAGATGGAAAGTTCAGGAAATTAAGTTTTGAAAGAGTGACACATACATTTGCTTCCTTACAGTACTCACTTAACTGTCTCGCATTTTGTCCCCTAGAATCTTCCGTTTCTATTCAGTTTGAAGTGGCCGTGTCTATAAGGTCAGGTCTCAAGGAGAGCGCCTTCCTCACAGAAAGACATAAGTAAAAGGCAAAATTTTGCTTTGTTCCTGGGACTAGGAGATGAACGTTTAACTTCACAGTTGTGGACTTCTGGGATCTTTGTTTTAAAACACCCTTTCACCTATAAACGTACAGATGTAGTTTCCTAAATCTTTTCTCATGAGAGCCAATTTTTCTTCAAACTAAATTGTTCTTAGATTTTCAAACATCTGGGGCAAGTAGAGTCAGTTTTCCTCCTGTATTTTTGGTTTGTTTTCATTAAAATTATTTACTGTTTGTGTGCATGTGCCTGTGTGCGTATGTGCTCATGAGCGAGTGCATGTGTGTATACACCACATCCAGCCGAATACTCTGTGAAATCAGCTTTCCTCTTTACATAGGTTCCAGGGACTGACGTCAGTTCCCCAGGCTTGTATAGCAAGCAACTTTACCCACTGAGCCATCTTGCTGGCGCTTAGTTGGGTTTTTGGAGACAAGGTCTTATTCTGTGGCCTTGAGTAGACTCGAACTCATGACAATCCCTTTGCTTGAACCTCCCTAGCGCTGGGGTTACAGACATGCACCACCACACCCCATGTGGCAACCCTTTTCCCATGCGGTTTCTTCTAAACTCACTTTACCTCTTCCGTGAGATGAGCCTCTGTGGGCCCACAAGTTATTCCCAATAACGTCAGTCTACAGACTGGCAGGAGAGATACAAGTTCAGGGTGACAGCTTCCAGCCCGGGCTATCCCAGGCACACTGCTGCTGGCCTGGTTCCTAGAAGCTGAAATAAATCTGAGGGTGAAGAGAGTATGTGGAAATAGTAGAGAAATCACCTTCCTGGCCTAAAACGCAAGCCTGGGATAATATTTGATTTAACTAAGTAGAATTAGGCTGATATTTTAAGAAAATGTTTGCTTTCTAAGTCTTGAAATTTACCCCACAAAAGCCAACCTGAGATAATATTTTCTTAAGGAAACACCATTAGGAAAAGCTTAAGACACAATGTCAACCCAGACCTAGTTTCCAGAATTGAAACATAAATGCACGAAGACAAATAAAAGACCACTGGGTTTGTTCCTTTTTACATTCTTTCCTGAGACGATGTTCTGTGAGTGTGGGCTCCTTTGAAGGCAGAATAAGTGATCTGTAATGAGATACTTCTGCTCCTATAAATGGCTGATTCTAGCAACCAATAACTGAGTTTCATTTAAGAGTGCAATGCTCCATGGGAGCAGAAGATGTTGCAAAAGAAGCAGCGGGCTGCATTCCTGTTGTCCTGCTCCTGGCTGCCTGGCTAGCTTATGCACAAAATAATTACACAGAAACTGTATTCATTTAAACACTGCCTGGCCCATTAGTTCCAGCCTCTTATTGGTTAATTCTCACATCCTGCTTTAACCCATATTTAGTATCTGTGTAGCACCATTAGGTGGTGGCTTACTGGGAAAGATCCTAACCTACAGCCATCTCGGGTAGGGGAATCATGGTGTCTGCCTGACTCTGCTTCTTTCTCCCAGCATCCTGTTCTGTCTACTCCGCCTATCTAAGCTGCTGTCTTATCAAAAGCCAAGGCAGTTTCTTTATTAACCAATGAAAGTAACACATAGACAGATGACCCTCCTACATCAAGGGGATACAAAATCTTGCTCAGCTTTGAATTCCAGCTTCTGGACATGTCCTAGCCAGTTCATTCAATAATTCATTCATTCATTCATTCACCAATATCTTCAGAGTGGTTTCTATACCTATGTAATGGGTGGTCATCATTCCTTTATTCAAAAAATATTAATTGTTTTTTACAGATCAAGAGATATATTCTTCTAGGCCCTGTGTATGTGTATCTACCAAGCAGGACTAAGTGTCTAGTTTCAAGGAACTTCTAATCTTATCAAATGCTAAGGACAGGAATTGTAATATGAAGTGGTAATCAAATCTATGGGAAAAGTTAGGAATGGGCCTAGACAGCAGGAATGAGCAGAGATAGCCTTTTCCACGGGTGCTGTGGAGATGCCTTGATGACATAAATTTGTGAGCTCAGATTGGAGGGAAGGAAAAGGGCCGACCACGCAGCTATCTGGAGTCAGAGCGTCACAAAGAAGGAACAGGAGAAACAAAAGATGTGAGACAGGCACACCTTTGGGACAGTGAAGGACAGCCAAGAGCCTAGCAGCTACAGCAAAGAGGAATGCTGGGAAGACTGGGAGGTGAGATCTGAGGGGCAGCAAGTACAGTGGCTAGGACAACATGCCACCCAGAACTCCTGCTGCGGGAGGAAGACTTGCTCGCCTGTCATTGCTGATGTCCCCAGATCCGTCACATGAATCCTGAAGACTCACGTCCACCATACTGAACGTGACCAGCCACTGAGCAAAGCAGGTATCTAGTTCTGACCAGTGCCTCTGAAAGGTGACCACCTTAAAGATACCCTGGCTGACATTCCCTTAGAGTTGCAAGGGTCCTTTTACCCACCATCCTCCCTCCCTTGTCTCTTCTTCACAGATTTGAGGCTGTTCCTGTCCACTCTTGCTTCTCCCTTTATCTGTGCACTTTGATTCCTGGAGGGCTCTGTGTCTTGGTGTCTGTTTCTCAAAGGACTTGACCTGAGAAGAGGTCACAGCAGGTCACAACAGACTTTGAGTCTTATTGAGTAAGAGGAATACCATGAGGAGATTCTAAGTAGAGCAGGAGGATGGTAAAAAAATTCATATTAGGAAGGTATCACGGGAGACTAACCATGAAAAACTCTACCTGCGACCCAGCGATTCTGTCCTTCCCCACCCCCACCCACTGAGTCCCCTTAGTGCTGCCTGGGTGTCTACAGGTGTGAGACCGTCTACTGGAGCATCCATAGCCTCTCATGGACCAAATCTCTGAAGAAAATCGATTGCCCCCCCCAGCACCCATCAATCACCAATATTTCCTCAGATACAGGCAGGACTTCATGAGCCCTGCCTCCATGCGTGCTGGGACTGCATCCGGCACTTTCTCCATCAACATTCCTACCACGTCTGCCAATGGTGGGAAGTATCTATCTATACTCATGGTATTCTAGTTTAATCTGCTCCATTAATTCTGCAATGGCTGGCAACTAAGGGTGGCGGTGATGAGACAGGGTCTCTCTGTGGAGCCCGAGTGGCCTCAAAGTCACAGTCTTCCTGCCCCTGACTCCTAAGTCCTGGGGTTTCTAGGCATGTCCCACCACACCCTCAATGGCTGGCAATGTAAAATACACAAACTTCTATGTAGTCAGTGTCTCCTAACACAAGCATGTACTGTCTACCTGAACATGTGGTTTCCTACTAATAGGAGGCATAAATGCAAGGACCATATATGTCATGTTTTTGTTTCCAATGCCATTCATTATAAAATACCCTAACAAAAAGTGACTTAGGGAAACTCCAAGCTGTATTTATCACACCAAAAATGGTCTGGGACCTGAAAACAGCCAATCACAATACACCCAAAGGCACGAACAGAAACAGATGCATGCATGTGTGTGACCAACTCATGTTCTCTACTTTTTGTAGAGGTCAGGACCTAAATCCAGGAGATGGTACCGCCCACAACGGGTCAGCCCCCACTGCACACTGAGACCTCTCTCACCACCATGCCCTAAGGCCAACCTGATCTAGAGAACTCCTCAGAGGGTCAGTCTTTTCCAGGGTGATTCTGCGTCAGTTTGACAGGTAGAATTAACCATTGCACAGAACACATACGCATGTGTGCAGGAACATATGTGTAACTGGAAACATCATATTAGGGAAGTAAACCAGACTCAGAAAGATGAATGCTGTGTGCTTTCTCTCATATGTGGATCCCACATTAATTTTTATGTGTGTGTGTTGTGGGGTGTACAGGACATGACACTAGAAAGGGGACCATGGGAGGAAGAAAGAGAGAATTAGGAGGGGGGAAAGACTGGTGGAATGTGGGTGATGGGAAAAGCAGGAGGTTTTGTGGGGCAAAAGAAGCCCACCAAGGTGGGATATTTACAGTTTTCTCTTATTTTGCTGTTTCATAGGCCTGTGATAACATCCCTTATGACTCCTTCAGTCACCTTGAAAGTGTTTCAGTCAACTCTATTGATTATCTATTACCCATCTTAAGTACCAGATCTTGAGTACTCAAGATATCTACACCATTCCTCACAGCTCAGCGGCCCCGCCCTGTTGGTTCCCGGAAGTGCTCTGATCCTTGGCAAAGCCCTTCCACCTTCCAGATCAGTGTGGAGTAAGTTCTGCTCATGTGGCCCCATGGAGAGGCTGGATATCATACCACTCAAAAGCCCCACTTCCATGTCAGAATGGCCTCTGTCCTGCTAAAGACTTGAGCAGACCACTCTACTTCTCTGAGCTTCTTTCTGCTCAGCGATTCTAAAAGAACGTAAGAGTCATGTTTACTGCAAGAGCGTTAGTGGGAAAATTGCACAAATAATTCCGAGTGTGTTACTCACATGTATGTGTACGAACCATGTACGTGACTAGCATCCGTGGAAGGCAGAGGAGGGTGTGAGATCCCCTGGAACTGAAGTTACGGGTGGTTGTGAGTCACCACACAGATGCTAGGAACTGAGCCCAGGTCCTCCGGAAGAGCAGCCAGCGTTCTTCAGCATTGACCCTCCTCTCCAGTGCCTGCCCTGCTCTTCCAATCCCAGGCCCTTTTCTTGTGTGGCACAGCTTCCTTCTGTGTTTAGTGGTGAGGGTGCAGAACACCTCTGTTGTGAGAGAGACTCCTATCCCTCCAAGTCCCCAGCCGAGAGCACATCCCAAGCTTCCTCATCATGGTTAGACTTCTCATTTAGAGATTGCCTAGTTTCTAGACCACCTGTTGACAACTTGTAGGCTTGCAGACTAATAGGATTTTGTTCCTTCCTGTAAGACAAAATGCTTCCCTCTGGAACCGTAGGCGCAAATGAAACTTTTCTACTACTTAACATGTGCTCCCTGGAGGACTAGGGGAAGAGAGAAGGAAAGTCTGAGTTCTCCCCTTATGGAAACAATAGCTGCCATTAAGTCAGTGACCATTACATGGCCATTTGTATGAACTGTCCCCCGGATCCTAAAAGAAACAATAGCGTGCCTTATATGGTTGGTAGTCAGGTTTCTCTCAATGTGACACAAGCTGGAGTTATTTGATAAGAGGAACTTCCCTGGAGAAAATGCCACCATCGGATTGCCTGTGGTCAACTCTATAGGGCATTTTCTTTATTGATGGATGTGAGTGGGCCTAGCCTACAGTAGGACAGTATCTTCCCTGGGCAGGTGGCCCTGTTGTATAATAAATCAGGCTGAGCAAGCTGGCAAACAGTTAAGCGGCACCCTCCATGGCTTCTGCTTCAGTTCCTGCCCTGCCTCTCTCAGTGATGGAGTGTGACCTAGAGATGTGGGGTGAAGCAAACCCTTCCCTCCCCAGGTTGTTTTTGGTTGTTATGTTCGATCACCGCAGTAGAACCTCTAAGACACTGACCATGCCCTGACTTTGAAAAGAGGAGCGGCTCTTAGTTTGCTCAAGCATGGAGATGGGTGTAGGCGTGAGGGTTTGCACACCTAGGACTGGGGATTTGCTGACCGCCTCTGACAAAGCAAAGAGAGAGTTGAGATGTTTTAAGGCTGGGGCAGATTGGGGTGTGGTCAGGACCCCAACCTGAGCACCATTGGGTGAGGAATGGGAGGGGTTCTGGGAAGCATAAAGCAAGGCTAGGGGACTCGGAAAGGTTTTGGAGGAAGTGCTGGGTCCAGCAGATTGTTCACGAGGCTTGCACGATGACCCATGTGTTGCTCAGCAAGGCTCTGGGAAGATCATTTATTTCCTGTCAGTGCAGAGAAGCAATGGTTATAACATGAGGGCCAGCTTGCTGGGGTTTCTGTCCCGCCTGGTACCTCACAGCCGGCAAGTCCCAGAGAAAATTACACAGAGATCTCCATAAGTTATAAAACTGATTGGCCCATTAGCTCAGCCTATTTATTAGCTCTTGTAACTTATATTAACCCATTATTCTTATCTATGTTAGCCACATGACTTGGTACCTTTCACAGTGGGGCAGGTCACATGCTACTTTGGTGGTCTGGGCTGGACTGCGGAGGGAGCTTCCTGCTTCCCAGAATACTCCTGTTCTCATCGCCCCACCTCTACTTCTTGTCTAGTTGACCACCTATACTTTCTGCCTGGCCAATCAGCATTTATTTAAAATGTGATTGATAGAATACAGACAATTCTCCCGCACCAAATGGTCTCAGCTTCAAAGTCACTGTGAAGACAAGGAGGCAGCAGAGTTGGCTGTCCTTCCTTTTACGATGACGAAACTATAGGAGTCATCCAAGGTGACCAGCAGGTAATTGGTGAAACTGTGGTGCCCCGTGGATCTCCTCTAATGCAAGTTTCGTGCAGTTACCCACTCCATGATGTGGTTCAAAGACCACGATGAACAACATCATTCTCCTCGTTTGTTCAGGTCTCCAAAGTACATATATACACAGAGCAGTAAGGTCAAGTGAAGAAACTTCTGGGCGGTGAGAGCTCACACCTTTAATCCCAGCACTCGGGAGGCAGAGGCAGGGGATCTCTGTGAGTTTGAGGCCAACCTGGTCTACAAGAGCTAGCTTCCAGGACTGGCTCCAAAGAAACCTTTGTCTCGAAAAACAAAACAAAACAAAACAAAACAAAACAAAAATCAGCATTTGAATACTTAAAGGCAGAGCTCAGTACTAAGCAGGTAAGGCACTTACACAGCATGAATGAAGTTTGGAGTTCAGCCTCCAAGTCTGCAAAGAGCCAGTGTGAAATACTTCAAGAAACCATAGGCTTGAGATTCAGGGTACCTTGTTTCTAATCCTGGCATCACCACTTATTGATGGGGAAAGTGAAGTTTATTTCTCCCAAGTCTTAGTTCTTAGTTAAATATTTGCCACAGCAGGCTGCTATCAGGCAATAATTCCGGAAATCTCTCAGCCCAGAGCGTGGCCTGCAGTAAGAGTTGCCACTGTCGTCCATTATTATTAGCCGTGCCCCCAGCACATCGCACCATGCGTACTTCATTAGCCTAGAGAGGGTTGACGCACGAGTGGGCCATATGATGCTTCAGAGACGATCAACGATTTGGCTGATTCCCTATACCATTTCCAAAAAGAGCATCTAGGACACCTTCTGGGAGCTTCTGGTCTAGGTAGAGCAGTCTCTTTAAAGCATTCCGTTTCGTCATTTATCCGAATTGCTGACTCTGCTTTTCCCTAGAGTATGGCTCCTTCGCATCAGTTTTCTTCAGAGCTATAAGAACTCCAAGCTAAGCAGAGACCTCTAATACGGGCAGACAGCACAGGCCTTCATGCATCCTACATATTGTTCTGGCATTTTCCACATGATCCCTGGATGGCATTTTTTCCAGCATTGTCCTGTCAGATACCCCTGAAACTGGGACCCTGTCACCTCCCCATTCTTAGGCTTTTCACAGCACCTGATCCCACGCTGTGAAATAGTGAATGCCACAGGAGCTGGTAAATGTTTAAAGACGATCCCTAATGGTCTTTTTAAAGCTGACTCTGCCTTTTGGGAGTGAGTCCCAGGGGACTTGCCTACTCCCTTAGCAGAAAACTCCAGGAACACGTTCAAATCCTCAGATTTCACCAACTGAATCCTTTGGGAGAATAGTAAAGTCCTCCAGGAAAACGCCAAGTGCCAGCTGCGTGTGGACCAAAGGTTTGTGTTTTTAGCCCAGCGGCGGTGGTGCACGCCTTTAATCCCTGCAGAGGCAGAAGCAGGCATATCTCTATGAGATCAAGGGCAGCCTGGTTTACAGAGTGAGTTCTAGGACAGGCAGGGCTACACAGAGAAACCCTCTCTTGAAAATTTGTCACTAACACCACAACAAAAAGATCTGTGTCATTAAGGTAAGTCCTTGGTGCCCTTGTGAAGATCAAATTCGGCCTCCTACCACTAGCACTCGTGCCTAATCTGTTTTAGAAAGAGAGGAAGTATATATAACCCCACCTTGACTGCAATATGCCCAGAGTGACTGGCACATACTAACTCAGGCTACGTCTAACACTGCTGAGTATCTGTGTTTACAAAATCTTACCTTTGATTCTTTTCTATTTTGCTGGGCATTCAAAAGTCAAATTATGTGACACTAGAGTGCAATGGACACTTTTAAAAATCCTGATAAACACTTCTTTGTAGCTCCTCCAGAAAGGGAGCTTCCCTGTACACACTTCCAAATAAACACTTCCCTATACACCCTTCCCTATACACACTTCCCCATACACCCTTCCCTATACACACTTCCCTATACCACTTCCGCATGCACACTTCACCATACACGCTTCCAAATAAATACTTCCCTATACACACTTCCCCATACACACTTTCCCATACACCCTTCCCTATACACACTTCCCCATGCACCCTTCCCTATACCACTTCCGCATACACACTTCCCCATACACGCTTCCAAATAAATACTTCCCTATACACCCTTCCCCATACACACTTTCCCATACACCCTTCCCTATACACACTTCCCCATGCACATTGCCCCATGCACACTTCCCCATACACACTTTCCCATACACCCTTCTCTATACACACTTCCCCACGCACATTGCCCCATGCACACTTCCCCATACACACTTCCTCATGCACACTTCCCTGTACATACTTTCCCATATATACTTCCCCATACACATATCCCCATACACACTTCCCCATACATACTTTCCCATACCCACTTTCCTATACACACTTCCCCATATACACATCCCTATTGAACTTCCCCATACCACGTTACCTTACACACTTTCCCATGCACACTTCCCCATACACACTTCCCCATACACACTTCTCTATACACACTTCCATATCACACTTCCCTATACACACTTACCTATGCACACTTCCCCATACACATTTTCCTATACACCCTTCCCTATACAACCTTCCTGATATACACTTTCCCCTGCACCATCCACATACATACTTCCCATACACACTTTTCCACACATCCCAATCACACTTCCCTATACACACTTCCCTATACATCCTTCCCTATACACACTTCCCCATAACACTTCCCTATACACCCCTCCCTATACACACTTCCTCAACCAATTTCACTGCCTTCACTGCCTTCTTGAATCCTATTATTTTCAAACTATATCTTGAAAGGTCAAAGAATTAAAGTGATATTACATATTTTGAGTTATTGAGATATATTTCTCTGTGTAGCTTTGAAGCCTCTCCCAGAACTTGCTCTGTAGACCAGGCTGGCCTTGGACTCACCGGGATCCATCTGCCTCTGCCTCCTGAGTGCTGGGATAAGAGAGGCAGGCCACCACTGCCTGGTGCAAGATTACATTACTTTTTACTTAAGTATTTTAGCTGCATCAGTACCCCATAGCCATTCATTTTGTATATGTCTGTGGTGGGAATAGTGACTAGAAGGTAGAAGCCTGCTGGGGCCTCAAATTCAAGTCAAGAAGATGGGGTGGACAGAATCCACACAGAAGTCAACCTCTTCTCAATCTCTCAGTGTTCACCCTTGGTCCAAGTCATATGCCTGACCTAGTCTCCCTGTTTCTACCCTAGCCCCTTCTCCATCCACCTCCTACACAGTTTAGGTTACCTTTCAGGCTCCTGGACAGTCAGGCGGCTGCTTCTGCCTTTACTGCTGTGAGGAATGAACCATCCTGGGATCCCCAGGGAAGGAAGATAACTCAGTATGGACAAATACGGAGTGTCATCCTAAAGATGGCAAGTTTTAAGATAGAGCCGAGAGCTAAATTTTTCTCGTGTCTAAGAGAATAGGGCCCAGGAACAAGACGATGTCCTGTCCAAGCATCTACCTTCCCAGGAACTCCCAGGCAGCATCTTTCATGAAGGAGAATCCTCAGATGCATCCCATTATATACAGAATAAAGCTGCATTGTAAACAGAGGCGGCTCATTCGTTTCTCAGCTGCCCAGACCTGAATAATCACACAGAAACTATATTAATTACAACACTGTTTGGCCTATTAACTCAGGCTTCTTATTAACTAACTCTTATATCCTAAATTAACCCGTTTCTCTTCATCTGTGCACCACCATGGGGCTGTTTCCGGGCACTTGTCTTCTTGGGCAGCTAAATGGCACCTCCCTGACTCCGCCTACCTCTCTCTCTATCTCTTCCAGCCTGGCTATATTCTGCCCTGCCATAGGTTAAAACAGCTTTATTCATTAACCAATGAAAGCAACACATATACAGAAGGCCATCCTACATCACCACATCCATGATGGCTCTGCGCGCAGTCAGCCCTGCTTTGGACCTTCTCACACACTTCCCTGGCTTCCTTCCCCTGCCTGACTCCCCTTCCTGTCCTTCAAGGCACCCAGCCTTCTTTTCTCCAAGGACGTTTCCCCCCTTACTTGATTTCCTGCGCAGCATCCCCACGAGTGAGCGTTTCTACACTGCCACTCAAGTGCGATCCCCTGTCTTTTAAGACAACTTCTCAGACATCTGAAGCAGTGGACCGCAGCAGGAACACTTAATTTCTCTGCTCTGCTATCTTCACGACACTTTCTGAATTTGTCTTTCAGAATTTGGCTAGTTTACATCTTGTTAACTGTTTTCTCGGCAGCTTGCTGGTCTCTCTTGCTTCCTCCTTCACCTCTGAACCTCAAGATGTACCTAATACCTGGGTAGGGTAGCAAAAAACATGAGGACCTATGGTGATGGCTGTCTGTAAAGAGAACTTGACATTTTCAAAGGAATAAGAAAAGCCGTACAGGGATGGGTCAGATGTTAAGGAGTGTGGGCCGTCTTGTTGAGTATAGCCACGTTTGACTCCTTCAGTATGAAGACAGGCACAGACATGCTCACGACAATATCCAGAATTTGCTTTCAAAAATATTCCGCCATGTGGAGAAAGACGTGTGAAGCCAGAGCAGAATGGTACTACAGTGACTGCACCCATGGGGCTGAAGAGAAACCACTGACCCAAGAGGATGAAGAACACGGGGAAGGAGAGAAGAAACGCATTTTAGAGAAGATAAAACACAACGAAGAATGAAAAGTCCTGGGAAAGGAACGTGAGGCCCAGTGATGCCTGGGGTGGTGGTGGAGTGAGGGAATGGGGACACAGAAAGATGACAGAGTCAGAACCAGTAAAATCCCAACACCATCCTACATGGCCTCCAGGAGCTGTCTGGGTCAGCATTCTTGACGTGTGTAGTATAGCCCTGAGCAGACCTAACAATGCCATGGCTCTTGAAGACTGTTCAAGACAGGCAATGAAAAGACTGTCTGTCAGGCTGGCTATGCTCAGCAAGCTAGTGTCTGGTTACCAAAGAGAGGAGTGGAGATTTTTTTTACAACCAGTAGAGGGCAGTGTCAGGTCAGGCATTTCTCAAGTCTTTAGGCAGTCGCTTTCTTAGCTATGCTAAGTCTTTGGTTAGTAGCTGAGTCTGGTCCGCATTTCCTCTCAATCCTTCAACCTTCCCTGGTCCGTCCACAGTCAAGCATGGATGGCAATGCCTCTTTATCATCAGGGAAACTGGGAGGTAAAGACCATGTTAAAAGCACACTGCCCATCACCGCCTCTCCTAGATACCATTTAAAAGTACACCAAGGTCCATAAGGCAGTCTTTTAACGGAGACATAGATGTCAGCATACACTTACCAATTCAAGGTTCTGTTCTCCCAGGTATCTGCTAACCATCATTTAACCTTGCTAAGAAGGCATAATGATATCCCTGTCTCAAATAAGTAATCGGTGCTGAGGGCGTAGGTCAGTGGTACAATCATTGCTTGTGCAAGGTCCTGGGTTCCTCAGAACTTAAACAGAAAAGAAAAATTCTCTCAGACGGGAAAACCGAAGACTAGTGAAGCTCAGTGAGTTGGGTGAGGTCCCAGGGTTAGTGAGTAACAGGGATAGGATTCTACTTCATCTATTGGCTTCTAAAAGTATCGTGAGGTCACGGTCTAGTCACAGGTCCTGAGTTCCTGTTTTCAGACTTCCTAGCGCTGCTGCTGCCACCGCCACCACACACACACACACACACACACACACACACACACACACACACACTGTCCCCTTTCAGTGGTATGGATCCCTCAAACTGAAATTATCAGTGCAACCAAAAGACACTTCTCACACCTGCCAAAGTGCTGAATTGCTCACTGAGTTCTGACTTTCAGCCCTCGGGCAAATTATCTCTCAGCACAGCACCCAGGAAACACAACACACCCATATTATTAAGCAGGCCCTCTGTCTACTCCAAGCACATCTGTTTCTAATCTGATTCCTGCTGATCACTGACTGGGACATCTCAGCCGTGGCTGTAATGGGCTATGAAGCTGACAGTAGCCACAGGGATGCTGTTAACTCCTGACTACACAGAAAGACACTAGTCTGGTATGATGGGAGACTCTGACCTGAGGCTGTGAGCCCAGCTAGGCCAGCATTTTATCGACTTCACAAAATCTAGCATCAACAAAGAAATTAATGGCACTGACAAAAATGGGCTTTCTATTGGCCAATGAGATGGTTCAGTGGCTAAGAGTGTCTGCTGCCAAGCCCGTGACTTGAGTTCAGTCCCTGGAACTCACACAGTGGGAGAGAACTAAGTGCAGCAAGTTGGCCTCTGACTGCCAAATGTGCACCATGACACTCATACACACACACGCACACGCGCACACACACATACGCATGTAAGTATTCATGCACGTACGCAAGTATGAACACATGCACACACACATAAAATAATTCTTCAGTGAACTTTCTTTAAAAATATGTAGGGTACAATAATCTGGGTCATAATTTAAATTCTGTATGCTTTTATTTATAAGAATATCAGAGGCCAAGTCATCCAGAGACTTGCTTTGAAGCTGCCAAGGCCAGGTTCCCTGCTGCAGCCTCCCGGATGAAAGAACAATGAAATCAGACCAAATCGGGGGCGGGAGGCAGAGGGGGGTGGAGATAGGCTGCATTTCCCTTTAGAGTGCTCCAAACCCTCAGAGTTCACAAGAAACGGGTCAGTGTCTTTCCCAAATCATGAGAAATAGCTAGCCAAGACTGAGCACTGTTTTGGCTGTACCTACGTGCAAGTTAGCACAAGAAACAATAATCAGTCTCACGGGGTTATGGTAAAATGCTCCAACAACTATGGAGACAAACAACAATTTTTATGTCTGCTCAAGTCCTCACCTCTGAGGGGATGATATTAGTATGTAGAGACTTAGGGGGTGAAGAGGTGAGGAAGGCAAAGCAAAGCCCTCAGATATGATCAGGGCTCTGATGAAGAAGAGAGACCCTCCCCATCCTTTCCTCTCTGTGAGGAAACCCAGAGTCAGCTGCCTTCCACCTTGGATTTCCCAGCCTCCATAGCTGTGAGAAATGGTATTTCTGTTGTTTAATAGACAACAAACAAGACTTTTCTTTCATTTGCTTCTCTCTATAAAGGGGGAGAGGGTTTGACTGATTGGTTGGCTCACAATACTTGATTGAAGTCATTGTTAGTTCACACCCCTAAAAGAGCTGTCTTTAGTCTATCCATAGCTAGCACTGAGGGTTACTCGGGTGATGATTTGGAATCTGATCATCCTCTTTAGAGATCACCCGTGGACCAATTAAAAGCTTGACTGGCGAACGTGGCTTGGATCCAAGACCTAACTACTGCCTTGTTCTTCCTTAATTAAATCCCCCATCCTTACTACTGACTCCTGCCCTAGGCTAGACAGCTGGAGAACTCCCCAGGACTCGGGGTCTCTTGTCCTGGGGAAGAAAGAGAATGGAAGGGGGGGGGAGTTCCCACCTCCTGCAGTCAGGCAGTATCAGAGGGATTGGAGTCTGGTGTCTGTGAGCCTCAAATCACCATCTCCACAAGTCTGAGGAAACTGACGGCCCTAGGGAAAAGAGAGTTGTGGAGCCCATCAGAGAGGAAACTGGAACCTTTGCCACAGGGGAGGGCCGGTGGTGGGGCTTCAGGGTACAGTACTGGCCGAGTTCTGTCTATGGATGGAGAGGTGATCAAAATGAGCAAATGAGCTATTTCTCCTTTCAAATCCCTTACTTTTTTTTTGTTTGGTTGGTTTTGTTGTTGTTGTTTTGAGACAGGGTTTCTCTGTGTAGCTTTGGAGTGTGTCCTGGAACTCACTCTGTAGCCCAGGCTGGCCTTGAACTCTCTGACAGAGCTGCCTGCCTCTGTCTCCTGAGTGCTGGGATTAAAGGTCTGCGCCACCACCACCTGGCAAAAAAACCCTTTTTCTCTTGTAATGCACTCAGCCACTTTCTGAGTTTGCACAGAGATCGCAGTGGATTTTATTGGCTGGAAACTTGTTTATTTATTCATGGTTATTTTTCTCTCACCCAAAACATCTCTACTGCAGTTTCTCTTTCCTCTACTCCTCCCAGATACCCCTACATCCCTCCCCCCACCAGGTATTCTGTTTCTCTTTAGGAAAGAGAAAAGAGGCCACCAGGGCTGTCAACCTAACACGGCATAACAAGATACAAGATTAGGCAGAAACCCTCATATCAAAGCTGGGTGAGGCAACCCAGTAGGAAGAAAGGGGTCCCAAGGACAGGCAAAAGAGTCAGAGACATCCTCACTCCCACTGTCCGGAGTCCCACAAGTAACGCTAACAACCATAACATATATGCAGATGACCTAGTGCTTACGTATAGAGGCTCCATGTTTGCCGCTTAGTCTCTGTGAACCCTGCTTAGTGCTTCTGTGGGCTGTATTCTCCTGGTGTCCCTGACCTCTATGCTTCCTACAATACCCCCAGACTTCTTTTAGGCTCCCTGCCCCGGTGCTGAGGGTTAAACCCAGAACTTTATCGCTGAGCTACATCTCCAGGACTCTTTTGAGCTTCGATAAAAACAAGCCTTCCAAAAGTAGAAGCGTTCAAAGCAAAAGTCCAACACTTCGAGTTTTCTTCCTGTGCAAGAAAACAATTAATTTTATCTGATATTTTCACTGTCAGGGAATTGCTCGATGCAGCTAGACCTACAGAATCATAAAACAGTGTTTCCCCCACCGCCTTTTGTCTGGTGACCTCAAAACTATGGGCGTGAATGTCTCCAGGGAAAAATCTCCTTTAACATTTTGGGTAGTTTTTTTTTTTTATTTTATTTTTATTGCAATCCTTACACTTCACACTGTAATCAAAGCCTGCTATCTCCTGCTATCTTGGACTTGCAAAATGTGTGACTTTCTCTAATCATGACCCCGTCTGGCACACACATCAGTAGTCACTTTTAAAGAAGTGCCAACCGTGAGCTTCCTATTTCAACTTAATCTTGCATGTTCGATGTGACACTGCCCCTTTACCTTTACCACACTGCATCCTAAGTTAAGAAAATAGGATATATTTCCCAGCAGGGTGATGTGCAAAGCAAATTTCAATTTGTAAGTTGAGTGCTTGGAGCCATGCGTGGCTAATTCTTTTACATGTCTTGGCTGGGAGGAAGTTATTTAAAAAGTTCACTAACCTAAACAGAGCCTCACTTAATCCTTAGCCTCCCAAAGGCTCAAGGATATGTGCGATGAGGGCTCTACTGTGTAGAAATCTGACTTACGTAACATCTCCTTAAGCTGCTTGGCTTGGAATGGGATATATAAAGATATTTCTTGGCGCCATGTCAGTTTAAGGGAATATGTATATGACCAGTGTCTAAAACGCATTAACCTGAGACCCCGGATTTCAGAACTTTGGGAGCCTTTCTCTGCACAGCTGGAGTCTCTCCAGAGGGAGAGGAAATCTGAGATCATGGTCTCCTTTGTCCGCCAGCATCCCACACTTAAGAGGTACTTACAAAGCTGCTGTGGGGGGGCGGGATACTTGGTTGAGGGAGATGACAGTCCATCTGGTATTCTGGAGTTCTACCTGTCTCCATGTGGACAGCTTGGTGTCTGAGACAACTGCTATGCATAGGGCCAAAGCCCCCTCACTAGCTGTGTTGCCCCAACCCCAACACTCAGCCACCACGATCCTTCAGTGTTCCCACCTGCCAATCAAATGTTAGAACTGCCTCTGTGTCTGAGAGCTATGCTGAATGCCACAAGGAAAAAGCATCTAACATTCAAGGTGGCCAAGGACTGGTAATTGTGGCTCTTTTTAAACTACCCAGCAAACACCTGTCAAGCCCCATTTCCCACCCCCACACCTCTCCCTCACCCCACCTTCGCTCTTTTATAAACTTCACACCAACAGGGTCTCACTCCAGCCTCTGATCCCGAGATGCCCCCAGGGAAACGGCTTGTCTTGTGGACTCCAAAGCCGGTCCTTGCTCTCTAGCCTGGTTTGTTCCCTTAAATTCATCCATTGCTTGAGGGTGGCAGTTTCACAGAATACCTAAAAGTAGCCACGAAAACCATCCCACGCCCGATTTTTTTGTGGGCTCATCATGTGTGGCTTGTGCTCCAAGACCTTCAGTGGGGGCCTGCCATAATCCCGAACAGGATTAAACCTTATGCATAATAGGCTACTTCCTGCATACAGACTATAAGAAAATATGGTTTATAAACCAGGCACAGGAAGAGGTTAACAAATATAACTAGTAAGAAAGAGCAACTGTCACAATCTAGTCAAAGTTCTGTTGGTGAGCTTGCTCGTGCTGGCTCCTGCGCTCGGTCTTTTGCCCTTTCTCACGGCTGTACTCATGGTTCCACGGATCCATAGGAAGCCGTTCTGAGTTTGCGCTGGGGTGTACGATGAACTCTCACAGCTGTACGCTCCCTCCCACTGGTGACCTGAGACATCCCTTCCTTCAGTGTTTCCTTGCTGTGTACACTACCTTCTTGTTAGTTACTTTGTAGCCATGTTATCCATCTACTTCCTCAGTGTCAGGGTGCTTATGTTAGAGTAACCCCTAGAATGATGTGTGGCTAAAAACTTACGGATTTCTTATTTCTAGAATATTCCCTGTGTCTAGGCTGCAGCTGACGTTGAGTAACTGAAACTGAGAAAAGCAAACGCTAGCACAAAGGAGGGCAACTCTCGAGTACTAACTCACACCCCGTGGATCAAATGTTAGAGGACCCTAAAGTGGGAGCGCACCTGAGGCCCCTTCCATTTTTGCCTGAGATATGCCCAGTGGTATTCTAAAAATCTCACATGTCTGCATTCAGGGGACACACAGTCCATGTGGCCTCTGGTATTTACTTAATGACTTCTGTTAAAGCTATCAATGGAAATTTCTTTTTAAAAAGCCTTTGGATTCTGCTTGTCCATGTGTGTGGTGCTTCATCCTCTGTAGCAGGCCTATAGCCTAAGGAAGTGGGGGGGGGGGTTGATAGATAAATAGAAGAGGGGCCTTGATGAAGACGCCCTTCCTCTCGCTCTTTAGCCCTCGGAGACAGAGGTGATGATCCCTGCAGTTGTTTCACCACTGACTACACTAGTCCTTCCCACTGAAAAGCCCCCACATTAAACGGCACTATTTGTTTACTGCCAGGATCTTGAAGGAGCCCATCTTTAGATCTGTTCAGTGGGCTGGGCCAGCAGAGCCTTGAGAGTGCTGCTCTTTCCAAAGCAAGTGAGCCCCATTCTTATTTCATCAGAAAATGTGATTAAAAACAAATAAAGCAAGCATCTTCACTTTGTCCTAAGAAATAACCAGTGTCTCACCTCTTCATCTGCCATCTTTGTGTGGAGTGCGGGAGAAACCTCACATACCTCAAGTCCCAGTTCCTCGGAGAAGCCCTCCGTGATTCTTCTAGACGACTAGGCTATATGTTCACTGGTCTCGTGTGTGCTTCCTTGGGCTACTCCTTAGTCTTGCTGTGACTACAGACAGGACAAAGTAAAAAGATGTTTTCCATAGCAACGAGTGAGGTGATCAGAGAAAAAAATGGGGCAGGGAACTATGCAGACTTTTTGATAAGCAATAAGAAATACTTAGTAAATCCCACATAGTGTTTGGAAGATATTTGGACACTTTTGTTATGGATGATTGAGGTGAGAAGGGCCCAGTGCTGGTTGTATAAGAAAGCAGGCTGAGCAAGCCATGGGGAGCAAGCCAGTAAGCAGCACCCCTCCATAGTCTCTGCTTCAGTTCCTGCCTCCGGGTTCCTGCCTTTAGTTCCCATCATGACTCTCTTCAGCGGCAGATTGTGATCTAGAAGTCATATGATGAGACACACATTTTCCTCCCCTAGTTTGCTTTTGACCAGGGTTTTAACCACAAGGAAGAGAGAACCGGGCAGTGGGTTATCCCCAAAACCACAGAGCAGTATTCTTGCTCAAATTGGACTTCACAAGAGAGATGCCTAAAGCCACCTGTGGTTTAAAGAAGGCTCAGAAAAAGAGGAGCCCGGTTAAAATTCAGTCAAGAGAAAGTTCTTGCGACCACCAGTGACAGACACCGTGCCTGGAGCCTCTCTTTTCCTGTGCCACGTGAAGGCTGTCGAGTTCTGCACTGGTAGTAAGATGGAATTTGGGCTAGAAAATCTCTGGCGATGCCATGGAACCAGAGCTCATTAAGTAAGACTTTACATAATTGCTGGAAAATTGGGAGCTGCGCTGTAGAAAGTTTCTCCTAACGCTTTGAATAAATGTTCCAGATAGCCAAGCCATAGCACGGCTCCGTGGAAAACACAGAGCAGAGAGAACTCAAGCTCCGCGGATGTGTAAAAATAGATATGGGTCAGGCAGGAATATGGAGATGAGCTCTCCGTAGGCTGTGAAGCTGGTACACTGTGTTTTGTTTTGTTCTGTTTTCTCAGCTACCTCTTTCACCCCCCGGCAATAAAATCGCAAGAATGAGTTGCAAGAGAGAGAGAGGCTAGGTTAAAAAAAAAATTCTGCTGGAGTCAGGACTCAGGCTGCTCCAAGCGCCCACTGCCAGCCAGGCTGTGCTCATGGGAGCACAGACGACTAGACTGAGCCCAGGGAGAAGGAAGAGAGGGCAGATGGGTTAGGGGTGGTCAGCCACCTGCTGTTCAGTCTTTGAACAACAAGGGCAGTCCACCAAAAACAACAACAACAACACAACAGCAACAACCAAATCAAAACAAAACAAACCAAAGAAACAACATCTGAACGTGAGTCTGAGGTAATTCTTTGTGAAATGGCTGGATGGTCACCCAGAAAGGCTTTCAGAGTCTCTCTCTCTCTCTCTCCCTCTCTCTCTCTCTCTCTCTCTCTCTCTCTCTCTCTCTCTCTCTTTCTCTCTCTCCTTCCTTCTCTGCTTCCCCCTTTTCAATCCGGACCCAACAGCTCTACCACGTACAGAAGCCTCTCCTAATTTTTCAGCTAGACCGTAGGAGCGAAGACAGGTCGGAAGGTCTGGACTCCGGATTCTGCGCACTGGGGACGGAGGTTAAGGAAGCAGGCACTGCCCTGTGACCTGGGGTTCCGCGGTTGTTTAAAGTATTTTAGGAATTACTTTTGATTGTTTCGTGCTTCTTGGCACTGAACATCTTCTGTAAACTGCCTTCACAGTGACTGTTATCATGACTGCCTTACGGAACCGTGACCAAACAGCCTTAAGAAGATGAAGGTGTCCGACTTCGTTGTTTTGAAGGAAGAAGACATAAGCACTTTTGCCGGTGGGGGCGGGGTGTGGTGGTGGTGGGGCGGCTCCTTAATGTACTTCAACTTTCCTGAACGGAAAGTTTTGAATCAAGAAGAAAGATGTCTCTTCTCAGCAACAGGGTCATTGCTGATGGTCACGGTTCTGAAGAGAAGTTGCAGTCTGGTCTCCTTTGTGGCTTCATGGGTCCCTGGAAGCTGGCTTCATTTTCTCAAAGACCTTCTGCTGGGTACTAAATTAAAAGCCACTGAAGGCGGAGACCAGGCTTCACATTTGACCCTCTATGCTTATATAAAGATATAGATAGATAGATGGATAGATAGATAGATAGATAGGAATGTGTGTGTGTGTGTGTGTGTGTGTGTGTGTGTGTGTATTCAATTAGTGTGAGTTTAGACCTCCACGGGGAGTCAACTAAACCTGGCATAATTGAAGAAGGACCAAGTCCCTCACCCCTGCATCAAGGCTGAGCAAGGTATTCCACCATAGAGAATGGTTTCCAAAAAGCCAGTTCATGCACCAGGGATAAATTCTGGTCCCACTGCCAGGGGATTCACAAGCAGACCAGGCCACACAATTGTCACCCACATTAAGAGGGCCTAGTTCAGGCCCATGCAAGCTCCCCAGCTGTCAGTCCAGAGTCTGGGAGCTCCCAGCAGTTCAGGTCAGCTGGCTCTGTGGGTTTCCCCATCAGCATCATGATACCACCCTCTTGCTCATAAGATCCCTCCTCCCTCTCTTCACCTGGACTCCAGGAGCTTGACCTAGGGCTTGGCTGTGGATCTCTGCATTTGCTCCCATCAGTTACTGGATGAAGGTTCTATGATGACAATTACCATAGTCATCAATCTGATTATAGGAGAAGGCTGATTCAGGAACCCTCTCCACTATTGCTAGGAGTCTCAGCTGGATGCTCAATCATGCCACAAGGACATTTGCTCAACTGGGTTCATAGTGGCATTATTCATAATAGCCAGAACCTGGAAACAACCTAGATGCCCCTCAACCAAAGAATGGATAAAGAAAATGTGGTATATTTGCACAATAGAGTACTACTCAGCAGTTAAAATACAATGACATCACGAAATTTGCAGGCAAATGGAAGGAACTAGAAAAAAAACATATTGAATGAGGTAAACCAGATCCAAAAAGACAAACATGGTATGTATTCACTCATAAGGGGATATTAGATGTAAAACAAAGAATAACCAGGCTGCAATCCACAGCCTCAGAGAAGCTAGGTAACAAGGAGGACCCTAAGGGGGACAGGCATGGATCTCCCTGGGAAGGGGAAATAGATGAAATCTTCGGGGTTAACTGGGGACGGAGGAGTGGAGGAAATGGGGGACGGTTGAGTTGGGGGAGGGGCGGAGAGGAAGAGACATGAAAGCAATATCTTGATAGAGCAGATCATTATGGGGTTAGGGAGAAACCTGGTGCTAGGGCCTTACATTTAAAGTATGGTTTGTGGAATGTCTGTCTTTCTATGATGAGAGACAAGGCTTCCCCTTTTTATGAATTTTGGCATTCAGTTTTCAAAATTGTACTTGGTAGTTCCTCTTTGTTTTTGTTTTAAAATAGAGTTGGGCAAGGGGCGGGGAGGCTAGAAGAAACAACAGCAGCAAGCAAGCAGAGAGCACTACTCTGATTACGCTTCCTTATGGAGCTCGTTCAAGTGTGTTTCGTCCCGGTGCCAAACAACACTCGCTCAGATTGCAGCAATTTCTGGTGCCCTTGCCAATGTTTGGGTTATTTTTAACTTTAAAGATGGAACAGATTGCTCTAAATTAAATAATTTAATCTAATGTTTCAAAGAGTCCCAGTACTTGCGACTTTCACTTCTGGCTTCTCTGGGATGGAGCTCTGTCCATCACAGCCAGCCCTTGCTTTGGTACCTCACTCCACGTGGAGGGTGTTTTCTCGCTTTGTTTTTCTTTTCCTTTTTTCAGCTGGGAGTCTGTTTTGCACTACCTGGTCCCAAATGTTATTGGGCGGGTCATAGTCTATCAGTGAAGCAATAGCTCATCTTTTCCTAGAAAGGAGGGAATCGTGTTCTTAACAGCTCAATTCCTGATCTTGGGGGAGGAGAATTGAAGGGATGCTGAACTGTCTCTGGGGTGAGAAGCTAAGCCACCTGTTGCAAGAATCCACTCTTCCCAGGCGGATACAAGAAGAAATGTATGTTCGCGTGCGTGTGTGCGTGCGTGCGTGCGTGTGTGTGTGTGTGCTGCTCACACAAAAGCCAGAGATCAGCGGTCAGAGGATAACTTGAGAGAATCAGTTCTTTCCTTCCACTGTGTAGGTCTGGGAATCGAACTCAGGTTGTCAAGTTTGGTGGCAAGCTCTTTTACCCTCTCACCAGCCCCCTCAATGTAACTTAAAACAGAGTGATTGGAAAGGCCTAGCTTCCTGCAGAGCGATCCCACCCTCAATCAGCTAGTGGATGTCTGCTTTATTTTTTTGAGACAGGGTCTCATTACACCTCTTTGGCTGGTCTGGAACCTGGTATGTAGAACTGACTGGCCTCTAACCCATTGGTGGCTCTTTTGTTTGTCCTTGTGGCTTCATCTATGAAAAAGAAGTCTCCGTAGTGGCAACGGAAAAGAACAAGTTGTGGTACTTTCTCTCTTTCCTAAGTGAGGGTGAAAAGTTCCTGCAGTCGGATTGAGCAAAGATTTAAAACAAAGAATGAAGTGACCACATGCCTCCTCCTGCCTGCAGGCCGCCATTGTGAGGTCCACCAGATGATCGGGAACTACATGTGGGACCCCAGGACCAACAAGTCGTTCGACATCGGGGTCAACCGAGACAGTCTGATGCCGCTCTGGTGGAACGGGTCAGAACCGTTGTGGATCACGCTGATGAAGGCCAGGAGGAAGGTCTACATGTATTATTGGCCAGGTGAGTGTGCTGGCCTCCAGGCCCCTCTCCTCTCCCAAACCTCAAGCACCTGTGGAGTCTGCCCAGGAGAACAAGGCAGAGTCCTTCAAAGACAGACCACGCCCTGGTTGAAAGGAGGGAGTTTTACTTAAGAACTATGTTCTAGGGGCACATTAAAATTTTTAAAATTAGCTTACATTTTTCTGAAAGGTATACATTTCATATTGAATGAATTCCTTCCCCTACATCCCTCCCTGCTTCATTACCCCCTCCCGACCCATTTACCCCTCCTCTCTCACACTAATCCCCTTTGTTCACCTAGTTTCACTCCTACTTTTATTTACTGTATACACACGTGATTTTATGTGACTATAGAAGCCAGGGACCACAAAGGAGAGAAAGCACATGGTCTTTGTCTCTCTGAGGCTGGCTTACTGTGCTTAGTATGTTGACTCCAGTTGCATCCATTTGACCGGAGAGGACAGAAAAGCCAGCCTGAGTATAATTTCTGCCATTGCTGCATGCCGAGGCTGTGCAACCTAGCTAGACTGGTTCTCTAAGTCAGCTGCTGTGAATCATGCTGCAGGGAACCGGCGTGCAAGAGTTTCTGCAGTAAGACTTAGAAGCCTTTGAGTGACCACTCAGCGAAGCAGCGAAGTCATGCGGCAGCTCTGGTCCGAGCTTGTGGAGAGGCCTCCATACTTATTTCCATGGGGGGGGGGGCTGGACTAGCTTACATCCCACCAAGAGGGCACAAGGGTTCCCTTCTATCTCCATCCGCGCTAGCTTTGCTGTTGTTCGTTCCTTAGCGACCGCTATTCTGACTAGAATATGATGGAATCTGTGGATTTTTTTATTTATATTTCTAAGATAGCCAATGAGGCTGATTTTTTTCATGTATTTGTGCTTCTTCTTTGATGATCTGCCCATTTCACAACCCCGTTTATTAGCTGGCTTGCTTACTTTCTTGTTGCTTTATTTGTTTGAATGCTTTATATATTCTGGGTAATAATCCTCTACCAGCTGCGTACCTGGCAAAGCTTTCCTCCAGGCAGGCCTTAAAGACCCCGTTCCTGAGCTCTGAGACACGCGCAGCTACAGAGCTGTTTCCTGTTCCCCTGGCTCCGGGGCTGCGTACTCGAATTCCATGTGCTGCATTTTCAGTAGAGAAGAGAAATCATGTTTGGTTTGCTCATTGACTTTTACAAAGGAGTGGAGTACCTTTCTATACACTTTTCAGAAGGAATGTTTTTATTTATTCTTTGAGAATTTCATCCGATAGATTTTGAATTTCTAGGCCCTTTCAACTTCCCTCACAGCACTGGGAATGATAAACACGGCCCACACAACTGCTTGGTAATGAGTTACAGGACACCTCTCACTGTGGACTCCTTTGTACACCTAGATAACTGGGAAGCAAAACTCTTTTATTGTAATAAAGTTCAGTAATGCTACAACCTGTCTTGGCTCCTGTGAAAGCCAGTGGATACTGTCATCTTGTCCATTGGATATCTTTCATTAAGAATGAGGAGATTTGGCTGGGCAGTTGTAGCGCATGCCTTTAATTCCAACATTCAGGAGCCAGAGGCAGGCGGATCTCTGTGAGTTCAAGGCCAGCCTGGTCTACAAGAGCTAGATCTACAACAGGTTCCAAAGCTACAGAGAAACCCTGTCTCAAAAAACCAAAAAAACAAAAAACAAAAACAAAAAAGAATGAGGAGATTTAGGAGGAGCCAAAGGCATTTGCCACCAAACTGGAAGACCTGAATTTAGTCTTCAGAATCCCCATTTTGAAAAGAGAGAACAGACTCCAGTAAGTTTTCTATACACACACACACACACACACACACACACACACACACACACACTAAATACAGGTAGAACTGTGAGAGAATTCAATACTGACAAATGATCACTTTGCCACTGTGGGTTCCTTCTTTCATCAGGTGATGTGCAATTTGTCTTTTCTGAGCACATGGCTGTGGCTCTTTCCTCCAATGTGATAATACTGATACTTACCCTTGTGGAGCCAGCTATTGGTAAAAGCCTAAAAGAAACAGAGGAATAAATGAACAGTAGCCTGGTGGGAGGCAGAGAAAAACAACAGAGATCTCACAGGCTTGGGCTGCGGGAAGGGAGGGCAGGAACAGCTGAGGGAATTGTGAAAGCCCAGGGGCTTATGGGAGAGGGTGGCTAACAGGTGTGGGAGAGAGCGGAGGGAAGGATGAGCCACCCAAAGCTGAGCCGCAGATGGCCTGCACTGAGGGTGTGGGTTTCTACAG
Organism: Myodes glareolus; assembly: GCF_982192425.1. Lineage (NCBI taxonomy): Eukaryota > Metazoa > Chordata > Mammalia > Rodentia > Cricetidae > Myodes > Myodes glareolus. The sequence continues at coordinate 27,181,970 of NC_142048.1, read as the reverse complement.
GAGTTGGGAGGATGCTGTCTGGAGGCGGCCATGTGGAGAGATGCTCAGGGTTCTCTGCAGATCTCAAAGGATTGCAGGACATAGACAGATGGAGCCTGTGGAAGGCAGCCCCACTGCCAAGCTGTGCAGGAACCTTGTCACAAAGCAGGGACAAGCATCCACAGGTAGGCTCGCAAAGGCCAGCACGTACAGTGCTAAGTCCAACTTAGCCAGAAGAGCTAACCGGCTTATTTCACCAACAGGAATAATTTCAGAGTGGTACAAGGGATTTTGGGTATCAACCATCAGTCACCTAGACTGGTGAGAGGGGGAGGAGAATCAGTTGTTTGACACCACAGTGATCAAATATATCTGACAGAAATTCCTTAAGAGAACAAGGGTTTATTTATTTTTCACTTCTGATTTTAAAGATTGATGCCTACAGTCACATGGCATCGTGCACTTGAATAGAATACTGTGGTTCATGGAACCTGTGACAGAGAACAACCATTCACATCACAGTGGATCAGGGACAGACAGCAAGACTGGACCCCGAGACCAGACTGTAACTGTCAAAGGCCTACTCCTAGTGACCTACTACTGTCGGCTAGGTCCTGTCTCCTAAGGGTTCCTCAGCATCCCCAAATAGTGCCTTGGGAACAAGCATTAAAAGCATGGATCTACGGGAACCATTTATGGCTCAACCCATAACACACAAGTTTAGGGGTTATGCCTTTATCTGAATTAGAGACCCAACTGGGGTCATGAAGTTGGATGCTAGACTAAGGACGTACAGGCCAATCTAGACTCGTGTCAGAGTCCAGTTCAGATTTAAGCCTGCAATGGCAAGGTCTGTAACAAAAAGAAGACTTAGCTGCACATTGAGATTACTTTTAGAAACATTACCATCAATGAATGCAAAAGATTGCCTGCGCAGGCACAGGAGGGTATGACAGCTGACTGGTCACTGGACTAAGGACCACCAAGATGAATACTGACACAGTACAGCGTAGCCACCTTTCATGGTATTTTAAGCTTTTGGAAAGCACCATCTGTATAGTTGGCATCCCCCCCACACACCAACATCCACGTGCCTTGTTTGCACCCAGATCTGTCAAGGGTGTTAGGGATCGCCATAGAAGCCAGTGTTAGGGCAAGGCGGGAGGAAATCCGAAGAGGAGCAGTGTTTATATTTCAAAGCTCCTACTGTGGTCTTACACGCAACTGTTTTTGCTTCATCCAGGAGAATCTTAATTTATGTAGAATCACTGAATATGTGATGAATCTCAAAGACAATATCCCTGCACAATATCTTATCGCTCCTCCAGAGCAGCTCTCTATGGCTAAGAAGGAGCCATCACCCCTTCCTTACAAGCCATAGTTCAGCAGTTAATAGACATAGTAAAACTGCCTGGTTAGCAGTTACAGAGCTAACAATGAGAAGAGAAGAGGCTAAAACGAGGCTTCCTCGGTGACCTACATGGACGTTAGCCAAAGATCTGGATTGACGTCTTCACAATAATTAGATGGAAAGTATGTTGTTTCTTACTCTGTCTAGTCTTTGTTGAGGTTTTTCTGAGTGTAGGCTGCCCAGCCCAGGCTGCAATGCCCCAGTTCCTTTTATTTCTGCCAAAAAGCGCCGAGGGAGTCACGGTCACTGTTGTCCATTCTCTCGTCCCTGGTGCCTTCCAGCATCAGAGAATGACCTAACAAGTGCTCATTTGTCTCTGCAAGATGAAGTGAAGTGCCATGTGTGTCTCCTAAACACGCCTGGATTTTATTTGTCTTCTTGTGTCTTCTGTTTCCTTTTCCACTCCTGATGGGACATTGCACAGACTTCTCGGTGAGGCCTGGACAATCTTCGTTGCTTCAGCGAGCTGTGTTATGACACTTTGAGTCTTGCCTGTAAGTCAATATTTAGAAGCATAACTTAAAAATGGCAGTAGTTCAAGTCTTTCTGTCAGGTAGATAAAGCAACAGGGTGAAAAACTTGAGCAAAGGGAACGAGTCCTCCCTCCGTCAGCCCAAGTCTTAAGATATTTAAGATTTGTCTACAGAGCCTTCAAAGTCCTGCCCACTGGTCCCATTGAGCTCCACAGAGGAAAGATGCTCAGGAAATAGCTCCAGGCTGAAATAAGCCAGGCACCGGGATCCCCTGGTGCTTTCAAAGGGGTTATAATGAATTACATGTTGATCACAAACTTTACTTTTTGATTTCAAGGAAATTTTGTTTTCCTTGGGTGGCTGTTTCGAGGAAGAAGTCAGGGAATTGGGTCAGGTGATTAGATTGTATACGGGAAGAATATTCGAGCTCCACGTATCATCAGCCGGTCTCACACGGTGGCAGCAGATTGTAAGTTTATTCTTTAGTTAACCAGTACGTGTTGGCATTCCAGTTCTGTGTCCTTTTGCTATGGATTTTGCTGCTAATTTTCAACAGCCTGCTGTCAGGAAGACTTGAACAAAACCACCCATTTACCTTAGGATGATGTTGGGTGTACCTTGGCTCAATGCCACTGCCTCTTCCTATTCCGTGCAGGTATTTAGACCAATAAGCTAAATACACACATGGCTACCAGCCTTCTCTCCCTCCTTTTCTAGATAAGGGCTGTAGGTGGCTATCTACTCAGCTCATATCCAGTTTAGACAGTTATAACCATAGTGATTTCATTTGAATAAGTAAAAAGAACATACCAGAAATTGGCCAAGAGTTATGGATCATTTACAGGACCTTCCTGTATCTGGCCATGGTGTGACCTTGACATCCTTCTGTCAAGTTGACCTTCGATGCCTATCACTTGGGTGCAGGTAAAATTAGAAGCATCCATCACAAAAAAAAAAAATGTGAGCCAACATTATAACTCCATCACTTCCTGTGTGCGCATGATGCCAAACATCTAGATAAAGATTACAATTATTTTTTCAGCCAGATATTTGTTGTGCAAATAAAACAATCTGCATCGTCATTAAACTTCCCAATACTGTCACCAGCTTGGCATTAGCTTATACATATGTTATATTTTATGTGTATAAGGACATATGTTATATTGTAGAATCTGTATATTCTCTATGTTATATCTATTCTACATGATATTTATATTAGATATTAACTCTCCATGTAGAACAGAGGAACACTTGGGGCTCTTTCAGGGCTCATGTGGTAAGGTTAACGGCAAGACAGATATGGCCGCACTATATTTGTACAGCATAAAAAAATAAATAAGGTCAAGCTGGATGATTGTGGCATACGCCTTTAATCCCAGCACTCGAGAGGCATGAGGATCTCTCTGAGTTCAAGGCCAGCTTGGTCTACAAGAACTAGTTCCAGGACAGCCTCCAAAGCTACAGAGAAACCCTGTTTCGAAAAAACAAACAAAAAGAAAAAACAAAACAAGAGTAAGTAAGGTCACAACTGCTCGTCTAATCAAGGCATAAGTTGGTATGAAACTAGAAATGCTCAGGCTTTCAAGAATCTTATATGTCATATAAAGAGATTTTGGACTCACGGAACAGTAACAACACTATCAATAGCAGAAACAAGGCCCCGAGTCTTGGCAGTTCAATCAATAATCAATTAGAAATTTCCTTTTCTTTCTTCCTTCCTTCCTTCCTTCCTTCCTTCCTTTCTTTCTTTCTTTCTCTCTTTCTTTCTTCCTTTCTTTTTCTTTTATCCACAAATGGGATGTCTGCTCCCAGTCTGTTCTCTTCAGCATGGAGGCACTGATGCAGGCCTCACCCAGGCTCCTCCCTTCTGGTCCCTTCACCGTCACCCACACAGGACTTTCAAGCTCACACTTAGGAATGAGCACAAGCATCCCATGTGGAAGTTTCTGTGACTGGGACTCGATTTGTTTCATTTCTGCTCTTGTCCAGTTGGCTAGAACTCTATCACGTGGCCACATCAACTTCCAGGAAGCTGAGAAATCTGTTTGTCCAGGTCAAAGAGGACACATGTATGGCAAGGGGCTCACAGTCTTGGAAATCATAGGGAGTTTACTGGAATGTGTTACCATGTACATATGTATAATATGTAAATCAATTATCAAATGTTACAAAGAGAATTGTTCTATTTATGGATAGAAAATAGTAATATACTTTTATATAAAAAAGATATAGAAATATATGTAGAAACTATATGTATATGAAAACCACACATATATTAAAATGATATGGATATATGTATATACATGAAATGCATACCTATATATGTATATACATACACACACGTATATATACATGTGTACATGTATGTATATGTGTATGTATACATATATGAAAAGCAACAGTTGCCATCAGGTGAAACTACGAAGGTTCATATGTTTTTTTTTTACTTGTCAATATTTTCTTTTAGAAATAATGTTTTGAGTTTATATTTAAAAAGCAATTACAGTTGTTCCAACTAATTTCTAAATATCCTAAACATTTTTCAACATCCTTAGTCACCACCCAGGAACATGTCCATTTACACTGTGCTGGGCACTATATAGATGATGGCAGGCATGCGGGAAGGTGAATTAGATTAAAGGTGAGGAACTCACCATTTTTTGGTAGGGACCTAAGCTATCTATCCTGTGCCAGGCCTTTTCTTGTGGCCCGCCAACCAGTTCCCAAATCACGACACAGAGACTTCTTATTCGTTTCCAGTGCTGGTCTAGCTTAGGCCACATTTCTGGCAAGCTCTTATAACTTAACCTGTTGTTTCTCTTCACCTCTGCTTTGCCTCGGGACTCACTGCCTTTCTTACTTCTGTACATCTTATTTCATTGCTTTTCTATGTCTGCCTGGCTTCTTGCGCTGAGTGTGCCCCTTGTTCTCTCCTCTCATTGTTCTCTCTTGAGTCCAGAGTTCTCCTTCTATTTATTTACTCTGCATGCCACCCCTGCCTATCCTTCCTCTGCCTAGCTATTGGCCATTCAGCTTTTTATTAGACCAATCAGGTACCTTAGGCAGGCAAGGTGAAACTAACACAACACACCTTTACATAATTAAACACACATCCTTACGTCATTAAACAAATGCAGCATAACACACCATTGCACAGTTAAAGTAATATTCTACAGCAAAAACAAATGTAGCACATCTTTGCCTGGTTAAAATAATATTCTACAGCACTATCCTAAAGGGAACTGGAACTTATCTCCTATGGAAACTGGATAATTGTACATGAAGCTGATTTGATCTAATTTGCATATTGATCAAATTAGTTTCAGTCGAATTGTTTTTCTCTCAATTGATTTCAATTAAACTATACATCACTTTGTATATTCTCAAGTGATTCACTTGGCCTCTAGGGACCTAAAGCGAGGAATGCCTCCATGCCCTGGAGGGCATCGACCAAAGGTCTTGTGTCTGTGTTCACTGCCCTCAGTGGTCACAGTTATGCCCTAAGGACTTGCATGTTGGAAATCCAGGGGGAGCTTGGAGTGACTTGGTGAACACATACCTCTAAAAGGAAATCTGGAATCTCTTGGGTATAGCATTCATTAATGTACTCATCTCATGGCTGCTTTCTTGTGTGACCTGCGTTCCCGATGCATGGAAACAGACTGACTGCTAAAGCCCTGCCACCAAGCAGCTTAGAGTCTGATGATGTCACCAGGTGTGCAAAAAGTAACCACTCCACAGCATGGCCCACCCGGGGCAGACCAACCACAGAGCTGCTACACATCTCTGAAGCCTTGTTGACCACCTTTGTCTGAAATGAACTGAACGCCTCAACAGGAGTGGGAAACAACATGAGAGCGTTGTTTTCATGTTGAAGAAAACAAGAAGGGAAAATGGAAGAAGCTGGGGAGGAAGGAAAGGAATAAAGAACGAGAACAGCAAGGCGAAGGAAGAGAAGATGGAAATGAGGATGAAGAAGCGAAGAAATGGAGTATGGGTTAGAAGTCAAGTAAGTCAAAACAAGGCTTTGGGTGACTGCAAATCCAAAGAGGGAGCTGTTTTCCCAGGACCCTGTTGCTGTCATTATTTTGTGACAGCCTCTGAGATGCTCGAGGCTCACCGTTAGGCTTAACTGCCTTTTGCCAATGCCCTCTTGAACCCAGATTCCAAGTTCAGAGCATCCCGGCACTCACAGAACCTCCTCTCGGCTACTCCAGCACCTTTGCTCACACCTAACCTGACCAGGAGATTTCCAGTCAGGCTGCTGCTGCAGTATCCCAGGCCATACAGTATTCAATCACCATGCCCTTGTGCTGGTCTAAGCTGAAGGAGGAGCTAGGAAGGGAATCACCAGCTTTGAGTTTGATCAAGGAAGGAGGCTGCGCTGCAAGACCAGGGTGTCATCCATAGAGCTCAATAGTTTCTTCCCAGCTTGTGCCTGGCTTCCAGGCATTCTGCCAGCTTGTGAATTTGTGAGTTCGAGGTTCATTCGCACCTTGATTTCTTCTGACTCAGAGCGGATGCTGATGTTACGAGGCGGCTCATCTCCATTGGTACCTGAGAAAAGGCACTGGACTGCTGTGAGCATCAGGCTCCTTGGTGTGCTCCCGTAATGATTCCTCTTCCTGGGGGGGGGGGTCTCTGTAAAGGATGCAAGGGAAATGTCTCCTGGTCCATCTTGCTCCCTAGCTCAGGGAATACCTGAGAGCATCGGCACTCCGAGAACATACAACCAGAAAGCAAGCCAATTGAGCCACCATCCCTCCCATTGGACTCCAAATCCTTTGCAAATTGTCCTGGGCTGGTACCTGAGCTCCAAGCCTGGTAAGAGCCTCACACCAGTCTGTCTTCCAGTTTTACTTGCTCAGCTACCAAATGTTCGACAGAGAATGGCCAATTCAGTAGGGCTTCTAGAAAAATAGAGAAAGGGGATCAAAGCTGGTACTTCTTATATCACATTAGTCCTCAGACAAGGGGGACAGAGTCTTGGGGACCTGAATCCATTCTGCATGGTCTGGCTCCTGCCTGGACCTGTAACATATTTTTTATTGGTGTTACACAAATAATGGCAGACTTTTGGGGAGTCCAGGGAGCCCTGTGCTGTTTCTGTCCTAATTCCTGGCCCACCATGGGCTACCAGGATCATTTTTCCTCCAGCCAGACTGTTCTTCTCATCTAAAGCTAACTCTGGGATCTTAACAGAGCCTTGGTCCTGTGGCGCATGCTCTCCCTCTCTCCTTGGCTTCCTGTTTTGATCCCCAGTTGGTCGCTTTCTGCCAAACTTCTGGACTCAAGTGTCACAGAGGAGCTCCTCCTCAGCTGCTCCTAACTTGTTCTCTCTGTACACAAGGCCAGTCTTCCATGGCACAGCCAGCTTCTTCCCTCCCCCTCCCCGCCCCTCCCCCGCCATCAGAAGAAACCTACAATAGTTCTTCTGGTCTTCTGGGGCCAGGCCAACGCTAGGGAAAGGGTCTCTGAGATCAAAGGCCACGCTTCCCTTCAAAGACCTGTTCCCACAAGCTCCTGTACCTCAGGTGTATTTTCCTGGAAAAGGTTGCGTGTTTCTCTGAGTTAATTGGCTTAGCCGCTTTAATAAGCTCTCCGGAGACATGGATTCAACAGTTGCACACCTGTCTCACATCACATAAAAAGCAGCTCACAGGAGTTATTGTTACAAGATGTGTCAAAGTTGGCACGCGGGAACTCCACTTGGAAGGCGAGACCTGTGCTCTAGGAGGCCAGGAGAAATGTGATGTTTACGGGCTCGGGTTGGTGGTCCTCCGAGAGCGTTGCTAGGAAGCGAGGCACGACGGGAAAACACCGGAAGTAGGAGATGGTTAGCCTGTAAAGAGGTGTTGGAACACTCACTTCTGTCTGAGGGTTTGGTTTCACAGCTATGAAAGAACAGGGTCTGCTGGAAGCCTGTTAGGTATTGCTTTGAAATGGTTCCTCCGACAAGGACGCTGTATCTACGTGATGCTTCGCCCACAATGGATTTGCGTATTTGTTTTGATAGCTTATTTAGGGCAATGAGGTCTTGCTGTTAAAAAAAAAAAAAAAAAAGGTATATTAAAATAATCGGATAGAGGGAAGATGAGAAAAACTGCCTTAAAATATTAACACAAGAGTTCACAAACATAGTGGTGGCCTTTGGTAATTGTTCCTTCTAACTCGTTTCTTATCAGGACAATTAGTAGGTCCACTAATTCAGAAACAGCACAAGGAACCACTACTAAGCAAGAAGCCAGGCTCTAATAAGAACAAGAGTAGGTCTAGATGAGTGTACCTTAATTAAGGGCAATTCCCTTCCAAGCTCAGCAGTAATAACGAGGAAAGAAGGTGGCATAAAGGAGAAACCATGCCTTCACGATTGACCGTGACTTGGCCATGACCTTCCCTGCAGATCCCTGAGGCGACAGTCTAAAGCATCACACTTCCCTCAGACACACTTGAGTGACCTCAGTGGACCCCATTTGTTGTTCTCTCTGAGAAACCACGAAGCAGGCTCGGAGTCAGCAGCCCGGAAGTTGAGAAATGCTCGCCCACACTCACAGATCAGAATGAGCCTGTGGCCGATCCAGGAGGGCACAGACTCCTGATTAGAGAGCTATCCACACAACACCCCCTTCCAGTCTGCTGATTCCTATCAGACAAAGACCAAAGAAAGCAAAACAAAGCACCCACACAAATCCACCTAGGAGTAATTAACTCTGCTCTCTCCGAAGCTACTGATTGCATTTCCACCATGTTCCATTACACTGCCATTGTCTTTCTCACCGGCTTTCATTGGTGGATTTTAGCATTCCCAATCAGGTGCAATGCTTTTTGCCTTTGAGAGTTCACACAGGAAAGACCCCATGGTGGACTGACAGAGAAGAAGAAGAATTTACTTGCCCCAGACTTACCTCATTGGCTACTTATCCAGTCCATTCTATGAGGCATGTGGAGGGATATAACTTTCATCCAAATTGATGGCACCTTTAGGAATTGCATTCAGAACATCTCTCAATTGGGATAGAACTTCTTGCTCTATTGTCTGGATCGCTGACCCTGAACAGACGGGAATGATATGCTCCATTGGCCCTGTGGTGGCGATGGTTCGTTCTCTCTCTCTCTCTCTCTCTCTCTCTCTCTCTCTCTCTCTTCACTTACAGAACTTGGGTTGTAAATGACCTCAAGGTGAACTGTCAGTCATAAGCCATAAGCCATTTCTCATCAGCAGCTCCCAACTCCACTTCGTGTCCTGTTGTTTTTCTGGACACTGCACTTTGGTACTGTGACTTTCTTTCCTAGTTCAGAGGTCTTCAAACTGGGTTCCAAGGCATCTCCAAGACCAAGATTAATTTTGATGATAATATTTTATAGACTCCCCCAAGTTTAATATTTGGTATTAAAATTACTCTGACTGGTATATGCCTTTTTCTTACTTTACATAAGAAAGACTACCCCTCACCCAGAATCTTGCTAAGGTACATTGTGTTATCCTGACCATACATAGAAACTTCCAGCACCAAACACGGCTCATATGTTTGTGTATTTGGAAAGTAAATGAAAAAAACAAGTTGTTGCTACTCTTGTTTTTAAAGTTATTTAAGAAAAACTTAATTGAATTGTCAACTGAAATATTGCTTTAAAATTTGTGCTGAATCACACTTTGAAGTTCAAAGAATTAAATTACATTGGTTCAAATGATTCCTATTCCCATCCATGTATTTATATGAACAACTTTCTTAGAACTCACACGACACAAAGAGAAGCAGAACTGATTCTGAATTCTCTCATTCTAGACATTAGTCATTTTCATCCATGGACGTGTAAGTTAGCCTTTAAAGCTTCTTTGCTCCTTAAACAAAGAAATGCCTTTATAATAAAACGTTATGTTCTTAACATTTAAAAATTGTTAGAGTTTGGATCTACTTGATACAAAGACATGCTAAGAAGTTTGGGAACATTTTTTTTTAATCTCTAGGCCTAACTAGAATTACCAGGCAGTTGATGTTTCTGTGCTTGTATAATAGATTGGACACACACCAGACCTGGAACAGGAGTGTCTGTGTTAGGGTTTCTATTGCTGTGAAGAGACATCATGACCATGGCAACTCTTATAAAGGAAAACAATTAATTAGGGCTAACTTACAGTTTCAGAGGTTTAGTTCATTATCAACATGGTGGTATACAGGCACACATGGAATTGAAGGAACTGAGGATTCTGTATCTTGATCCACCGGCAGCAGGAAGTGAACTCTGTTCTACACTGGGCATAGCTTGAGCATAGGAGACCTCAAAATCCAACCCCACAGTGGCATACTTTCTCCAATGTGACCACACCCACTCCAACAAAGTCACACCCACTATGTGGCCCATTTTCTTCCAAATGACCACATTCCACTCCCTGGTTCCCACTGGCTTATATTAATTTTATAATGCAGAAATGCATTTCAGTCCAACTTCAAAAGTCTATAATAGTCTCAAACTCATTTAAAAACCTAAAGTTCAAAGTCTTTTCTGAGACTCATGTAACCTCTTAACTATAATTCCATGTAAAATCAAAATAAAAAAGAATCACATACTTCAAACATATAATGGCACAGGATATATATTACCATTCCAAAATGTAAGAAAGAGAAGATAGTGAGGAAATGCCAGCCAAAGTAAAACCAAAAACCAGCTGAGCAAACTCCAAACTCTGCATCTCCATGTCTGATCTCAAAGTGTTCTTCAAATCTCCAACTCCTTTTATCTTTGTTGCCTGCAATACACTCTTTCTCTTGGGCCAATTCAACTCCTTGTTAGCAGCTCTTCTCAGCAGGTATCTTGTGACTCTGTCATCTCTAACATTTGGGGTCTCCAAGGTATTCCAGGCTTCAACTTCACACAATGACATCCCTGAGCCTCCATTCAGGGACACCCCTGATACACATCTGGCCTCAGTGGCTTTCCTTAGTCACAGGGGAAGATTCCATAACCCCTTTCTTCTCCCCTTGACTCTAAAGCCAGAATCATGTGGCCAAAGCTGCCAAGTTCTGCTTCTTGCTGAAGCTAGAACATGGTCTCCTTGTTCAATTACATCTTCACCAACTTTCTGTTTTCAATGGTTTCATCCACAGCCTAAGTTTGACTGTGCTGAAATTGAATCTGTAGACCAGGCTGACCTCAAATTCAAAGATCTGCCAGCCTTTGCCTCTGGAGTGCTGGGATTAAACGTATGCACCACCACATCCAGCTCTAAGCTTTTCTTTAATTTCTTTTTACAAGTTGGAAATGCAGCTGAGTCAGATCTTGCCCCTGAGGTCACCACTCTGTTTTATCCATTTCTTAATCTGTTTATATTCTTGAACACAGGACTTAGCTCCAATACACTTCCTAGTATTCCTTTTCTCCTCAAATTGTACATTTTATATTTTTCTTTCTCAGCTTACTTCTTTTCATTATGAATCTTCATTAGACTTAACACTAATAACCACAAAATAGAGTCAATACTAGGCTGTTTTGAGATTCCTCTGCCAGTGGAATTAATCCAAACCTCTTCACTTTAGTACCAGGCAGAGTCTTCAGACAAGGGCAAAAAGTAACTATGTTCTTCACCAAAATATCATCAAGCCTGGTCTCTAGGCCACATACTAACATTCTTCTCCTCTGATATCTCTTGAGCCAAACCCTCACAGTTCAAATCACCTTCAACACTGTTGTCTTCCAACTTCTACTAAGATGGCCCATTAAACTCCACTTAAACCATTCAGTTGCTTTGCTGATCCATAGTCCAAAAGTCCATATTCCTCCAAACAAAAATGTGGCCCAAGATATCACAGCAATACTCTAGTCCCTGGTACCAACTTGTGTTACTTAGGGTTTCTATTGTTGTGAAGAGACACCATGACTATGGTAGCTCTTATAAAGGAAAACATTTAATTGTGGCTAACTTACAGTATTAGAGGCTTAGTCCATTACTATTATGGCAGGACATAGTGGCATGCAGGCAGACATGATGCTGGAGAAGGAGCTGAAAGTTCTACATCTTGATCCATAGGCAACAGGAAGTGAACTGTGTTTCACACAGGGTGTAGCTTGAGCATAGGAGACCTCAAAGCCCATCTTCATAGTTACATACTTCTTCCAGCAAGATCACACTTACCCCAGCTTCTAATAGTGCTACTCCCTCTGGGTGCCATTTTCTTTCAAACCCCCCACAATGTATTTGGCAATAATGCCCATCTCTATTACAGTCAAGTGTTGATCTCAAAAGCAGCAACTGAGAGGCAATGGAACTTCACTTTTGGAAAGATCACAGGATAGAAAAATATAGAGTTTGGAGTTCAGCATCTGTGGTAGTTTGAATGTAATTGGCCACCATAAGCACATACAGAGTGGCACTATTAGGAGTTGTGACTTTGTTGGAGTAGGTGTGGCCCAAGCTGATATAAACACAAATTAACAGTATTATTATAATCTTTTAATTAAAAGCCTGTGTAGGGTTAAGATACTTGGAAACAGAAGGTAGAGGTTTTAATTTTTAAAATTAGCCTATCTTTACATCGTTTGGTAAGTTAAAGAAATGAAAGCTTATAGCAAATGTTAATAGGCAAATATTTTATTTTCCATCTTCCTCTGGACTCTTTGCAAGGAAGATATACATAGCGAGCTAATAGAAGAAGGAGAATGACATCGCGATAATAGGTACTGATTCAACAGAAACCAAGGAAAGAGAGGCAACCATTGTGTGATGTGTACAGGACAGGCAAATGCCAAATGCTTAATACAAAGATACCAGAGACTATATTAACTATAACTCTACTAAGAATATATTAATTATCTAATTAATTTGAGACCTTACTTATAATAAGTTTGGAGGTAGGTAAGGCTAGTGTTCACTGACAGGACAGAATTCAAACTTTAGAGAAGAGGGGCTGGAAAGGTGTGTGAGAAGGTGCCCTTGGAAATAGGACAGCAGCATTCTGCTTCCTAATGTAAGTTGTGGTTACTCGGCTAACCCACTTTGTAAAAGTTCATTGATCTGTACATTTAAAATTCATCTCATTTTTTTTACTTTATACTAATCTTTTTTGTTTTACTTTGGGAATAGTTTTGATTTTTAAAAATGAATTTCCCCATATATATATATATATATATATATATATATATATATATATATATATATATTGCATTAAGCAACTTTCCCCCTCATATATCTTACCTCCATTTTCTCACCCCTCATCCTCTATTAGTCCCTTCTGTCTACAAGCAGTTGGATTTCCACTTTAAGTCTCTCTCTCTCTCTCTCTCTCTCTCTCTCTCTCTCTCTCTCTCACACACACACACACACACACACACACACACACACACAGTTTGACAAGGAGTTTGTCCAAATCTTATCTTTTCAAAGAACCAACTCTTCCCTCCATTCATTCTGTTGTTTATTTTTGTTTCTAATTCTGTTCTTTTCTGCCCTGCTCTTATTTCTGACCTTCTGCTCTTGCTCTGGCTGGCTTTTGTGTTTCTAAGGCCCTAACGTGTGTCATTTTGTTATTACCAGAAGTTTCTATGAGTTTTTAAGTGTAGGTACGTGTAGCTGTTGACCGCCCTCCTAGGACTGCTTTCACAGTGTCCACAGTGTCCCACAGGTCCTGGTATGTTGCTTCCATTTTCATTCCATTTTCATTCATCTAGGATTTAAAATTTTTCCTTCTTGATTTTCTTCACCAAACAAATCATCATTTAATGGTATGTTGATCTCCATTAATTTGTGTCTCTTCTGTAAGTTCTCTTACTGGTGGTTTATAGACTTATTCCATTGTGGTCAGATAGAAGAAAAATGTTCCACTTCTTCTGAATCTTTAAGACTTGTTTTGTATTCTACTATAGCATTTATTTTAAAGAAATACCACCAGCTGCTGAGATGAGCGTGTAAGCGTGTATTCTGCAGGGTTTGCATGGAAAGTTCTGTAGATGTCTTCTAGGTTCTCCCAATCTATGATACCATTTAACTCCAATGTTTCTCTATTTTAATTTGGAGAGTGTTATTAAAACTGCCCTTTGCTATTGTGTTCGCTTTAGGAAATTAAATGCATCCATGTTTGGTGAGTCTATGTTAGAATTTTAATATCTTCTTGCTGGTTTAGTCTCTTAATAAGTATGCAATGAATGACCTTCTTTAGTTCTTCTGACTAATTTTGGATTGAAGTTTATTTTGTCAGACATTAGAACAGTAAACACCTTTCGGGGTGGCCTCAAGGGAGTTTCTCCATTTGTTTGAAAACATATTTCCATCTTCTCATAGTAAGGTAGCATCCATCTTTCATATCAGAGGCCACATACTGATGAGTCTTGTTTCTTCTATCCAGTCTGTGCCCTTGACTGGGGAGTTGATACTAACATCAAGAATACTATTGACATATGTACATTAATTTTTGGTTTTGTTTTTTTTGTGGGTTTTTTTTATGTTTTCCTATTCCTCATTTGCTTCACTACTGCCCCAACATGGTTTATCTTTTTCTATAGCTTCATGGGTATATGTACCTTTCTCTTCAGTCTGAAGGATTCTTTCTAATGTCTTCTCTGGAGCCATCTGAGTAGTCATGAATTCTTTAGCCTGTTTCTAATCATGGAAAGTTTTTCTTTCTCCTTCAGTTATGTCAAAGAACTTTAGTGGATATAATAGTATGAGTTGGCATGGGTTGTCTTTCAGAGCTTGAAACATGTTCTAAGTTTTTCCAGAAACTTTTGAAAGTTTCTGATGCAGAACCAGCTGTTATTCTGGTGAGTCTGATTTCATATGAGACCTGGATATTTCTCTCCCACAGTGCTCAATGTATTTCCTTTATTTTGTTCATTTTATGTTCTAACTATACGGCATGGAGTTTCCTTTTTTGATAGTATGTACTTGTTGTGCTTAAAGCCTCTAGTACTAGAGCATCTCTTCCCTTAGTTGGAAAATTTTATGCTGTGGTTTTATTGAGATGTTTTATGTCACTTTAGCCTGAAAGCGTTCCCTCCTTCTAGCCTCATGATTCATAGATCTTTTCTTCTCATGGTATCCCATATATTTTGTGTTTTTTAAGCATGTTTTTTGATGTTGGTGGCAGTTTTTTTGTTTGTTTGTGTTATTCCTTATGGTCTGGTCCCTTTAAGGACTAACCACGCCCACTCCCAGCCACTTCTGACCTCCTGGTTGCCACCTTAACTCTTTCTTTTCTGTCCCTCTCTCCTGGCATGTGCACATGTGTTTTTCTCTCTCTGTCCTCTTTTCTATTTCTGTCTTTCTTTCTCTCCTTTTTCTTTAAGTAATAAATGTTTACCCTCATGTTTAGCCTTATGTCTATTTACTACATCCTATGAGCCTTTTATCCACCGTACCCACTTGCCTGACTCGCCCAGCCACATGGCCCTGCCACCCTGGAGATCTTGCAGGGACCCACAACCATCCTCGTCGGACTAGCTAGCGACTGCTCTGCAAGCCTGCCAGGGAACACGCCCGCCTTTTAAAGAACAATAGTTTGTTTTTGTTGTTGTGTTTTGTTTATTTGTTTCTTGTTTGTTTGATTGTTTGTTTTGAGACAGGGTTTCTCCGTGTAACAGTCCTGGCTGTTCTGGAATTTGCTTCGTAGACCAGTCTGGCCTTGAACTCACAGAGATCCACCTGCCTGCCTCTTCCTCCTGAGTGCTGGGCTAAAAAAGGAGTGTACCACCACCTCCTGCTTAAAGCACGTTTTTATTAATTTATTTTTGTTACTGATAAAAGATAATCCCTTTCCCTTGTCTTCAAGCCCTGGTATTCTGTCTTCTCGATGATTTGTTCTATTATTAATCTTTCTACTAAACTTTTTATTTACTTATGGAAACTATTCAATGGAATTCATTTGCACCATTTCAATTTGGTTTTTCTTCAGTATTTCTCTCTTAATTGAATTCCATTTTCATGTCCTGTGTTGACTTATTGTTTTTTTAGATGTTTGTATATGCTCTTAGAATTCAATCAGGAGTTCATGTGTGTCCTCTTTCACGTCTCTGACATATTTATAAGCATCCTTTGGAATTCTTGCCTAGAATTGTGCAATCACTCTTCTTGGACGGCCATTACTGTAGAGTTGGCAATTTTGGAGGAGACATGTTGCTCAGTTATTCATGTTCCCTGTGTTTTTGCATTTGGACTTTCACATCTGGAGTCATTAGTGCTGGAATTAAAGGCATGCGCCACACTGGGCTTGTCAGAAGCTTGATTTCCAGTGCTGGGTACTTCCTATTGTTGGAAAAGCAGCTTGGAGCCTGTGTTAGAGTCCTAGGCAGATTCTGTCTTGGCTCAGATTCCAGCTCACTGCATCCAGCACTGGGATTCGGTTTCCTCCTGCAGTCTAGCAGTACGCTGTTGGGCAGGTTGCAATGCATAGTTCAAGCAGCACTTGCTCTGGGTTTTCCAAGAATGAGATTCAGAATGGATCTCGGGCTGCAGAGTCACAGATAAGCCAGAGACCTGTGGACAATATCACCTCGCTGATGCTCCCTTGAACGCCAGGACAGATGCTGCTGAGTGCGGAGTGCTGAGCACCAAGTGCCAAGTGCCCAACGCTTGAACAGGGTGTTCAACCCGGCACCTGCTAGTGCCACTGATGTGCTATATCCACCCTGATTTCCAGCCCTTTAGCAAGTAAGTTACTGAACGTCCAAAGCGGGTTTTCAGCACCCCTGGTCCCTCTGGTCCCTGCTGGTGGTGTGGGCTCTGGCTGGGAGAGGCGAACTTCTCAGACAAAGCCAACACCTCCAGGATAGATTCTAAACCCTGCTTCTTCGCAAAATTCCTCGTTTTACTTTGTTCTTTCAGCCAGGAATATTTGCGTGTCGTCACCGCTTTGGATAGCGGATAGCGGATAGCGACTATGGGCCTGTTTGCTAGGCCCCAGCCTCACGTGCCGCAAGGCAAACTTGACTTCAGCAGGGCTTGTGAAGGGAAGAAGGGGAGAGTCCACTCAAAACTTTGACAGAATTTACTCCTGGCTAACTATACACACTAAAATGGAAAAATTGCTAATTTTAAAAAGAAATAGCAAATCCAAATGTTAATAAGAGTAGAACAATGAGCTGGGCGGTGTTGGGCATGCCTTTAATCCCAGCACTCGGGAGGTAGAGAGAGGCAGGTGGATCTCCGTGAGTTTGAGGTCAACCTGATCTCTAGAGCTAGTACCAGGACAAGCTTCAAAGCTACACAGAGAAACCCTGTCTAAAAAAAAAAAAAAAAAAAAAAAAAAAAAGGAACAATGACATCCCAGGAAGTGCCGATGGGAGCACAGCTTTTAACTGTATGTAATGTCCCGTCCTAACAGTTCTATTCATGACACATCCCAACAGGAACGTGCCCCTAAATGAACCAAAAGGCATATGTGAAAATATTTATGTCTGCATAATCCATACCATTTAAAAGCTGACAATAAGCTAGGGTCCAGCAGCTGTAGCTGGGTAAATAAAGCCGTCGCATAATGGAGCTTTTGCTCCATTCTGATTGGTATATTAGGAAAAGGTTGGAAAGTTATCGCTAAAACATCAGCTTTTGGCTCCTTCCGACAAACACAACAGACTCTTGTTTTATAAAAGCGAGGCCGATTTGAATGAGCCATATGAAAATATTTAGGATATCTAGATCCCCTTTATATTGCAAATTAGGAGATGTCTGTTATGACTAATGGAAAACAGGCTAAAAGTCGGCAACAAAAGGACTTGTTTGGACCACATGAGAAGAATCGCACATGGTTCTGATGCTTATCAGTGCGGTTTTTAGAGTGCGTACTCTGGAACTTTTGGTTTTGCTTTAAGATATTGACTTTGGAATCTTCCCGCTTCTTGTCTCATTCTTTTGAAGATGGCTGCCTTGAGTCCAGCATTCTAGCTTCGCAACCTACAGTCTGTGCCAAAAGAGGGAGAGAGCCCCGCAATACCTCTTTATCTTTCATATGGAAGCGAAGCTTCCCACCTCGTGCTCCTCAGTAGACCCCCGGGTCAGGGCTGGGTCACATGATCATGCCCTCCTGAAGAAGCAGCTGCTGAAAGCTTTCCTCCTAGAGTCAAAGATGGGCCGGGGAAGGGACGGTCCAGGTGATTTCAGTTTGGATCACTACAAAAATAGTTTATCCAAGCAGCCACGAGCACGCGTTCCTGCGGCCATTGTATTACGTTTATTTCTCCTCTTTTGTTAGGTGTAAATACGCTTTCGGACTTTCTGACTTTGTATGCTTACGATGTGTGCCTAGAAGTGGCCTGTTAGGATGGGCAGGGCTGTCCTAGACATGGTCAGAGTATGCTGCTTTGTAACCTTTCCCCGCAGTGGATGGAAGTGGCCGAAGTCCCTTCTGAGATGCGTGCTCCACGGAGCGCTCCTTCCCACGTTTTGAGTTACTTCTCAACTACGACGTGAAAATAGTAATTGCAAAAGAAATGATGAGTAAGTTTCAACATATACAGCACGTGTGAGCTAAAAAAATCTCCCCACCCTCAGGACGAACATCGCCCCTTTGCCTAGCTGTATTAACACTGTTACCCACCACATAATCACTTGGAAGCCAACTTGGCTCCCAGGTGGGCTGTTGCTTGTAATCAAGTAACTCCTACTTCACTTAGTAAAGAAGCCAAGGCACAAGAGTAACAATGTGAGATACAGGCGAAAGAGAAGCTAGGAAGAACTTCCTTTAAATGATGATCTAGGTGGAATAAAAGCTAGGAAGGACTTCCTTTAAATGTAGAGGAAGGATACTTAAAGAGACCATAGTCACATGAATTTTACTATAGGATATTGTTATAATTCTTCTATTTTACCATTGCTTTTATCTCTTACCATGACTAATTTAGAGATTAAATGTCATAGGCCTATCTATTTATCTGCCTGTCTGTCTGTCATCCACCTATCAATCTATCTATTTGCCATCTATCTATTATCTATCTAGTCTATCTACAGTACATCTGAAGACAGAATGCATCTTGCGGAATGTGGTATTAGGCAATCTCATTGTGTGGCCATCATACAGTGTATTAACACAAACCAAGGTGACTGCAACATCACTAGGCAACATCTGATATATGTTGTTGATCAGTTTTGTGTATGAGTTTCTATGCTCTCTGTGGTTTCTGGTATCCACAGAGGTCTGTAATAATGTAAAAAAGAGGTCGGATAATGTAAACTTGTGGCTTGCTAATCGACTTTTAAAAAGTACTCAGAGAGGTTAACATAGAATAAGTATTAGTGCCCAGTGCTCACAGTTGCTTCCACTGTGCATGTTCACACTACTGTACTATGTCATAGAATAAAATCTCCTACAAGTGTGCATGTGTGTGATGGGCATGTGTGTATGCCCGTTTGCACACGTGTGCATGTGTGTATCTGGAAGTTAGAGGCTGACATTAGGTGTTGGAGACTGCCAACATTTCTTGTAAACTTCTTTTCCTCTGCTCTGAGCAGGAGACCCTGATGGCAGGAGAGTGGGTGCTGATGGGTCTGCAGCTGAAAGATCCCGAGAGCTGGGGCGTGGCCAGAGCCCTACATAAGCTGCCCCTGAGAACAATAAAGTGGGCAATCTTGGCATTCTTGCTTCAAGGATGTCCCCGTGGCTCCATCTGTCTGTCTGTCTGTCTGTCTCTGTCTGTGTTTGTGTGTTTTTAAAATTTCAGCCTAATTTACCCATAGTGCATATTGAGTAGAGCGTGGAACGGAACAGGTGTAATTAGAAGCCCCTCAATTGCTCTCTATTTTATTCTTTGAGGCGGGGTCTCTCAGTTGGACCTAAAGCTCATCCATATAGTTAGCTAATCTAGCCAGCCTACCCCGGGGCTCCCTTATCTCTACTTCTGATGACCTGGCTTAAAAGCAGGCTGTTATGACCATCAGGCAGTTACATAGGTGCTAGGGTTCTGAACTCAGGAGTCTGCATTTGCATGGCCAGCATTTTAATCTCTGATCCATCTCTCGGCCCTGCAGAAAGTTAGGAAAGACTCTTGGGCACATCTCCTGATTTCTAGATTTATTTACTTTTAGTTTTCATTTGATGAAAAGAGCAGTAAATTATAGCAATGAGGGAAACATTCCTGATTTTCTTCTGGCCTAAGTGAAAATGTGTCCCTTGGAGTTGTGCGGTATGGAATTTTCACTGTCGTTAATAACCAGCCTGTCAAAGAAGTCTTCATTTCCTCTGTACATCCATTTACATAACAGTTTTCTTTCAAATTTGTAAGTGGTTAGGTTTATTTTTAGTTAACTATTATGATTAAATTCGTAATGCTGTTACCTGTGGTCAGATTGTATGCATTGTGCTTGGAACATTTCTGCTTTGGGGAAACTATTGAGATTTTATTTATGGATCAGAATATTCCAAGTTTGCCTTAACGTTGTCTTTAAAAAATTCACATCCTATGTGCATAGGATAAAAACATTCAAATATATTTAGTTCATCCCATTGATATCAACACCCAAATTCTCCATATATCTCTATTTATTCATTATATCTGTATGTTTGCTTTTTAAGTATTTGAAACAGGGCCTCTTGTAACTCAGTCTAGCTACAAACATTGTATAGCCAATCACCAAGGCTGAATTTAACCCCTGACCCTCCTGCTTCAGTCTTCCAAGTATAGGCTTGCAGATATGAGTCATCATGGCAGATTATTCATTGTGTCTCTCAAAGCCTTATACTTACATTACCAAGATTCCTTTGTGTGTGCATGTCCATGACACATAAGCAATAATCTAAACACATGTCTGTGTGGAGTCGTGGCTCCTTCCAGCTTTTCATACCTTTCATGTTTGCCTGAAAACTTGTCCTTATTTGTCATTATGACTTCTAAAATCCTCACTCTTTTCTTCTTTCTTCTTTTTTTTTTTACTTTTATGAACTTTGATATTTGGTTAAAATTTGACGCTTTATTTTCTTTTTTTTAGTGATTTATTAGTTATTCATGCAACACTTTTTTGCATGTCCATATATTTTAAAGGAATGTCTACATGAGATGTATCTTAATTAACCTTTCCCTTCCTCTATAAGCAAAACACTTTCCTTCCTTCCCTGGCAGGCACCCCAGTTTTTGTTGAAATTTAGAGCTTTAGATTTAGATTGTCCTATTTAAAAATTTTAAATATGCAACTCATTTTAAATAAAATACTTTCACATATGTAATTTTTCTTGGACTTAATTATACTTTACTATTTCATGGCTTAGTGCTATTTATCAGCTTATGGCTCTGAAACCATGGCTCATGGTTTCTGAGGGTTCAGTCCATGGCCTCTTGGTCCCACGCTCTTGGGAACTGTATGGTGATGGTGGGAAGATGTGGCAGGAAAGCATCGCAAACTCCTGGCAACTGAAAGAGAAGGGATAGGAAGGGGCAAGGACAAGAGACCCCTCAGAACCTGTTCTCAGTGATCCACTTCCTTCTTCTAGACCTCACCGTCTAGAAGTTCTAGGACCTCCTCAAACCTTAGTAACTCCCCAAATAATTCATAAGCCTTCATGGAGATACCTCACATCGAACCCATATCACCAAGGAACAATTTTACAGACTGTCTCTATCACTGTCCTCCCACTTAGTTGTAAGAATTGCCCATCCCTCTAAAGAATCTTTCTCTGTCTTTCAGCCAGCTCCCAAATAATAACATGGAGATTTACTCTTAACTATGAACGCTTGGCCTTAGCTTAGGCTTGTTTTTAACTAGCTCTTATAACTTCAAATAACATATTTATATTAATCTATGTTCTGTTGTGTACGGCCCACGCTTCTTCATGTCTCCTGGTGTCTCTTGTGCTCCTTGATTCATCTCTCACTTCCTCTCTCTCTGTTTGGAAGTCCCGCCTACACCTCCTGTCTAGCTATTGGCCATTCAGCTCTTTATTAAACCAGTCACAGCAATATCTCTTCACACAATGTACAAACATCCCACAACATATCCCTTTATCATTTGTTGTTCCATAGTATTCTGTTTTATTTGATATACATCACATGACACTCAGTGTAGAGTCTGTGCTCTTGGGTAGAATTTATCTGTATTCTCCTATCATTCCCAAAGACTTTTGTAAGATACTACTATGGTCCTACTATTTGTGTGTGTGTGTGTGCGCGTGCGCGCGCACGTGTGTGCACACACTTCATCATATTCTGGTTCACAACTACTTCATTTTTGTGGTATTTAACCCATTGCACCATTTTCTAAAACTTCATGTGATTGTGATCATTTTCAGAAACATAGTTTTAAGCTGAAAGTCCTGCTTTTATAAGCAATGCTACACTGCATTTAACTATAGTATGATGCAATGCAACTTTTATAGGCAAATAAGATCCAAAAATGCATGTGTTTTGCCTTATTGTGATATTTTACTTACTATGATGTACTGGAACTAAACCTACACATAAGTATCTCTGAGATAATATTTGCATACTTTTTAATATAAAATTTCTGTAACAGTGTAATAATATCTCTACTTTCCTACATATTGCCTGTACTTATTACAGAAGACTAGATATAATTAACCAGGAAAAAACCAACAACCCAGCTTGTATCATATTTTAACCTAGACTAACAGTTAATTTCTCAGGTGAAGGATATCAGTGTTAAGCTCAGTTTAATTTTTTAAAAAAGATTTTATTTATTATGTATAGTTATCTGCCTGCATGTATGTCTACAGGCCAGAAGTGGGCACCAGATTTCCTTGTAGATGGTTGTGAGTCACCATGTGGTTGGTGGGAACTGAACTTAGAACCCCTGTAAGAGCAGTCAGTGCTCTTAACCACTGAGCTACCTCTCCAGTCCAGGCCCAGCTTAATTTTAATGAAATGAAAGTGTCAAGAGAACACATGCTTGATAATTTTAGCAAATATACCCATTGTTGATTATACGGCAACAACAAAACCAAACTGTGGTTTGCACTAACCTGACAAGAACAAAAACCAGGCCATTCGTTCATTCGTAAGAGAATGCTCAGGATCTCCTTACTTCAAAATCCCCATTCCCACATACTGGAAATATGACAAGAGACATCTGACCACACTGCAGATAGTGGCTGACCACTGAAAGGGTGCATGATGTCGGCTGCGTTTCTAGCCCTAAGAAAAGGCTGCATCCAAGACAAATGGCTTTGAGACTACAGTCAAAATTTACAAATAACTGTTGACAGACAAAACACAGGTATCCAAGGCAATCGGCGGTCAACATTCCCCTTGCATTTCCTATTATTCTGGAAACCATGAGCAGATTCATTCCTGGGCCTCACCACTTGTTTATCTTCTTAGTACGCATGTCCAGGGAAGGAGTACTGCCTACTTCTTAGTCCTCTCTCTTTTGTCTCAGGTAAGCCTTGCCCTCCAGGATCCCAAGATCTCAGGCAGACATAGACAGGGTCTCCCGCAGACTATTCCAATCAAATGCCGATATGCTAATGAGGGAGTCTTCCCAGCAGTGGATCTGCTATCTTTTGCATCACTTGACAGATGTGCTCCAAAGTGCTTGCCAACCAGTTTCCTGGCCGACATCTTCCTCCCCCACACTTTCCACCTCCCACTTTTACTCACTTTCCCTTGGAAGTCATGTTCCTCGGGCTGTAATCAAGAGCCACATCTGTGGTCCTGGTTTACCTGGTCCAGCATTTCATGGTTCTTAACTGTTTAGAAGTTCCCTGAACTCTGGTTCACACTACTTTCTTTGCCTTGGTACCCAATCTCCTCCCGTCTCCGACTCCTTCCTCGATCCCCCATAGCCTTGGTTGTGTCTCTGACACCAAGTCAGGGGTAGGGAGGCAAGCAAGGAAAATGCAGTTCCTTGCTGTGTTCCGACACCACCCGGGAAGTGGGCACCTCACTTCAGATCTCACACAGCGCAGATTTTCCCTCTCCCGGGAGACTAGACTCTGGACTGCTTTGAGAAGGAAACCCTGGCTGATTCATGTTTGTTTCCTCTGCCTGAACAGAGCCACTCGTTC
The DNA here is from genome assembly GCF_982192425.1 of Myodes glareolus. Lineage (NCBI taxonomy): Eukaryota > Metazoa > Chordata > Mammalia > Rodentia > Cricetidae > Myodes > Myodes glareolus. Next base: position 27,158,172 of record NC_142048.1, on the reverse strand, counting down.
ATAGTTAGTGCCAATAAATATTTGCTCAACCAATGTAAACTGAGATTGACTCAGCCCTCTGCCTCTGTGCTCTGATATCCTGATTAAGTGTTCCCCTCCTGAGGACAGCTATGTCTCCGTGTCTAAGAGTCTGGGGTAGAAAACTTGAACAGATTCACACTCTGCTTCTGACTTTTGTTGCCGTTTGGAAGAAGCCAGCTCAAAACCGTTGCTTTAGCTCGGTGAAACTGGCTTGTTGTTGCAACTCTATCGTCCAGTTAGTCTTTATATCAGGCCAGTGAAGTATTATTTTTTAATTCCCTGGCTACAAGATGCTATCCTTCACATGTCTCTTGAGTAGGGAAGGGTACATTAGACTAGAAGATGTTAGTTATGGAAAAATCTAGAGAAGAAAATTAATTGAGACACTGCAGTACACTAATTAATTTATATTTTGTTTCTGTGGTCCAATTTGTGGCAGTTTCTGTCACGGCAGTTTCTATATTACATTGGAATGGCTTTTAAGAAACTACTCCAGGAAAGCAAAAATACAATTAACTATGTGACCTATCAGGAATCAATTGTTTGAGTTTATGAAAAGGTACAAAAATATTTTGACTGATATTTGTTTTATGGAATAGGCTCATAGCCCTACTTTAAATATTCGAGACAATAACTGTTTTTCCTCTTTTTTCTTGATAGGCTGTGAAGTTGAGATTCTTGGTGTCAGACCAACTTACTGCCTAGAATATAAAAATGTCCCGACGGATATTAATTTTGCCAATGCAGTCAGTGACGCGCTTGATTCATTAAAGTAAGTGTCCCAAATTTTTTAGCCTTAACATTGTTCTTTGTTTTTAAGAAGAGATGTGTGTGTGTGTGTATGTATGTGTGTGTGTGTGTGTGTGTATACACATGTGCACGCACATGCTCATGCAAAGATAGGATGGATGTAGGTGTTTGCAGAGAGGTCCCATGTAACTAAAGTTGTAGGCAGTTGTGAGTCACCTGACATAGGTGCCAAGCACCAAACTCTGGTGCTCTGAAAAGGCAGCGAGCACTCTTGACCACTGGGCCATCTCTCCATTCCCTCTTCCTTGTTTCTTGGATGAATAGTAAGTCTTAAAGTGGTTTAAGAGAGCTGGACCTAGGTGGCATAATGTCTCAGAGAGTTTTATGTAGTGAATTGCTCTGCAGTGTACTAACGGATTGTAGCTCTGAATAGTTGTACTGTTTGCACATGGCTAATGAAATATTAGAGAATCCCAGGGCATGAGGACCTTTTTTTTTATGTTATTGGACTATAGAAAAACCATACAGTTATCAAAATTGTCATAATGATGATTTTCTGAGCAGGTACATTTCAAAGGCATCAATGTGTATTTGCATAAAGGAAGGCTCTGTGAGCAGATGTGTTTGGGGGAAATCACCGTTCCCATAGTCTTGTTTGAAATGCACAAAGCACATTAGCGTATTAGAACAAAGTAAGGTTTTTGATTTTGTTTAGTTTTGTTTCTCTCTTGCTCCTGGAACAGTGACATAGCGTGTGAAACAAGCAATGCTGAGTTCCTCGCCCCTGAAAAACACTTAGCTCTGTCAGGGAACTGATTACCAAGTCAAAAATAAAGCCTCAAATCAACTGGAAGCAGTCAGGTCACCAAGACGGAGGTCCAGCTGGGAGAGTGCTCCAGAAATCAGCAAGAAGGAGCCTGAGGGTGTTGGGATCGCCTATTTCTGGAGCTGGACTTGAGGTCCTTTGAGGTCGTCTTGTTGGCTGAATGGGTTTCCTGAGTAGAGCCAAAAGAGAAGACATCGAGAGAATCACAGTATATAGACTGGGGCAGGAGCTTGATCATTTTGAAAGAGCACGGTTTCCAGAGAGACACTGAGTGATCACCCTTACTAAACCCAGGGCACGAATCGCTGGCACCAAACAGCGACGGCCGGCTATGGTGAAGTTTATCTTTCACCCAGGAGACCAACTATGTATTGAATTCTAAGTTGCCTCAGGTACAGAGGCGAGCAGCTGGGTGAGATTACCTCCAAGTAATCCAAGAATCTGCTTGGCAGCGGGGTCTTCCTCATGGTTTACGATAGCCCCCTGGTACAGAAGTGACAGGCAACGGATGCCAAGCTTTCACTTCTTTCCCTGCCCCAACCTTCAGAGTGAGTGGTCGCCACTCCCACAGGGTTATCAGAGGAGAAGACAGGCCCCCTCCCGTGCTGATTTTCAGATCAATCTACCTGTGTGAAACCTATAAAGGGGGGGTCTTTAGGTCACAAAATGGTTTAGCATGACTGACATGCCAAAGAGAAAATGGTTTCAAAATTTTAAACATCAAGAAGAAACAAACTTGTTCATGTCATTTGATTCTGGTTGTATTCAAAGGGGGCAGAATTAACGTAACCAGATGGTCTTCATACAGTTTATATATTATGTGTGTTGTGTGTGTTATATGATGCTGCCTCCTGCTACCTCATCTGCCTTTCTTTTTCTTGTCCATGAGGGCTGGAAAGCCATGTGCAGGCAGAGCTGTTATACTGGGCTGCTGTCTGGCTAATGCAAAGAAGCCTGCCATAGTGTGTATGGCGGATGATCAGCGCTGGAACCTCAGAACCCTCCATGTCTACTCAGGGCTGCTTCCCGTGTATCCCAGACCCAAACACAGTCCGTCCCTATACCCCACTGCTATGAGAGATAAGAGAGTTTGGGTTGTAATTGTCACGGAAAAACCTCCAAGTAGTCCGCTAGTCTGCTTATGAGTATGTTTGTGTATCTCCCAGGTTTATCTTGTGTTTGGAACTGAATGGACTCTCTCGGGACCCAATCTAGTGGTCACAGCAAAATAGCAAGGAGCACCACGAGACCTCCAGGCTAGCTGTCGTCAATTTGGGCAGACATTCTTATCATCATAGGACCAGAGTGCTAGAGGAATAAAGACTGGGCTCTATTTCCTTTGGAGAAGTATTGTCTTCGTGGGTTTTTTCCCCTTTACTTTTATTTTTCAAGCCTGACAAGGTAACAGAATTCTTGGAGCTGCATCTCTTCTTGGAAACAGGGAAGATTTTCTAATTGTTACTCCAGTTCTTGGTGGTAGTGGTGGGGTGCATGTTTATATTTGGTAAAGGAGTTGGGCTTCTCTAGAGAGAAGGTCACAAAGAAGGGCAAGCCCATAGCGTTGGCCTCAGGTTAGGCTTCCAGACGGTATCTGGGGCTGTGCATTGCCCAACTCAATGCCATTCGTGTGCAGGTAGTCTGGGTGCATGACCTTGAACTCATAGACAAGTGTTTCTCAACCTTCCTAATGCTGCAACCCTTTAATATAGCATATTATATTTAATATAGCATAATATAGCATAAAATTATTTCATTGCTACTTCATAACTGTAGTTTTGCCACTGTTATGAATCATAATGTAAGTATCTGATATGCAGGATATCTGATATGCAGGATATCTGATATGCAGGATATCTGATATGCACCCCAGAGGGTTATGACGAAAGGCCGAGAACAGCTGCCATGGACTGTCATTCACAAATCTGCAACCTAGATGACACGTCTGGCTTTTGACAGCATAGACCTGGAGCAAGACTAATGCAATTGTCTTGGGGTGGAGGTGGAGGGTCTTCATAGTGCCAAAGTTAACGGGGCAGCTAGAAGTAGCTTCTTTACATAGCAGGTAGAAAGATCATTTCTAACGTGATCCTGGTCCGTTCTGCTTATGGGCTGACAAAGAAGGGGGGAAATAGAGCCCCCTGCTCATCATCTCTAAGCTAAGTAGCATTAGGAATGAGAGAGAAAGGAAAGACCAGGGGTTACTGCCTGGGGAAGGTAGTGGGGGTGACCTTGGTCCTCCCTCCCTCAGGAGAAACAAGGAAGGACTTCCTTCACCTCTCACTTCCCTTCTTACAAAGCAAACTAAAAACTGATGCTTGTAAGTCAATACTTTTCCTCAAGCAAAAGTTGAACTGTCCTCTTCAGGAATGAAGTAGTCCACAGTCTTACCCAGACTGAAACACTCTAGAATGCTCGGGATTGCTTTGCACGTAAGAACTTGCCCATGAACTTGTGCATATGGCAGAAGGGATCTGATTCTTGGGGTAGGTGTGTTTAGGCAGAGCTGTGGAGTGATTTAGTTCCCCATCGGGTAGCCCTGCCTGACACCGCAAGTCCAGACACTCGGCTCTTTTGGTTTTCTCTATCTCAAGTTCCTAATTCTAATTTGAAGAGCATTTGGAAATTTCCACACACAAGTGTTCAAACACACTCACACATATTCCTCTGAATCTGTGCTGCTCAGAGGTGGACGACCTTTCAGAGAGAATGCACATGGGGCAGATATGACAGAACTTAGAGCCATCATTAGGACCGTGACCAAGCATTCTTCCCCAGGAACATTTCAGCAGGAGTCCAGGCAGACCAAGAGGCTTTATGTGTCTAGACAGGATGGGATAAGCCAGCACCTGTATTTATCTGGGCATTGCCTTCCGCTGCCATAGCCTTGTACGATATTACCTTTGAATTGAGATGACTTTTTTTGCATAGAAAAAGAAGGAGCTAAAAGGAAAGGTGTCATTTTTAATATCAATAGCACTGGGACAAAGGACTTTATTTACACAAACCGATTTTGCTCTTTAATCTCCATAGGTTTTCTCCCCATCTGTCCTTGTTTGATTTTTCTGTTGCTGTAATAAACCCTATAACCTAAAGCAACTCGAGGAAGAAAGGGTTTATTTTAGTCTACAGTTATAGTCCACCATCATGAGAAGTCTAGGCAGGAACTCAAATAACATCCTGGATGTAGGAGCTGAAGCAGAGACCGTAGAGGATCGTCGCTTACTGGCTTGTTTTCTGGCTTGCTCAGCTACCTTTCCTGTATAGCCTGGGTCCACATGCCAGGGATGGTACCACCCATAGTGAGCTGGGCTTTCCTACATCCATCAGCAACGAAGAAAAAGGCCCACAGACATGTCCATAGGCCAATCTGATCTCTTCCACTCAGGTTCCTTTCTTACAGACAAGCCTAGGTCTGTGTCAATTTAGTGAATTTTAATTATGACACCATCACACAAAATCATCACTGACCCTCAAAGGTCAGTGCCTCTCTTGACCTTACAAACTCTTAGGATCGAGAGTCAGCACCTACCGCTTTCGGTAGCGGCTTAGGTAGACTAGGCTTCCAGGACCTCCCCCATGTGTGGAGTCACTGATAAATGGCTCCTTAATCCGATAACCTGGTCCATACTCACAACTCTAATGTGGCTTGCCAGAAGAACCAGAGAGACAGAAGGGATTGAAAAGCATCATCTGAGGCCATTCTGGGGCTGGGCTCTTGCAGGTTGGAGGAGTTTGGTACTTTGAATGAGAACATCCCCATAGGCTCATATATTTTAATGGCTGGTCCCCAGTTGGCTGAACTGTTTGGGGGAGGGATTAGGAGGTGTGGTGTGCTAAGTAGAGGTGTGTCACTGGGGGTGGGCGTTGAGGTTTCAAAAGTCTGAGACCCCTGCCCCCTCCTCTCTCTCTCTTTCCCTCCCTTTCCTCCTTTCCCCTTCTCCCTCTCTCCAGCCCACTCCCTGTTGCTTGCGGATAAGACATAAGCGCTCAGCTATTGCTCAAGTGACAGTCTACCTGACTGTTGCCGTGTTTCCTGCCATGATGGTCATAGCCTCACCCTCTGAAACTGTAAGCAAGACCCCAGAGTAAATACTCTGTTATGCTGCCTTGGCCACGGTGTCTCTTCATAGCAACACAGCAGTAACTAAGACAAAGAGGAATGCAGCTTTGTGTCTTCAGCAGCATCCAGCCCCACACACTGATGCTTTCTGAGCCCTGTTATCACACACAAAGACTGTTATCTGCTGGCCTGGCCTGTCACCTGGGTACCCTGTCCCTTTAAGAGACAAGCCCCCCCCACCCCGCCTTCTGCCAAGGCCAGCAGATCTCACACCTCCTCCAGCCTGCACACTCACTCTGTTGGTCGCTCTTCTCTCTTCCCCCACCTCTCGTTGCCTCTCTTCCTCCTTCTTCTCCTCTTTTGCCTTCCCTTTCCCCTCCATAACCCACTAAATAAACTCTGTACCCAAACTCTCTCTGAATGGCATATCTGTCTGACTCTTATCCATTGTATCCTGCCTACCAAGGGGACCCACCGATGCCTCAGGTGACCCACTGCTGCTCTATGAGGCCTTGGGTGACCTGCCGTGACCACTCGTGGGACCACTGCCCCTCGTGGGACCGGCCTTCCCACCCACTGTATCTTTGTAAAAGAATAACAGACTCATCAGGCAGTGCCCCTGCACACAATGCCACCCGCCACTTTCAAAACATAAGCAATTCATGTCCCGTATCACTTGATTTGTCTTTTGGGAAATTCTGTTTGCAGGAGGTTCATGGTTCAGTGAGAAAAAAAAATGTATCTGGTGCTAAAGACTTGATAGACTTAAAGAATAGTGGGGGGGGGGTAAGAGAAGAAAGATCCGGAGGTAGTCAGTATGCCCCAGCTGCAAGGAAGGGGCAGTAACTGCTTTCAACATGGTGCCAAGCAGATTGTCCAAGCAACCTGTTCAAGGAGGCTCTAGAATCCAGGTCTGATAGTACAAGCCCATAATCCAAGCTGAGACAGAAGGTTCACAGGTTCAAGTCCTGTCTGGGCCACAAAGTGATCCCAAGGCCACTCTGGAAAACCTAGTGAGACTCTGTCCCGAAATGAAAATATCTGGGAGGTAGCTTGGTGATAAAGTACCTGCCAGTCATTCCAAATGGAGTCCAAGGTTAATGCTGAGAGCTGAAAAGAATAACTGATGGAGGAGGGTTATCTGTCTATTGTGTTATTTTCATTGGTCAATAAAGAGACTGTCTTGGCCCCTTGATAGGACAGAAAATTAGGTAGGTGGAGTAAACAGAACAGAATGCTGGGAAGAGGGCTATGAGGCAGACGCCATGGAGCCAGCCACCAGGTCAGACATGCTAAATCTTTCCCAGTAAGCCACACCTCGTGGTGCTATACAGATTATTAGAAATGGGTTAATATCAAGATATGAGAGTTAGTCAGTAACTAACTCTCTAGAGATAATGGGCCAGGCAGTGCTTAAATGAATACAATTTGTGTGTTGTTATTTCCGGGGCTAAGCTAGCTATGTGGGAGCCGGGCAGGATGAAAAGCAGGTCTGCCTGCAGCCCCTCACTACAGATGGCGCCCACGTGGAGTGGAGAAGCTTGCTGCAGCTCAGTGGGGCATAAATGTTCCTCCCTGCTAAAACCTGCACACTCAGGCAAAGTGATGAAAGCACAACCAGAAGGAGGCATTTCTTTTCCCTCCCTCCCTCCCTCCTTCCCTCCCTCCCTCCCTCCCTCCCTCTCTTCCTCTTTGCTATGTATCCATTACTATACCAGAAGCTCATTCAGCGTTTGAATGGCGGTGTTTTAGTTACTTTTCTGTTGTGTAATAAAACACCATGACCAAGGCAACTTTCAGAAAAAAAAAAAAAAGAGTTTATTTGGGCTTATGGTTCTATACAATTAGAGTCCATGATGGCAGATCCAGCAGGCGGCGGGAATGGTGGCTAGGGTAGAGAGCTGAGCATGCGTATTTCAGTCACTGCCATGAAGGGGGGGAGGGGAGAGGGAGGGGAAAGGGGAGAGGGGGAGGGAGGGAGAAAGAGAGAGGGGGGGAGGGAGGAAGAGAGAGAGGGGGGGAGGGAGGAAGGGAGGGGAGAGAGAGAGAGAGAGAGAGTGTCACCTGAAAACAGGTGACATGCTTCCTCCACACACCACCTAAATCTCCCTGAACAGCACCATCAGCTGGGGGCCATGGGTTCAAATTCGTGAGACTATAGGGGACATTTCCCATTCAAATCACTGCAGGTAGGTTTCCCAGACAGGGAAACTGCGGTGTAGAGATATTTTGCCATTCATCTGAGACATGTTATTTATTGAGAAGAGACATCAGGATCTGAAACTGTATTTGCGCTCCTGTCCAAAGGTGATTCTCACAATTAAATCTGCGCTGTCCATACCCCATCATTGGGGGAATTCTGCCAAGATTCAGATCAGTTTAGTAGTGAAGGAGTGGGGATAGCAAGATGGTTAGAAGGGGAAGATGAGAAACACAAAATAAAAACAGAGGGAGCTGGGGAATGCTGAGTGTGGGTATTGATGCATGTAAAAATATCAATAATATTGAGAATAATCAAAGTGTAATTTCAGGGTTTTCTCCAAATTCAAATTTTATATTATCATTTTCCTGCTCACTAGCTGCTAAGTTTAAAGAATCTATATGATAACCATGAATGAAATCTGGTGACCTTGAAGCAAGGGTATTGGACAGTGCTCCAAGATGATACTGACCCTTTGGGTATTCTGACCCTTTCAGTCCTTTTCCTAAATATTAAGTTATCTTTCTTAACAGTCAATAACTAGCTACGCCTTTAAATTGTTTCCCTTCCCCCTGCCCAATTCTCCTCTCTTCCCAACCTACTTCAGTCAGAAAAATGCACGCGACATTATGAACTCTTTATACTGCATAGCAATCTAGACAGAATTATAAGGTGATAGGAGACTTGGGTGTCCCTGAAACCCTAGGGTTGAAGGCCCCCTGCAGCTTTCGGGGAACTGGGTTTGATGGCCACATGTCCTTCTGGCAAGGTTCCTCCAAGCTATAAACGGCCAATAGCAGATATGCGGCATTTCCCTCCAACTTGCCTTACCCAACCTCATAACAAATGAGCTGACCTGTGATAGAGACCAGACCCACATCGGAAACAGCTGGCTACCAAGAATTTATTTGCTAAACTCCAAGCAGGCCAGAACTGTCAGCCCTGGGAGACTTGGGTCCCTAATGAATCAATGAAGTCTTAACACAGCAACCTCTCACATGTGTACTCCCTGTAACACAAGCATCCCAAATCAAGTGTTCCTGGCATCGGAGGTTGACAGCTTTGTGAAACAATGCCATCGGGTAAATTGTGACACACTCCAGCTTTCTGACCGCATGGAGATTTTCAGATGTGATAAACAGCCTTGGAGAAATCAACCGACACTAGAGTGCACTACGGATACATTGCCATGCAGTGGGTATTAAAATGAGGAGGCCTGGGTGGATTTCATTAAACTCCAATGCCGCAGTAAGCCTCACTTTATTAAGTCACCAATGCATTAAGTGGGATTTCCCACCGTATCTAGGGCCTGCGCTGGAAATGTGGACACCTAAACAGTTGATATAGTGCATGAACCAGCACATCTGGAATGCTGAAGAGGCCGGTCCATGAAGCAGATAAATGTGGAGGCTTATCTCCAGGACAGGTTTTATGGAAGCGTCTGTTCTGTTCAGATGTAGAGACAGAGCGAGAGCCCAGAGCTCTCCCAGTCATGGACCAGGAACGAGTTTCAGCATATGGATAGAAATCATATTGCCTAGTACGGACTTCTCCCCACCACCCACACACTCGGGGGACCCTAGAGGGATCTTTTGTACCTGACCATGTATAGGTACACAGGAGGCTTGAGTTAGTCATTCTCACACCAGGGAGAGTGAATAATAATCACCCTATTTGTGAGAAAAAAATCTAAATACTAACACAGCCCCCAATCCACACTGTGGAGGAGGCTGGTGATGGAGTTTTTAAACGAAGAGTCCATTTGTTTTGTTCTAAAAGCACAAACGATGCCACTTCACCTGAAACCAATGTTTCCTCAGAGCTGTTGATGATGTGTACCCCGGGGTGCTCAGGAGACCCTAATGACGTCACTAAAGGGTATGCGACCGTAAAAGGGGGTGCTAGGCAGAGAACACTCTGGAATCTCTTCCCTGGTTTAGAAGATGGAGTAGATGTGGATGGACTTTCAAAGGCCCTGTTTACATTTCCACGTTCCAGTGGTGTCTCCGAGACCTGCCAGGGAGCGGGAAACTTCTAGAACCCTCTGAAGCCTGCATTTCCATGTGCACATCTGTAAATGCCCTTTTGTGAGAACTCTTGTCCCTATAGCTCCAGGCCTGCAAACAAAGTCAACCCATAGACACAGCGCACCTAGGTGACAAGGATGGATCTCCTAGTGTTACCTTTGACCTTTCTCAAGCCAGCTTCTAGGAGTTGATAGTTGTCACACAACAGGGCAAGGATTTCCAAAGTCCCCCCCCTCCCCCGCTGGGAGGAATGGTTCCCCTTCATCACGGGCTCTTCGCAAACTCTGCAGCAAAGAATCTGGCCACAGGCAAAAACCCATTTTGTGGGCACTTGCTATTATACACTTAGTTGATAGCTGTAGCATGTTTACTGTGTGCCAAATTCTAGGCTTGAGTTGAGATACTGTGGAGAATGAATTACCATTTCCGAGGTGAAAGAATCTCATAGTTTCGAGAAAGAAAAGTACAGATAAAAGTGCCCGGAAGTGAGCGTAGTCGTGGGAGCACACTGCCATGTCCCAAGGCCACCTGATCTAGCCTCAGAAGCTTCCCAGAAGAGGCAACGATTGCCACAAATCTTAAGGAAGAATGGCTACTGTGTGACTCTGACCAGGCAAATCAAGCTCTCCAAGCCTTATGAGGATCTCTCTGCTGGAGGGGAGCAAGACCCAAGGCCCTGGCAGCCCTGAAATCACATTCTTCCATTGCTCATGCTGGGAAGATTGGATTGAAGAAAAAAATGAGGTTTGAATATGGGTGCCTATGGGTCTGTGTCTATGTGCTTTATACAGATGTGCCTAAAGTAGAGAGTTTTTTTTTCTTAAAAAAAAAAAGAGAAATAAGGAAATATGACAGGGATATTAATACTATCTCTTGTACAGATCCAAGTCGAAAGAAATACCTTCCATTTCTTTTCCATTGGCCCATCTGTCAGTTCTCGATGCCGGCATACCATCTTTACTGCTATTAACATCACTCCCATCTGTGTTGGGTGCTTGATGGGAAGAAAGGCAAAGCCATGGCTTGGGGAGGGGAAGTCACAGTGGAAAGTGTTATGTGGAGGAAGGAGAGAACATTTCCTGGACTCCCTTCTTCCCATAAGCTGGCCACTTCTATAGATATTGCTAGCTTCTTAGACCAGCACTGGGGGCGAAATGGTTTGGATTTTCACCATCAGTGCTGACCCTGGGGGAGTTTGGAAGTTTCTAAAAGTACAGTTAGGATTTACTCTGTGTCTATCCAAGAGCTAGCCTGTCACAGGTCCCCATAGAGCACATGGCTGGGGTGGGTGTGTCTGCGATGACAGATCCTAAGGATTACTTTATCCACAGCTACAGAAGTGGCTGTGGCTACACTGTTTATATTCTTGTCGGACAGATCCACAATCTAACATATTATTGGGACTCTCTTAAAGTCTGCTGATAATTTTACTGTTATTATTGAAAGCAATGCCTCCAATTTCTTGACTTTCCAGTTCCAACAGGTTATGAGAAGGGAGTTATACAGACCATGGTCCCCCTCACACTACATCTTCCAATTTTCAATTTGTGGACAGGAAAAGCAAGACAATATGGCCAGAAGAAGAGGTGACCAATAGACACACTCTTCAAATCTTGTCAACAAGCAACTCAGGACTGGAAACCTTGAGTTCAATATCAACTCACCTTGTTTATGTGGATATGTGGGTTTTGACTGGCCTACTGGACAGGTCCACTTGGGAACTCTCACACCTTCACAGGGGGTCAGTAGGTCCCAAGGGAGCAGCCCCCAGAGGTCTCCTTCAACTATGGTTATCTCACTCTGTTCCCTCCAGGAGTGGCCGGGCTGATCTGGCGGCCATATACCATGAGCGCATTGATGTGGAAGGCCACCACTATGGACCCTCATCGCCTCAGCGAAAAGATGCCCTCAAAGCCGTGGACACGGTACTGAAGTATATGATCCAGTGGATCCAGGTGACCCAAAGCAAGGGCAACTAATCTGGCATGTTTCCCTGTCATGTCTTGTCATCTCCGTGACTGCCACCCCTGCATACGTCCTTCAACAATTTCTTTACTAGGCCAGTGTGAGGCTCTCTTTTCTCCACATCGTACTTTTTTGGGTACCAAGAGACTCTTTATGGCATGGATGGCCAATGGGGTTTAACTCATCTAATGTGTGTTTTTGCCAGGCTTGCCTAGAGCGTTGGCCAGGTTCTTAGTACTATATTGACTATTAGTAAGTCTATTGGCTATTAGTAAGTCTATTGACTATTAGTAAGACTATTGACTATTAGTAAGTCTATTGACTATTAGTAAGTCTGTTGACTATTAGTAAGTCTATTGACTATTAGTCTATTGACTGTTAGTAAGTCTATTGACTATTAGTAAGTCTACTGACTATTAGTAAGTCTATTAACCTGTACGTAGGGGTTAAATGTGGGTTCCGACTTTAACAACCTCCATTCTCCTTTAACCGATAGCTTAAAAATGACTCTTTACAAGGATTTTTGCATGAAAGGACCTTTCTTCAGTCACTGTGATGACATCTTGTGTCCACCCCACAGGAACGAGGCCTGCAGAATGACCTAAATGTCATCATTTTCTCAGACCATGGGATGACAGACATCTTCTGGATGGATAAAGTGATTGAGCTGAGCAAGTACGTCAGCCTCAGTGACTTGCAGCAAGTGAAGGACCGAGGGCCCGTTGTGAGCCTGTGGCCAGCCCCTGGGAAACACTCTGAGGCAAGACACACCGTGGTGGAGGGGAGGTGACGTGGACCCATCGGCCCCTCGTTTGCGCTTTGTCCTTCCTCCTAGAGTTTTCTTAACGAACTGTTTAGCAGGGGTAGGAGCACAGACTTTTGAATCAGGTGGCTGAGACTGTCATTCACTTACCAAGTGACCTTTCTAAAGGTCATTCATTCTCTGTGTTTGTTTTACTCTACAGTAGCATCTCCCTCTACTGAATTTCATAAAAATTTAGTAAAACAGATGATGCTCCATATATTGCAAACACCTGGCAAGTGTCAGCACGCCCTTATGAGGGCTATTTTACTATCAGACAGACTCTTCAGACTGAAGCTGCCACTCTGGTCTGCAACCGTCTCCCTTTCACCAGGGGGCTGGAGATAAAAAGCTGACCAAAGAAGACAGCATAGACCCCGTATGTGCAGTGGGTCAGCCCCTGACTTCACAGCCCCACCCCTTAGGTTCCGATCCCAACTCTGTTATTGACTGCGTACTAGGCATGGACAAGTCTGGCCCCTCTGCCTTCCGCATGTAAACATGACAGTGAGTGCCATCCTGGAGTCCGTGGGCCTAGGACAGAAGCGGGCTGAGATCACAGCGAAGACAACGTGTGAGCCACTCACACTCTTGAAGCTCACCATCAAATGAGAAGATTCCTCATTGGATGAGGGTGTGGTCAAGTTCCCACAGTGTGCAGATGAGGACCCAAACTCCCTTTTAGGAACTCTGTACCCCATGCTCACCCTTACAACAGAAAAAAAAAACAGTAGTTAGGGATGGCGGTGGGTGGTAAGAATAAGGAGGAATGGGTGACACTCTTGGCTGACAACTTTGTGTTCGTTTTGGTTCGTCACCTCCTGGTGACGGGATGGACAGATACGGTGTCTGTCCATCCCCAGGGAGCAGACATGGGCCAGGAAGTATCTTATCTTTCTGAGGGGGTGGGCAGTGCCAGCAACAGGGGAGTCAGGAGGAGTCTGGGAGCTGCTGCCTTCCTTCATCCTGACGGCGACAGAACAGTTGTCTGTGAACAGTTGTCATTAGTCAAAGGGTCCTGAGGGGAGCCAGACTCTGGTCCTTTGGCTCCTAGGCAAACCCACCACTGCCTGGCTGCCCTCATTTGAGGTATCCCATCAACAGTACCACACTGATCTCAGCCTTTCCCCATTCATGAGGGAAATGCCTCCCCCTTTCAGTTTTCTTAAGCTCCATAGCCAGGAAACAAAGTTGACACAGCGTCCCAGCAAACCCCTAAATATGAAAACAGAAAGAAGATGTCGCATGTTGGCAGGTTCCTGGGAAGCAACTCTGTCTTCCTGGCAGGGAAGATCATCTTTGTCTCCATTTGGCACGTAGGCATGAGACTCCTCCAGAAGGCTTGGGCATTAAGGCTCACGAGCTGGGAAGAGCATCCTCCAGCAGGATGTGCATCCCAAGCCCTGCCAGCAGCCAATAGCAGTTGGTAGGGGTTCCAAAGTGGGGGCTGTGTTTGGTGACAGTTGTGTCATGTGATGGACACAGCAATCTGCAAGACCTGTTGTATGTCAGCAGATTTTCCGCTTATTCAAAATAATTCCGCATTCTGCATACGTTGTTTTTAGTCAAATAGAGGAGATTAATTCACGGAACTATGAACAAGCTTCCACTCAGCAGCCCAAAGACTATTTTTAAGTCATGAGTGAATAAACACAATTTTATTATTAAGGAATGCATATCTGATTTGGCTAGTGGCCAGCAAGCCGGCACCAGCAGGTTGCTTTCAATTTTAGTCACAAATATTTGAACTTCTGCTAAATATTGAGAGTGTGTATAGACTTTACGTCTTCATTATGGGATTGGCAATGTGATTAATAAATAATTCCTGGTGATTTTAAAATTCTTATGTGGGTAGGACGTAATCTCGACATCAAGCTAAAGAACACATATCTTTTCGCCATTTTGGGGGGTATTTAACATCAGCCAGGCCACTTTCACAGTCGCCCCTTTTTAGCACATAGACTTTTGATAAGTCAGTTTTGTAATGTGTTCACAAGTCAATGATTATTTACAAAAGAATATATCTAGTGTGTGTACATGTCTACACACACACACACACACACACACACACTGAAATACATTATCCTTCTAAGCAGTATAAGATAACATTGCAGTAGTCACCTCATATCTGATAGAAGTAGAATGTTGGCATGACCTATGACACTTTCTGAAAGTCTTTCCCAGATCCCATGAGCTTTCTACTCTCTCAGGAAAACCGCTAAGAAGAAACCATTGCTTACCGTATGGTTGTGAGGTTACTTGAGTTTTATATGATAAGAATCTCTGCGGTGTTTTCTAAAGTGCACATTGTTTTTGCTCCGGCTGAGGTCCCTGAGTCTTCCAAGCATCTTTGCGGATTGATGTCTGTCTTTGCTATACTTTGTAGTGTCTTGTCCCAGAACTGCACCAGGATGTCTTTATCTCTCCCCATTCTCTTCGCTCTTCTGCTTCTGCTGTGCGCCTGGGCTATTCTGTGCATACGTCTACAGGTGCACACACGTGAGAGCTATTCATTACAGTCCCTAGGGGGTCCATCTCTTATGCCAGAGAGCATATGGATCTTTAGACTTCTTGGATAAAGCCAGCTTGGTTTGCAAGCTATACAAAAGTCTCTCATAGCACACACCTTTAATCTCAGCACTGGGGTGGCAGAGACACACTGAGTTCTGTGAGTTCAAGGCCAGCCTGGTCTATATAGTGAGTTCCAGACCAGCTAAGGCTACATAGAAATCCTATCACAAGAAAAAAAAGGTATTTATTTTATGTAGCTGAACTCTGTGTGTGTGTGTGTGTGTGTGTGCGTGCGTGCACATGCGTGTGTGTTTATAATCTATCTCACAGATCTAGCATGAGTGTTCAGACAGCTCATTTTTGGTTTTCTTTGCAGATATACCACAAACTCAGCACAGTGGAACACATGACTGTGTATGAGAAAGAAGCGATACCCAGCAGGTTCTATTACAAGAAAGGGAAATTCGTCTCACCTTTGACTTTGGTGGCTGATGAAGGGTGGTTCATAACAGAGGTAATTATAAAATCTATGGCATTCCTCTCACTGTTCAAACTCTATCCACAACCCATGGGTAAGTAGCAATTGTTGAGATCCGTTCTCTCGGAGTCCTTTGCTGCCCCGCTTCCTTGTTTAGAAAATCAAAAGGCTGGACTGGCCATCTAGGTGAACACAAGCTTCAGGCACAAACTGACAGTCGAGATGGAGACTTCATGGCTCCAGAGCCTCTGTATTGTAATAAATTGGCCTTCACTAAATTACTCAAGCTTCCATACAACCTGTGTTGCTTAAAACAGAACAATTACTGTGATCCGAAGCCATTGCTCCAGGGCAGCGGAAAGCTAGGACAGCCCTCTGTTGCTTCCACCAGGAGAGAAAGGTCTAGAGAACAGAGCTGCGTGGACCCAGGCCCCCAAATTACCAGCTGGTTTTTACAGCGGATTTTGTCTTTCACTTTCGCCCCTGGGCCCGAATTTGCCTCAGGCCGGCCAGACTTCCTCCTCCTTGTCCTCCTGGGCTCTAGGCTGAGGAGAATTCATGATCTTTGTGAATACCCTACCTTCCAGAGGAACCTGTGATCATACTGAGAGTATAGTCCTGTCTAGAAGAGACGTGAGTTTGAAGGTGGGCTGTGCTTAGAACAGGCTGCAGGGTAAAAGGAGTAGAAAGCTGAAGCCAGTGTTGATTAGGACTCAAGAACAGAAAATAATTCACTAGAGGCCACAGGTTCCTCACCCGTGGAAACAGGCATTGGGCCAAGAGGGTGGATGACCAGCCAGCAGGGCAAGGAATCACAGGACTCTGTGACATGAACGTCAGTTATTGAGCAAGACTGGGTCATCCCTGTGCGTTCACAGACAGAATTGTTTGGTCACCAGGAACTGAAAGCCAAGCAGATCCGGTTGAAAGCACTGGCAACAGAAGGCAGAGGCCAGTCAGGCTCCTCTGAGACTGAATCTGGCTTCTGGTGTCATGCTGTTTACGGGGTCTCTAGGATGGAAGCAGAGAGAGGAGGATTGTAACTTCCAGGCCAACCTGAGCTCCAACCTTTAAAAGATATCTAGAGACAAAAATGGTTCAAGAGACTCCTTCTAACACTGCCACTTCCAGGAACGGAAATGTGACTTTTTAGGTCACCATCCTGTCCGGGGGTTCACATGTGCTGAGAGAGAATATTTTAAGCTGGGCGTGTGTCATTATCATTTTCTCCTCTCTCTCCCACCCCCTCTCTGTCACACATGAAAGCAACATGAAATGATAATAATAACGCAATCAGCTAGATTCATGCCACATGTGGGGTCTGTAATATACCAACACAGTTGTTTCTCAGGCTATTAGGGGAGCGCACGGGTCACCAGGTTAGAGGCCCACGGACATCAAGACAGACCTCCCAAGTCACAGCAAAGAACCTATTTTTTAGTTTGTTTACTCTTGTTTCAAAACATCTTCATTTTATAAGATTCTGGTGAAGTCGTTCTGAAGTTCTGGAGGTCAGCCCATTGTGAGGATTAATCTGTAGTGGGCCACCATCAGTGTGTGAGCATGACCGTGTACACCTGTGACCTGCTTTCTGTGTTTAATTCACATGCTGACGGGCTGAGAGGTTACAGCAAGGAAGGTGGGGAGACCCGTGGGCTATGGGGTGTTTTAGCGATTCGGTAGAAACAAGTAGGGGAATGGCAGAGCCAGAGATTACCAAGGAGGAGGTGGACACCTAGTGAGAGGCCATCACAATTCCAGCGGGGAAATGACTTGAGTCCCCACAGGGGTGGATGGGCTCTATGGAGTCATTCCAGCTAGGAATGGAAATCCTCTGATGGGGGGCGGATTTCTTCCATTTTGGCAGAGGGTTCGTCCCATAAAGGAAATATGGTATCCGGTTGTTGTACATTCAGGAAAAGGATGTCTATCTTCTTGAGGAATGAAAACAATACCGGGAGACCTGAGGGTGCTGGTTAAAAAGTGTTGGATTATAAGCCATGAGCTATTTGCCTTTCTATTTTTATTTTTGGCTTCTTGAAATAGAGTGTTGCTATGTTCCCCATATAGTTTTACTATGGGAGTTTACTATATAGCTAAGACTGGACTCAAACTCACTATCCTCTTGCCTCAGCCTCCTGAGTGCATAGATTAAAGCATGTGCCACCAAGTCTGGATCACAGACCCCTTGAGCAATGGCTTCGATAATGATTGGCCATCTCATTTAAGTGAACATCTGGAGACAATGGGCTCCATGGCTGCTTAATCCAGAAACTTGGTGAAATCAAGTTCCTGATTTAGCTCTACAGAGCTCTGCTTTTCTTCTCAAGATCCCAAAAAAGTTGCTGCAGCTCCAAGCTGGGTATCCACTCGAAACGCCCCGAAGCAGGAAAGAAATGGTGTGAGTTTTCATTACACATCACCTACTGTTATGGGATAGGTGTCTATATTTCACAACCACTGGTAGAAGCAGATATGGACCCTGAAGATTGTGGAATGCAGGTGGGGAGATCTCTGTAAGGAAAGGTGTGTAACTACGAAGACAAGGTCTTGAAAGAAACCCATATACCCAAGAAGTTCTTGTAGTGAAGTTTCTGCCCCTGTCTAGAAACCATTAGCTACTTCCTCTTAGATCCCATCAACCAGCTAACTGGTTGGTGTGACTAGAAAAATCCCTGTCTGGGGTGAGATTTGCCACTGAGATGTACTGCGCTGTAGGGTAAAGAACCACAGTCACAGGGCTGAAGAGATGCAGAAACTGGGGTTAAGAGACAGGGGCCTCAAGACAAAACAGCATGGCAGACCATTTCCCAGGAGACAAGCAATCCACCCTAGGAAGCCTAGGACTACCTGCAAAAGCTTCCTCCTGTCCCTGGCTTTGGGCCCACCCGTCTCCACCACACCCTAAGGGTACCTGAGTCATGCTTCCCTGAATGAAACTGAAAATTAGTACCTTCTGTTATATGGTTATATAGGTTATCTTGTGTATCACTTTTGTGTGTATCGCACACATTAATTTAAGTTATTAAAAACTAAGAGTCACCAGTTAGCAAAGATGCCCAAGTATTTCAGGACGCGGGCTTAAGAACAAAGAAAACCCCATAAAAAAGAAACCACACCATGGACAACTACACGAACAGTTTACAAAAGATATAATTAGGGGCGGGGATGTAGCTCAGCTTGTAGGCTGCTTGCTCTATCATGTAAGCCCTGGGTTCCATCCCAGGGACCACATAAACTGGCTGTTTTGGCACACACTAGTAATCCTAGCACACAGAGGTGGAAGCAAGGGAGATCAGAAGTTTAAGGTCATCTTTGGCCATAGAGGAAGCTCCAGGTCTGCCTCAGATGCATGAGACCCTGTCTGGAAAAAAAGAAAGGCAGGGGAGGAAGAAAGGAAAGGAGGAAGGGAGGGAAGATGGGAAAAAGAAAGAACTACTTCAAGAGGGAGACTTGAGGTATTACAGATATGTAAAACAAGAGCCGAGAGTGGTGGTACATGCCTTTAATTTCAGGACTTGGGAGGCAGCGGCAGGCAGATCTCTATGAGTTCGAGGCCAGCCTGGTTTACAGAGTAATTTCCAGGATAGCCAGAGCTGTTACCCAGAGAAACCATGTCTTGCATAGCCAAAAGTAAATAAATAAGTAAAAGAAAAAGTTATTTTAGAAAAGAAGAAGAAAGAGATGAAAAGAAATCAGGATGAGTAGGAGATAAGAGATGGTGGGGGCAAGAGTAACCAGAATGCATGGTGTACATAACACAATTGTCAAAGAAGAAAATAAATAAAGCCTCTAGAATAAGAAAAGACAGAAATAAGAGTAAGATAAATCGGACATGAAAATATAAGATTAGCATCTGAAAGATGTGTGTTGATCTGCCATGTTGACTTAATTAACTATTATGGAATGTACACCAGTCCTCTCTCTCTCTCCATTGTTTCTGACAACATTTATATAAGTCTGTAATGACAAAAGGCAAAGGGCAGAAAGAAATACAAAATGTGCAGTTTGGAGGAAAAGGAGACCACTGGGAAGTTTCGTGCTACAACCAAGAGAGGCTGTAATTGTTAAGGAGATCCATGGCATTAGAGAGAGGCCACTTCGCACGGAACAGGGTAATGAGTGCACCAGTTTTTGTGGGTCATGCCTGCACCATGCATTTTGAACGACTCCTTTCCCGATGTTTGTATGTTGTGTATTTAAAACTATTTAAGAATCTTTTTTATCAAATAATAAATATATCCGGGGGAAAATGAGCATTGGTCAGTAATAACAACTAAAAAAAGTCTTGAAGTAATAGCTATCCTCAGTTTGTATCGTGGGTACTGTTGGTACTGAAGTGACACATGGAGACAGACAGTAGAACATGGGTTTATCTCAGGGCTGCTCAACACAATCCATTTTACTCAGATTGCTTACGGTGTCTGTCATACATGAGCGCGGGTTTCTCTAGGAAGTCGTCACTGTCTATCCTGAGAGGAACAGGGGTATCTCTGTCACTCACATCTGAACCTCAGGTTCCAGCATGAGCACTGTGATCACTTTACTCCTATTCTGGAGTGTACACCTTTTTATTTTCTGGATGTCATATGGCAAAAATCTCAAGTGTGGTGTGGGAGAATTGTCTGTATTCTGTCAATCATATTCTAATAAAACGCTGATTGGCCAGGCAGGCAGTATAGGTGGGAAAGCCAGACAGGAAATAGAGGTAGAGCAAAGAGACTGGGAGTATTCTGGGAAGCAGGAAGCTCCCTCCACCAGTCCAGCCCAGATCACCGAAGAAGCAACATGTGAGCTGCCCAGCTAGAAAAGGTACTGAGCCGTGTGGCTAACGTAGATAAGGATAATGGGGTAATATATGTTATAAGAGCTAATAAGTAGCCAGAGCTAAGGGCCAATCAGTGTGAATTTCTTTGGGGCTTGCCGGCTGTGGGGTACCAGGTGGGACAGAAACCCCAACAAGCCGGCCTTCATGTTACACAAGTGCAGATTCTACTCTAACACCAAGGAGTTGTTCTCTGCAAAGTCCTGAAAACAGGCGTCTTTTGTGCCTCTGCTGCCTTTCCTCTGCTGCCCCGGTAATAGGGTACTGCCTATTACCCTCTCCTGCCTACAGTCCCCTGAAAACTGCATCCTAAATCCTCATTTCCCCTCAGGACCAGAACTACTCATGGCTCACATTTCCCTTCGCAAATTTCTCTCCAAGTCAGAAGAAAAAGATGTCGTGTTTGGCCCTGTGACCTGCACACCTGTCCAAGATACGTGCTGTGGCCTTACAGAACGGGGTCACACTCCAGATTGGCAGACAACAAAGTCTCAGCCCTGAAAAAGCAGTCTCACGGGGTCTCACTCTGACCACTAGGGAATCTGTGTTCTTGTTTTGACCTGATTAGAAGACCATCTGAGTGAGGACAAGTTAATGCTTACTAGCAGCTGATAAAAGAGAACCCCAGTCCTTCCTTGTGCCACGGTTCCCACAGCCACCACCCCACAACCACAAAGGATCTGGCTTCGTTGCTGGACATGCTGCTGCCCTGGAAGCCCCGCCTCTCACTAAAGCTCTCACAGGAAGAAGAGAACAGCTGAGAGTTAGTTCATGGCTTCTCACGGTTGCCTAGGGAGCCGTCACTGAAAAGACAGAGATACAGATTCAATTTGTCACAGGAATTGAACCAATATCCAGAGCGACCCAGGTGCTCGATGACTTCTTAGGTCACTTCTGCTCCACATGGTTTAAAATACAAACTCGTTCCCAACATCTGTCCTTCGTCTGGCCTCCCTTCCTCAGCCAGCGGAAATCTGAAGGTGTTCATGTTTCCAAAGGACTAAAGAGACAGAGGAAAATGCGTCAAGACCCACGGTCCTCCCAGCCAGTCTCGGTTCCTCAGGACAGGAAGCAGAGACTCAAGTCTTATCCCCTCTCTCTCTCCCTAAGAGCTGTCCAGTTTCTCCAGAAAAAAATTTCGTGGGTGTTGTTTCTTTCTCTTAGGGGATGAGGTCACACTCTCCCGCAGAGCATCAGAGCCCTGAGCCATTCCGTCTTCACTCATGGTCTTCTGGGATTCTCAGGCAGCCATATTACCACCTCCTCCTTCAACAGGTGCGTGGCCACAGAGCAGACAGAGTGGGGTGTCACGAAGTCCAATGCCATCCAAGGGCCCTCAGTAGATACATCTAGCACTACCAAATATCCCTGGCATGGGACAGTTAGAACGACATAGGAAATAATCCAGAGTCGTTTCCACCAAACTCACGTCTGCTTTTACACTCTCAACCATTAAGCCCCTGGATCTGAATAATCCCGGCCTATCAAACTCTGCAAATATTTACTTAGTGCCTTCTTGTGCAATGAACTGTATATTATGCTAATTCCACTGAGGAGCCCCTGGGTGTCCCCAGCTGCCTGATGCAGCCTAGAGAGGAAACCAAAGATCAGATCAGCATGCTTGCCGTCAGGGTCAACCAGCGTGTCATTACAGATGTGTTCTAAGGAATCTAGGCTCTGCCCGTGAGAGGAAGCACTAACTGCTTGCCTTTCTGCTTCTGGCTTATTTTACTAAACATGATTTCCAGTTCGATTCATTTTCTTACAGATGCAAAAATGATGAACTCATCTCATTATCCTTGAATTAGCAATACCAAGTGTGGGACGAAACTGTGGCCATAATCTTCCTTTGTCGCACCAGGGTCTTGAAGGAGCTAAGTGAGCCTCCAGCTATGCCCAGAAAAGGGTGCAGTAACATCCCAGGACATTAAGTCATTTAATATTTTTCACATTGTAAATATAGCAAGGACTTTCTATTTTAAAATTTTTGGTCAACAGCAATGATAACCTCAGTGACTATTTTGAATTAAGTCATTCCTAGGACCTTCAGTCAGCCCCCATAAGTAGTCAACAGGATCTCTGGGTTGTCCTCACTCTTCCAACGCCCTTCCTGTCCTTCAAAGGCCAGTGATGACCCCCTGTCCCTTGATACACTTACTTGGTCCTAATAATCCTCATTTGGGACTTTCCTAAGACCTCAAATTGTTCTGCTGGGCACTAATTTGTCTGCTTCTGGACTCTCTGGTCTAGAGTAGAGGTGCCTATAGAACGGGTCTTTAATAAGGTCTTTTGAGCTTAGCTCCTGCTCAGGAAGGGTTTGTACTACAGTGTAGTAGATTCACAGTATATGCGGGTGGATTGGACAGATTCATAAATGCCTAGACTGTTGCATTGTTTATCCTACGACTATTCACTTCTTGGTTGGCAAACAATCACCAAGGAAAGGAGGGCTAAGTCGAGAATGCAGCTAATTCCTCACAACCCTAGAAAAGAGTTTAGCTGGGAAAGGTGATTAAAACTCTGAGCGGCGATTCTAGCTCTAGTGAGCCCCAGCTTCAGCAGGACACGTCAGAGCACACAGTCCCCAGCCAGCTTTCAAGGGCCAATGTCTGTGGCCTGTCCAAGAAAGTGTCAACTGAGCTGAAGAAAAACAAGATGGAGCAAGAGGTTGGAAAAGGACTGTGAAGCAAGGTGCTTTGTGCTGATATCCGGATTCCTGTGTCTGTTAAAACCAGCAGGGCAGGCACAGGCCCAGACATCTACAGGAGGCCAATATCTACCTACAGAGGAAAGAACTGCTTTGAAGACCAGTAAAGGATAGGACATGTCAGGCTCAGTTCTAAAGCCTGTGGCCGCCTGGCAGGGAGGCCTAGCTCCAGAATATTTGAGGAAATCAAGACAATCTGGGAAGCGTGATTTCTGAGAGGTTCTGGCAGCTAGAGTGGATTGTCCAGGCCCAACTAACAGGGCTTCAGGAAGTCAGCTGTGAAATGCTAGAAACAGCTTGCTCTCCACAGTGACTGGGGTCACATGTGGAAGCTGTCTGGGAGTACAGATCTCCCCCTTTCCTCCTCTTGAAATGATCCAACAAATGTGATCCCAGAAAAGAGCGAGATCCCTGGTCCACTTAGCAGTGCTTTCCAACACTTCACTCTGCCCCGGCTTCTCTTCATTCCTGTCCCTATGCAGTCTGGCATTTTCTATGTCAAGGATCAAGCTGCATGCAGCCGGAGACTCTCCAAGGTCAGTCCAGGGGACCAAGGCTGAATAGTTAAGTCCTGTCAAGACAGAAGCCGAACAACTGTTAGGACATCTCTTGGGAGGGGCACTTGGTGAACTCATACCCGAGTTTAAGACCACTGCTCCCCAGGGGCTCCTAGGATCCTGAAACGGGAAGGCATCCTGCCTAATACTTTTAAAAAGCAGTGATACACAAGCTAAGCAAATGGGGCTGGGTGTCCTTCCGTCAGATGCAAACAAATGCCTCTTCATCTTAGGCAGGGCACTGATAACAGACCAGAGCAATAATTCCACGAACCAGCCAGGTTCCTGGTGGTTCTGACCGCAGCATCGGTCACCTGTTACATAGCCCTGGTGACTTAAGGCAGCTGCATGCCTGAAAAGCCTACCCCAGTTTGAGTAATGACTCACAGACACTGGGTCCCTGGAGCTCCGTGGATGACCCGCAGACAGCTGCACCCCCTCACCCTCGTCCCGCCAGAATCTCCTCTGGCTCAGTAGCCATCACCTGCTTCTGTAAGCAATCCTTAGTGAATCCTACAACTCTCTGAGCTTCTTAGGCGTGGAAGCATCGGTAGAATCTCGAGTCTTACGAGCCACCCTCTTCCCTCCAGGAAGAAATGCTTTCAGTTGGAGGCCGAAAGAACACGGGGGACAGAACACAAGGCGAACAGGAGACAGTGCAACTCCTTCTCAACCCCCAAACAGATCTGATTCTCACAATGTGCTCTCAGCTCGCAGGCCTTCCCAGCAGTGCCTCCCACGATGGGGACACTGTTGCTCCTCCTTCTCACCCTGAGATGACACAATGTAACTCTATAGTTGCCTTCTTTTTTTTTTTTTTCTGAAAAGGGAGGTACCTGTGAAAAGCACGACCGGAGAATGATAGCACACTGATTTTTTAATTAGAGTTCTAAGGCATCTTAAGTAGTTCCACATTTTATTTATTTTGCTTAAATTTCTACAACATCCTCCCACCCCGACCCCCACCAAGATATTTTTTTTGGAATAACTTGAGGAGGAAAAAGATTTATACTCTTTGTGGTGTTGTTATTCTGCTGTCTGTTACTGTAGCAGAATTACTGAGCTAATCAACTAGAAAAGACAAGAATATTTACTTTGGCTCCCGGTTCCATGATCAGTTGATCCTGTTTGGGGCCAGCGCATCATACCACGGTGGGAGCACATGGCAGAGGAGAATCATGCGCCTTACCGTCCTTGTGAAGCAAAGAGAGAAGGAAGGGGCCAAGGTTCAAACATTACCTTCAAAGGCAATCTTCCAAAGATCCAACTTCCTCCTCCTAGAGCCCACCTCTTAAAGGTTCTATTGCTTGCCTACGGTACCACTGGCTGGAGAGGAAGCCTGCAACACATGGGCCTTCGGGGATTTTCCAGATCTGAATCCAAATCGCAGCAACAGTGGGAGAGGGAAGATGGTTAACACAGAGCAACCAGGGCTCCTCAGGTATCAGTCAGCGAGAACGGGGTCCAGTTGAAGAAAGCCGGCTGCCCAGCTATTCTATTGGTCAAAGCTGGTTTTATGCTTGATTATGCCATCCCTGAAGCCTTGTGGCCTTTCTGGGGAGGGTTTCTCAAGCTGTGCCCAGAGCCACATGGAAAGCACATGATCTGACCTTGGGATGGTAGCAGAAACAAAGCCTGTATTCAGTAAATGACGAATTACTAATTACGGACGCTGGATGGTTTCCAGGGGGTCCCATGCTCCAAAAACGGGAAGATCAAGCCCTGATAAACCCGAACCTACAGAACGCAAGCATCCAAGAGTGGGACGTAGGACATGCTCAGGGTAGTCTATGCCCAGCCTGGCTTCCGAGCCACCAGGAGGAACAGTGAGTGATCCCTTCTAAAGTTGGCCACCACAGCCGTGGCTTCCAAAGGAGCATCCACCAGGAGAAGGACACAGTGAGGCCGCGCTCCAGGCCCTCTGGCCAGAGAGAGCATTCGTCCCAGTCATCAGAAATCAGTCTGTGATTCGGGGCGGGACACAGAGGCCAGATGTTACCCTCTCAGCTGCTCACCCTCCGCCTCCCTGCCTGCTCTGGGGTGCCTTTCCCTGGGACTCAGCAATCAGTCAGGAGAAATGGGAGTGCATGGGTGAGAACCAGACATGCTAATGTACACCAAACACACAATGGCAGATGAGTAAAACAAGCCCGGCGGAGCGGAGCAAGAGCTCTGTCTGTGTGCACACAGGAAATGACGAATCCATGAATCCATGCTGCTCAGGCCGCTTCCTCCTTTCCCCAGCCTTGCATCTCTTCTCCCACCTCCACTCCCACACCCAGCCTGATGTCTCTGGCCACTCTTTCACTGCAGATCAAAACCAAGGAGTCCTGCGTGGTGGAATTTAAAGCAACAGTCCCCAGTACAGCCTGAGCAAACCTCACCTACAGGTTCTGACTTGAACGCCACTTTTCCTTATTAGTGCCAAGGATGGTTGAAACAAAGCCCTGATCTGCAACTCTTGTCATTGTCCCTCCGGCATCCCAAATAAAAGTCTGGTGCATCACAGGTGTCGTGGCGGTAGGCTGGAAGCAGAACCCAGACACCAACAGAAGAAGCCAAAACCCTCACCGATTTTTCCCAGGGTTCCCTCATATGGTGCCGTCAGTTTCTAGTTCTTTCCCACTGGGAATGATCAGAATGTTGGGTGGTGAGTGACGGAAGGCCTGGGAGCCTTCCTACTCATTGCATCAACCCACATGCAAGGCAGAAGCTTGGGAGGTACCAGAAGTGCTGGGGAGATCACACGGTGTGAAGATCATTGAATTCCACACAGTGTTAAATGCAGAGCCAGCAACTCTCCCTGGTTTGCCTGGGGCTGGTCCAGTTTTAAAACTGAAGTCTTGACTCTCCAGGGTCCCCATGGCAGCAAACTGGGACAGTTGGTGACCTTGCTGAGTTGGCACTTCCCTAGGCGAGGGTAGAAAGCCCTGTGACTGTGCACTCTGGCTGTCGCTTTCATCTGGTCTTGTCCCACATGAGGGGAGCAGTGTTAAAGATCCTCACTTCTCACAGCCTCCTGAGGCTCAGGCCTTGCATCAGCAGTGTCCCCCAGGTCCTGACATGGAGGAGGAGCTATAGGATATCTGCGCCTCTTGATTGGCTCCTTGCTGCAGCCTTCTCATTGTGGTTACCTCTCCTGCAGCCATGTGTCACACACACACACACACATGCACGCGCACACCTTTCTCACCTTTGGCCAGATCTCTATGATCTGGTTACCTCCTCAGCATGTCACTAGGTGGCACTGTGTGGCAGGCCACCGTAGGGGTTCGGATAGGGTCGGCTTCTCCACTAGGAGCCAGAAGACTCCCAAAGCTGCCATTTCGGATTCTGAACTCAGAGAACTGTGGCATATACCCTTCGGAAGAGGATGCATGCATAACACAAGGATTCCCAAAAATCATTTTTAAATCAGAGGTGTATTTACATATCACCTGGTGCACCCACATTCTTTAAAAGAATTAGTTCTTCCTTACATGATTACATTATTATTATTTATATCGGTAAAAATAGCTTTTTGGTTTTTTTCTCCTCTCTGAGACAACTTGCCACTTTAATAAACAATAGTGATTCATCTGTGATTGGACAATTCCCCAATTACCTTCAGGATTAAGATTATCATTGTATTTATTTGTGCAATAAGAAATGGTATCCTTGTAGAGTCTAGTTTTTAAGTTAGGCTGTCTGTCTTTCCCTTGGCTGTGGGCAACAGACATACTACAGGACTCATCACAAGTGGGACTTGAAGAATCAAACTGTTCTGCGTAGGGCTTCCAGCCTTGCCGTCTTGGAGACAGATAGTGGGAAAAGCAACAGATTAAGTTAGCGGATGAAGCTGAATTGGAATATGTTGTGATCCTCACTACAGCCGGCTAGCAAACAAAAAAACGAAAGACAGTATGAAAAGTTAGCGATGCGGTAAAGCATGTCCACGGAAGAATACAAGCCACAGCTGGAGGAGGAGGGTCGAGGCATGATGGAAAGCCAGGAAGCAGAGAGTGAATTAAAAAGAAAGTGTCCTTTAAGAAACAGGAAAGCTCGGGAGCGATTTATGGGGTGAGAGTGGATGAGGATGCAATGTGCTGTGGCTACATCCGCAGAAGAACCTTCAGCCTCAGGACCAGAATGCCCTGCTCTGCAGCTAGTGGCATCTGGTGGCCAGACCAGCCATTTGCTGAGCACCTATTGTGTGCCAAGTACTTAACACATAGTCATTGTAGCCTCCCAAATTCCACAAGGTGAGCATTGAGCATCCCTACATCTAACAGGGAAAGTAGAGTTCAGAGAAGGGACAGAACTTCTGAGATCAGAGAGTAGAAAACTAACTTCACCTCCATAGTCAACGCAAGTGTGTGCAGACTCTCCTCTCTCTACCCCACATGGTGGGTAAAGACCTAGGACATGAGAAGACCCTTCGTGGTCCAGTTTCAGCAGGAACACTGTGGCTTTGGGATGGTGGAATGTGTACAGTGACTGAGAAGGCAGACTTGGGTCCCAGTCCTGGCACTACCTCTTAGGAGCTGTGTGATGCTGAGACTTTCGTTTAACCTCTGGATGCCTTGGTGCTTTTAATTACAAATGATGACAGATAGGATTTCCGTACATGATGACTGTAAGCAGCAGGATCGGCCCTGGGTGTGCACACATGATACCATTAGCTTTGGGACGCAACCTAGAAGTGGCTGGGGATTGTGCTGTTTGGGGTCTGTGCCTGCATTTGAACACTTGTGGCGATGAATTCTCACCAGGAAGATGATATGACTGTCCAAAGCACAAGGTCTGTCCACAACAAATGGCTAGAGTGTGCTCGACAGACTGTGGGCTCTTCGGGACCCACAAGAGTTTTAAGCTCCTTTTTCAATATAACTGAGCCTCGGGAGCCCCAGAAAATACAGTCTCTAAAATGACCCGGAAATGGTGGCCCTGACACCCTTTCCTGGGTGGAGACTTGTGGAGGGAGATGACAATGCAGTGGCCTAGGAAAGAGGACTTCGGGAGCCATCTTCAAACGGCTAAAAACAGGGAGCAGGGGACACTGAGTATAGTGTTGTCCCTAAGGGTAGGACTGGAAGAAGAATGTCATGGTGTGTGCTGTGGAAGGGGCACTTGGAGGGACTGAGTGGACCCCAAAAAGCTTTCGTTGCTTTGCCACAAAATGAAGTGATTCTGCACACATCATATTTTATAACACTCTTTTAATATCTTGGTACCTGAACATTCAATTTTATGCCCACACCAATGCCTGGAGTTAGGGCAGACATCACAGGGTAAAGGGTTCAGTCCTGCAAGACTCGACGCATTTACCAGGTGCAAGGACTGGGGCCCCAGGCGACCAACACCTATGCCTGGTTAGGCTAGGGTTCTCACCCTCTGGCTTCGGCTCATTGGAACAAATCCCAGGACTCAGAGAAGAGCTGTGCTTGTAATTACAGCCTGGGTGGGAGGTGAGGGGCCCAGCACTTCCATTCCTTGAAAGGTGTCTGAACCATGCTTGGCAGGGTCGAATCCGGGGCGTCATTTTGTGGGGATGAGATTTTGTATTGGCTCCATGATGGGACTCAAAAGCCAGCAACCTCGCTCTCTCTTCAGTAGTTGGGGAACAGGAACTAACGCGCAAACCTTCTAATCAGGAGGCTTGTTCCTTAGGTGACCACCATCTCCTGAGGTTATTTAGTCCCTCAGTCCAGTGGCCATCTTGGCATAGGCTCTAGTATGGGAGGAGGGCACTCATGAGGGACAAAAGTCCCTTCTGTCGTCCAGGAAATTCCGAGGCTCTTAGGAACTCTCTGACAGGAACCTGGGATAAAGAACAAATCGGCTTCTATACCACAGACACGTTCTAACATCCCTTCTGTCTCTAGCATGCTGTGTTTAGTGGTCCAAACCTCATTACACCATGCGATTCATCCCGGGGTAAGAAAATGCCTTCTTAACCAGAGATGTTCAGGAAGCTGGGAGGCTGCTGCTAAGGGTCAGAGCTACCTGAAGTAGGAAGCGGTCTAGCTGAAGCTGGATGATCCCAGTCTCAGCGATATTAGCGAGGAAATCTCCACACTGGCGTCAGTGTGCCCACTGGTTGTAATTGGCCAGGAGCACTATAATGCCGTTGCCTTTCTTGACTTCAGAACCGAGAGATGCTTCCATTCTGGGTGAACAGCAGCGGCAAGCGGGAAGGCTGGCAGCGTGGATGGCATGGTTACGACAACGAACTCATGGACATGAGAGGCATCTTCCTGGCCTTCGGACCTGGTAGGCAGCATCCCAAGGAAGCAGCTCTAATAGGGACTAACCGCACTCACACAGAGCTGGAGCCGTTTCTTTATGGACCCTCTTTATGAGCCAAGCTAAGCAGATCCAGCCGCTCTCCGTGCAACATCCTTGGCTGGCTTCCTTTCAGATGCTTCTTTGGTTTGGTAACTGCGGCCAAATACTTCTCCTTGTAAATTTTAAATCCTGAGTATAGTGCCGAAAATGTATTCCACATGTCTGTGATTCATTTTTTACTTAATTCATTGAGACATTTTTTTCACAGCGATCTGGTGTCTAGAAAGGCTTATCAAACACACCAATTTGCTGGCAACTGTCAGTCTCAAGTTTGATGCTATTGCTTCCTAGCAAAAGCCCTGCTTTGTCTAGAATATCCACACCTGTGGGGTCCATTTAGAGTCCAACTAAAAACTAGGATGTATTCAAGGGCAGGCTCAGAAATGACCTTGACATTGACTTTGAGAATGAGCCAGAATAAGGAGAGATATTTATAAAGCAGTAAATTTGCTGAACTTTCCTTGAACAGATGATATTCCAAAGGTCTGGAAGAAAAGTCAGATGGGGAGAGTCTCTTTGGCCACTTGACTTGACTGGTATGGCACTATGAATCTGTACATTGGAAAAACTTACCAAGTAGTCTAATGAGCGTATGGCCAGATTCATGCCTCAGAGAAAGGCATCCAGGGGCGAGGAAGAAGGGAGCAGTCGCTCCAACAGCTTTCAGGCATCTGGTGGCCAGTTCCCAGCCGTCCTTTTCACTACTGTCCCCTCCTCTATGGAACATTCTCCCTCTGACGTCTGTATTCCAAAGGCACATTTCTGGGTGTTGATCAAAGTGTATCTGCTCAAGAGAGTCTACCTTTCACTTCCAATTGTACACTAAGTCATGTGAGCTCTCTTCTTCTCATCCAAGTAGCGAGACCAGCCGTGTCAATTCACCCTTCTTACTGTGTCTGTGTCTGTTTATCCCACCTCTCTCTCTCTCTCTCTCTCTCTCTCTCTCTCTCACACACACACACACATACACACACACACACACACACACACACACACACACACACACACACACCGAGCTATTAAGAGCCTGCACTTGGGGCGGGGGAAGCCATTGGTGACCTCCATGTGACCCCACATTTGATTCTCAAATCCCAAAGTCAGCATCAGGATCAGTGACAGCAAACATTTATAGAGAGCTGGCTGAGTTCCTAACACAGGTCCAAGAGACCAGAGGATGTCTGAGTACATTGTCATTGGCCAATGAAAGTTAGGAGAGTTCCCTGTTGGCCAAGCCCAGGACTTGCAGAATTTCAGTGCAAGAGGAATTAAGAACGAAGCTTTCAGGACTATGTTGAGGTCTGTTGTAGATCAGAAAGAAGACATTCCAAGGTCATGGCCTTCACTTGGGAGAATGTCAATCATCAGGATTTTCAGTCAAAAATGTCAGCACTTTCTTTTCCAGAAGAGGGAAGTAAGGTCAAGAATGCCAAATAGTTGTCTGTTAGACTATATATGAGCAAGTCTCATGTGTGTTTTAAAGCATAAGTCGTTCTATCCCCACATCAAGAGTTCTAAATGAAATGCCCAGCCTGGCGCTAACTTAGAGTTAAATTCACCAGGGATGTTTTGTCCATTAGCAGATGCCTCTGTCATCAGCTCCTTTCAAATGGAAAGCCCTCAGTATTTTACAGACAGAAAGACAACCCCGGAAGAAAATGGGCTAAGCTAATTGCAAAATGTTTTCTTGAGAGCCTTGCAAACCATTTCATTCCAGGCTTCAATTCTCATGAAAGATTAAATAGCTTTACACACTGACTGTTTACTCAGAAGAATATTAAAGAGCGAGCCCTTTAATAGGTATCTAGCTGCACTTGCAGATAAAGGTGCATACCTCCTGATTCACTGTGCTTCTTGCTTAGGGAGGAAGCTGAGCATCATTGCGGCTGCCCAGCCTTCCAAGCCAATAAGTCTGGCCCAGCAGAGAGAAAGGAAACTAATTCTGAAGACAGCCTCTCTGTGGTTAATCCCAGTTTCTAATTTCAACCACCTGGTCTTGTCCAGTAGAACTCTGTATTCAGGGTGAGATTGCAGGAGCAGGAATCGGCAAGTGGGCACAACCCTGCACGCCCCTCTCAGGACTACAGATGAAGGTAGAAGGTGGCTGGGCACAACACAGGCCTACAGGGCCTTTTATACCCAAATGTAATGCCCATGTGTCAGCCTGCAAGAATAATTTAGATTCAAATCTAAGTTCAAAGCATCATCTTGAGCTAGAGGAACTTGGTGAAAGCCTTCCAGATCAGATGAGGTGTTGGTCATCTACCAGGGAATTTTCTAAAAGTTTGCGCATCTTTGACTTGAGCTCAAAAGTCCATGCCTTAAGAACAGAAGGTCATAAACTAGATCAAAGAGAAATTGGTGTTCTCCTGCTGAACAGGCAGAGGCATTGGACACAATGTTGCCTTCTCAGTCAGATTTCAAATATGATCCTCCTCCCTGGGACTTCTGTCAGAACTTCATCTCCACTGCTCCTTCTGTCTTTGAAACATGAATTTTGGAAAGGTCAGAGAAGGACCCCTTGCATCTGACCCTGACCGCCCCCCCCGCACCTGATTGTGACTTTTCCTCATGTGGCAAACAATGTGACCTTCACATCCAGGTCACACGGCCATCAGCAGGAAAGAGGAAAGCTGCTCCCATGACCTTTGGACAGTCTTTCCATTGATCCTGTAGGCTGCGGTGGGTTCATGAGCTGTCATGTGATCATGCGGTGTCACCACCACCCTCATCCGATTACATAATTTGCCTTGATAATGGGAGAGGCCTCCTTTGCATTTTCCTGTGCTTCTTTAACTTCTCATTCTTTTAAACTAGTTTTACTTTGAAGCAGTTCAGACCCTTAGTCTCCCTTCCTCACAAGAAAATGAATCTGCTAAGCCATTTATAAGGTTATCATTTTTCAACCCTATTTTTTCTTACTGACACTTACTATACTTATTTATTAATAATAATGGCTGTTATGTCTGACATTATGATTTAGGTGCTATTTCCCACACCCTGTAGGGTGCTGGTACCTCTTCACACTGAATTCAGCTTAATTCTCCAAAGTTAGCAAAATCCATTTCTTGAAAAGTTTCCCTAGATCTCACACACTGGATGACAGAGGCTTCTGTCTGTAACTTTCTTCCATAATTATAATTTCAGGGACAGAATTGGTGTCAGTGCTGTACTTCCAGAAGATTCTGATGTGTTGTTTGTGCCTTTTAAATTTAAGTGTATCTGATCATTTTAGCAGAGCATGTGAAATCATTGTTTTCTGAAATAGAAAGCCAGATTGGCACCTCGCAGGTTCTGTGTCTTCTTTAAAAATCTAAGTTGAACGTTAAAAGCACAGGCCTCTGTTCATGGATCAAAACTGAACCCTGAACTCAACTTTATCATAACTTGGGATATTTTGTTAGACATTTTATTTGGGGCCTAAACAGAAAGTTGCTTCTTTATGTTGTATTCAGATTACCACTGTCTAATGCAGCAGTTCTCAACCTATGGTTTATGACCCCTTTGGGGGTCAAATGACCCTTTTGCAGAGGTCACCGAAGATCATAGGAAATCAGAGATTTTACATTATAATTTATAACAGTAGTAAAATTGCATTTATGAAGTAGCAATGAAAATAATTTCATGGTCAGGAGGCACCACAACATGAGGAACTGTATTAACTGGTTGCAGCATTAGGAAGGTTGAAAACCATGGGTGTAAAGGAAAAGGACTACATATTTATTATCTGTCCCACGGAGAAGCAAGAGGTACACTGGTCCAACCACTTGAAACATCACCTTTTGTGCCCCTGGAGAACAGCGCTGTGCATGACCAGCCTCTGTTTTACACGCCCGTATTTAATGCCCTCTGCCAGCACAGCATCTGGGTAGAGGCACAATGCCCTGACCTCCAGAGGTCACTTGAAGTCTTCCCTGGAATCTCAACTTCAATATCAGTTAGCTCATTTCCCTAAGGCTAAATTACTTCATCAGTTTCCAAAAGGCTCCCATACATAGTTAATTCTCTAAATTTATTAAGAATATTACTGCCGTTACTGGTGAGCTGTCAGTTCCCAGAAGGCGATACATCTTCATAGGCCATAGAGAACTGTGATTTTGGTATGGCAGGAAGAGAGAGAGATTCTCAAGTTGCCGCAGGTGCTCTGGAAAGCACTGTAGGTATTATCCCCAGCTAGCCAGAAGTTCTAGAAGATAGCCATGATGTTTTCAAAGAACCCAGCAAAGTAGTCTAACTTCTTTGACCACACTGGCTTCCCAATGCTCTAAAGAAATGGAGCGCCTAAGCTGGCCTGTTTCCCTTTGCAGGAATGCTTCATTGTAACAGAAGTATAGGAAACTTGGTCACAAAGAAGCCTGTCTGTTAACTTCTCTTCTGAAGGGTCTCATCTTTATGTCCCATAGAAGGGTGTACACAGGTTTTTCTTTGGGCCCCCAGCTCCCAAATAATAACATGGAGGCTAACTATTAATTATGAAAGCTCGACCTTAGATTAGGCTTGTCTCATTAGTTCTTATAACTTAAATTAATTCATATTTTTATTAATCTACCTTCTACCACATGGCTTTTACATCTCTCCCATTCTGTGTGTCTGTCTTGTTCTGCGTCTCAGTGGTGTCTCCTGGAATTGCTCCTCCTCTTCCTCTCTCTCCCCTGAAGTCCCACCTATCTTCCCCATATAGCTATTGGTCACTTAGCTCTTCATTAAACCAATCAGAAGGCACCTTAGCAGAGACGCATCTTTGCAGTGTAAACAAATATTCCAAAACAGGTTTGTTCCTTTACAGCCCACAACTGTCCACATACACTTCCTCTTTTATAATCACTTAGGCACAGGGAGGGAGCTGACTTTCATGGCGCCTGGACAGAGTTTCTCCATCCTTGAGTTAACTTTCCTCTTCTGAGTGACCAATCGTGACCACCTGCTTGTCTGTTTTTGCATTTTAGATTTCAAGTCCAACTTCAGAGCTGCTCCGATCAGATCTGTGGACGTCTACAACATTATGTGCAATGTAGCAGGCATCACCCCACTGCCCAACAACGGGTCCTGGTCCAGGGTAGCGTGCATGCTGAAGGGTCAGACCAGCTCGGCTCCATCTGTCCCACTGAACCGCTGTGCCCTGGTCTTGGTTCTCCTCTTATACTTTGCATAGCTGGTCATATTGCTCATTCCAAAGCACTGCTGCAGTAAGGCCTGCCACCAGCACCTGACGGTTTTCATTTTCTTTATCAATAATAGCTTTATTAACACAATCAAGGCCATTAAAGTCATAAGTACATTATTCTTGGATGGTTATGTACACAAAAGTCCCTTCTTTAAAAAAAAATCTTAAGCTGTTTTACCTAAGTTTGACATTTTTACTTTTTTACTCTTATCACTACACAGTTTTCTCCTTTCTTTGCACATCCTACTGAAGCAACAGCCAAACTTTAAATGGATATCCTGTAGTCATCCTGGGTCCCTCATCATGCCTTGTCCTGTCAATAAGGCCCTCTGGGTTCGGTTAACATCCAAGGGCTCATATTTGGGGATCTGCACCCAAAATTCTGCACTGTCTTTTCTATTCCAGAAAGCAATACATGCTGTCTGTTTCGGGCATGGTGCATGGTGTTTTTATAACACCATCTCAGAAAGCACATAGGCCAGTAGAGATCACTCATCAAGCAACTGGGGGTATCAAAACACTAGACAACTCATAGAACTGGTGGAAGACATGATTTCCTCCCTCAAAAATCTGTGAACACAATAGCTTCTCAGTTTCACTGAGTGCGACCTTGCAGGGTTCCGTGAGACTTCACACACAATCTCTGACCTGAGGCTGACCACTTACTTCCCACAGACACTGCCACACTTTAGCTTTTGAGTTGGGGTGGAAAGCAGGTAAACACCTGAAATGTCAGCATGGGCTTAGGAAGGAAGCGATGGCTCCGCAGTAATAGTATGAACATTAGAAATCGTAACTCACTGCTAGGAATGGTGACGTATCAAATGCAAGTTTCATATTTCAGGAGGCCAGAAAACAAATGTGAAAAGAGTTGATTTTATTTTTAAACAATTAGAGGCACACATAGTCCTCTACATACGATAGTTAGACTACTTAGGAGTTTCACTTTTTACCTTTTCTTTCTTTCTTTTTTTTTGTTTTTTGTTTTGTTTTGTTTTTTAGAGTCAGGGTTTCTCTGTGTAGTTTTGGAGCCTGCCCTGGGGCTCACTCTATAGACCAGGCTGGCCTCCAACTGACAGAAATCTGCCTGCCTCTGCCTCCCAAGGGCTGGGATTAAAGATGCATGTCACCACCGACCAGCGTGTATTGTTTCCCTTTTTATCGTGAGGCAGCAAGACACCTTCAATAGAATGCAATCTGAATTTTGATCTTGAACATTTTCTCAGCCTAGTGTTATGCACTATGACACTGTCTCACAAGGCTGGCCAGAAGCAGCAGCGAGCCACAGATCCCACCCAGCCACGTGATCCTGGGTGTCAACACACAGTACCTGAGAGCACTATGTGTTGCCAAACTATGAGGTTCTGTAGGATAGGGTATTAAATTCATTTTGATTAAATAATATTTCCAGTACATGGTGGTTCTATTGGAGTGTGACCCCATTGTAAGTGAGGATGTAACAATGTAAGTTATGCATCTTGTTACTTAGGATCCGAAATGAACTGACAGCGGACGATTCACTAATAAATGACACTGCTTTGGGAAAAGACAAAACGTCGGAGCTCAGGAGGAGGAAGCCTTTGTTTGGTGCTCGCCTTGACAAAACAGCTCCCGGGTTCGGTAAAGATGAAGTAGCTATGGGGCAGAGCAAACGATCACCACTTAAAACTGTCGCGTTTAGCCTCACAACAGACTTCTAAGGATTTATGTAATGTGTTTTTAAAGCTCCAACAAGCCGTGGAATCAACTGGAAAGGAGGCGAGTCAGCCTTTGTTGTGTGGTTGAGAGCAAATTAGTACTTTCAGAACACTGATTCGAGCTGTGGAAACAGACATCTATTGTTCAAAGTTTTCTTTCCCCCTAAAGAATGGTGTTTTGTTGAATTCCAGGAAGCAGGCTTGACTTCCTCTACAGAAGAAGGGTTTCTGAGAGACAGTCAAGTGATTCAATTAAAAGTGAATCATTAAAATCAAGAGGGGATAATAAGGTTGTACACAATGTTACATTTTTCTTCCTTGGTCTATCCTGTTCTTTCCTTCACTCATCCTTAAAAACCCTTAAGTTATATAACCAGTTTTCAGCTCTCTGTCGGATAAAGCATAATTTCTCAATAAGTAATGTTGAATACACGGATGAGAATGAGATACCAAAGGAATCTTGAGTAGAGGTCAATAATAAAATTTAGGAGAAACATTCTTTGCCTGAAACTAATGCATATATTCTAATGACATAACTAGTTGGCTGAAATTTGTTTTGCTTTAAAGTCTGATTATTTTCCCCACCCACTACTAACCCTGCTTAGCCTCTGAGGTGTGATGAGACACGGTATGTTCACAGCACTATAGCTTGGACATTCTAAATGGAAAGTGTCTATAAAAGTAAGATGTCCTGGGAATATGCACACACATCCATCCTCCTGAAGTTTTCGGAGACTTGACTGCTGATCCCAGGAGGGAGATAACCGAGTGGACCTACCACAGCGAAATGAAAGGGATGGTCTTCAAATTATAGGCGAGACTAAGGGCTAGTGGCTCTGCCCATAGGCCTCATCTCCAGGATCCAATTTCACTAAGTTCTAAAGACCTAGCCTTAAACTACCATAGGTCCAGGGAAGTCTCACAAGCCTAAAGGAGTCTTAAATTATAAAGGCCCAATTCTCTTCACTTTTAAAATGACTTTGGAAACCCATATTGGATCTGCGTTCAGCCACAGATAGTATCCTGTAAACCCTTCCAGAGTCGCAAGGATAGGGCCTCAGACAACACTTGCAAGTCATAATAATGAAAGTTGGGGCTTGCCTAAAGAGATGTGGGTTTTAATTCATTCCTGGGACATCTGAATCTCCAGAGAACCATTTCATAATTAGTCAGTTTCTCCAGGGATCATCAGCTGACATTGGCCACTGACCAACCCCTTTTGGGTCAAGCTTCCATCCCTCCAAAACCAATGAGGGAGGCAGGGCCTGAAAGCTCTTGGGGAGGAAGAAACTTGTGGAGGATAGAGCAATAGCAAAGTCAGCTTCTGCCGTTCCTTGTGGTTCTAAGAATCCCAACGGTGCTATCAAACCAACTTGGACGTTGTTCAAGACACACAGCTCTTTTGTGGAATTTTCTAACTGTTTCGAGTTTGTGTAAATGTCAAGAGATTTCCAAGTGTGATTTGTGCTTTACCAAAGTCAGCGACTATAAATTATTCACTACAGAAAAGGAGGGCATAACCAATGTCCACTGGTTATTAAACATTTGAAACTTGGTCTCAAGTTTATGCTAAGAAGAATATGTCTTGCTTAGACATCATAAAATAGCCTTGAATGTTTATATTTTAAATGAAAAGAATAAATGTCAACAGGGAGACGTAAACTTCTGATACTCTCTCTTTCTTGTCTGGGGTTTCTCCAGTTAAGTGAATTTTCCACATTTGGCTTGCTTTCTCTTCTTATCTCCCAGTTGACAATATCATTACACCATAATTCATGGACTAAATGTATTCTATCACAGGTTTATAACTTAGATGGGAGGAAGGAAGGGAGGGAGGAAAAGAAGTAAGGAAGGAAGTGAAGAAGGGAAGGAGGGAGGAAAGGAGGGAGGGAGGGAGGGAGGGAGGGAGGAAGGGAAGAAATAAAGAAGGAAGGAGAGAAGGGAGTAGGGAGGAGAAAGCGGGGGAGGAGAAAAGGAGGGTGGGAACGTATCTTAGTTAGGGTTTTTATAGCTGTAAAGAGATACCATGACCACAGCAACTCTTATAGAAAAATGTTTAATTGAGAGAGCCACTCCCTTTTGCGGGTCATTTTCTTTCAAACTATCACAGAAGGGAAAGAGAGAACTGGGTAGGCGACTCAATTTCAAATGCACTCAGCATATTAAGTTTTCTTTTTAAAAATGTAATATTTTGTTAATTTTTGAGAATTTCATACATGCGTACAATGTACTTTAATCTTAACACTGCCTACGCTGGCTCAACTCCTCCCAAATCTCCCCTACCTCTCCAACCTTCGTGATCTCTTTCTTCTTTTCCATGTTTTTAACCCTGATTTCAGTTGGGCTGCCCATATACTCACAGGGGTGGGCCGTCTACTGGAGTGTGTCTGACGTGTCACAGAGCCATGCCTTTGGCGGACACTGACTCTCCCACCCCCAGAAGCCAACAGCTCCTCAGCTGAGGGCGGGGACTTGTGAGGCCTCTCCTTTCCACAAAATACTAACTTTTAAAAATATAATAAGTTATCGAGACTACATACACTATGGAGTGGTACACTACAGAGTGGACTGTACCACTCCTCTGTTTGAAGTGCACAGGACAGTAGCTTTTTGGGTATTCACAGTGCTGTGCAACCAGGTGTGTCAACGCAGCGCCACAGTCGTCAGTGCTTAGCAGCATCCATTCCTTACCCCTTCCTGTTTCCGTTAAGGTTGTGGTAAAACACCTGGAAGAAAAGCAATAAGGAGGAAAGGGTTTATTTAACTTTCTGCTTTCAGGAGTAGTCCATCCCTGGGGTAAGTGAGCAGGAACACAAGGCAGGAACCTGGAGACAGAAACTGAAGTAGAAGGGGAGGGGCTGCTGCTTACTGCCTTGCTCACCATACCTGCTTCCACATCTCAGGACCACCTGCCCAGGGGTGGCCACATCACAGTGGGCTGGGCCCTCCCACACCACCCATTAATGAAGAAAATGCCCAACAGATTTGTCTATAGGCCAGTCTTACTGAGGCATTTTCTTAATTGAAATCCCTCTTTCTTGTGTCAAGTTGACACAAAACCAACCGACATGCTGTCAAACATTAAGCTGCCTTCTGTGTCAACAGCTTTGTCAATTTGGGATATTTTATAAACATACTTTGGTGCATAGCTCCTTTCACTAAACATAATTTTTAAAGGTTGTGGATTGAATCCAAACTTCATTCATCTATAAATAAATAACATCCCATTGTATGGATAGATACTATTTTATTTATTTATGTATCCATTGGCCGGCATGTTATTTTTCCTCACTGTTTAGATACAAACAACACAGGTCTAAATATTCAATGCATGTTTTGTGTTCATGCATTTCTGTTACCTCAGGAATAAAACTAATATTATATGACAACTTTATGTTAAACTTCTGAGGGACTGCCCCACTGTTTTCTGAATGGCCTTCTCCACTTCACATTTCCACTGGTCATCGTTGAGTTTCTGTGCACCCCGACTGGCACTTGTAATTACTAGTCTTTTGGGATTGTAGACCTCTTAATGAGTGAGCCATCCCCCTATGCTTATATTTGTGCCTCCCAAATTATGAAGCATGGTATTTTTATGTACCCTTTAGAGAAATGTCAACTCAAATCTTGTGCTCATTTTTGCATTGAATTGTCTTTTTCATAGTGAACTGCAAGCATACCATATATTTGGCATACTAATTTCATACCAGATATTGTTTACGTGCCTTTGCTTTTCTATGCTGGGGCTCACATACTTCCCTGATGGCATCCCTTGCAGCTCACACCTTTTAAGTTTTTGATGAAATTCAGTGTTAGTCAGTTGTGCTATTTCATACCTAAGAAGGCTTTGCTCAATCTAAGACCATGACGATTTCTTTCTTAAATTCTTCTGTGAGTGCTTAGTTTTAACTCTAACATCTAAATCTAAAATCTATTTTTAGTTCATTGTTATGTATGGTGGTGAGAAAGGAGCACACCCTCCACGTCTTTGCTGCAAAACAGATCTACTTTTTTGAGAAATGTTACAATGATTCGTTCTATTAAACAAAAATATGTATTCCTTTTTAAAGACCTGACTAACTTCAGAAGTTTGATTTTTTTTCTATTCCTAGATGTCCAATCACCAGATACACAACCATTAAATAACTGCCCAATAAACTTGAGGAGAGACACCTTCTGCAGAAGGTGAACATCGGACGGTC
The DNA here is from genome assembly GCF_982192425.1 of Myodes glareolus. Lineage (NCBI taxonomy): Eukaryota > Metazoa > Chordata > Mammalia > Rodentia > Cricetidae > Myodes > Myodes glareolus. The sequence goes on along the minus strand of NC_142048.1, from coordinate 27,117,056 downwards.
CCGAAGGCAGATCACATCCACTGGATTGTTGGGACAAACAAGTCGGAAAGAGTTTACACCATCTTCTGCCTGTGTTAGCATGGGAGCCTCCGTTTCAATCATGATTTAGAAAGAGTAAAAACCCATCTCTATCCAACTGTACCATTCAAATGCACCCAGTGTTTCTCAAAGCACACTTATGGTTTCATAAAAACAAAGCAAGACTCGGTAAGCCCTCCATGTCTATTGTTTCCAACACTCCTGGAGGCTTTTCTTTACCATCATGCAATGGCCTCGTTTCACATTTCTCAAGCACCTTTAAGGTCCCAGCTCCCTCACCTTTCTTACAGTTAGGGTCTTTCTAAAAGGCCACGGAGACCAGGCTATTGTCCCACTCTTGCTCCTTGATGGCTTCCCACTGTCAGCACTGTTAATGTGGTTTATCTGTGTGGCCCAGATCTGTCTGCCTGCTGACTTAGGGAGTGTGCATGAAGTTAACTTGTTTATTGTACTTTCCGATGACTTTGGTCTGCCTCTCCATCTCCCCTTCCCCCTCCCCCTTTATATAAAGTCCTGCTCTTTATGCCTTCACTCTGTTCCCCTTGAGTAATACAAAGTGCCATGTGGACAGAGAGTGCTTGGCTGTTTCCTGGCCACTCGGACCTGAATAATCACACAGAAACTATATTAATTACAACACTGTTTTGGCCAATAGCTTACGTTTATTTCTAGCTAACTCTTACATCTTAAATTAACCCATTTCTATTAATCTGTGAATCACGGCAAGGCTGCGGCCTACCGGCAAGGTTCTGGCTGGCAGCTGGCGCCTTTCTCCTTCGGCAGCTACCTGGCATCTCCTTGACTCCACCTACTTTCTCTCTATATCTCTGTTCGGATTTCCCACCTGGCTTTACTCTACTAAGTGATTGGCTGGAATAGCTTCTTTAATAACCAATGATAATAAAGCATATTCATAGCACGCAGAGGAAAATCCCACATCACAGTTATACCTCACGACTATCTTTATTTCTAACTCCTCCTATTCATGAATATTTTGTTTTATATTAGTTTGTTTTATGCAGTAAATTTGTAAACAATCCGTTTTCCTTTTCTGTCACAACGGATTATAGCTTCTTTGGGAACAGAAATTGCTCTCCTTTTCTTTTTCAGTGTTCAGAATTTCAGGGCTTGAGGTGCCCTAATAAAATCATTGTCACCTCCATCCTGAAATAGACACAGAGTTCAGCAGATGCACAGAGAAAAACCACGTCTCTTTCAATAAGCCTGACCGATATTGGAGACCACAGCTTTTAAAGCATTTCGTTTAGCCATACACCACCAATAAAAGCTCACCGAGGAACACAGCTTGGTATACGTGGGTCTGGTGGAGATGCAGTGAGGGTCTCAAACTCATCAACAGCACAAGTTATTTCTAAGTGTGGGAGTGGTGTATGGGTGGCAAGAAAAGAGATTGGATGAATTGGAAATGTGTGCTACATTCCTGCAAATGGAAGGTGGGACGTCTTTAATCACAGGAACCTGGCCAAACTACAGATTCCCACATGAAAAGACTAGACAGACAAGGTCAAGAAGTAGCTTCCATCACCGTTTGAGTTACTTTCCTCATCGTTGTGACAAATTACCTCCCAGGAACAAATGCAGGCACTGTGGCCGGGAAGGCATGCCCGTGAGAGAGGCTCTGCCCAGCGTTGGCTGTGTGGGAAGGCAGCTGGGCATACGACAGTAGGCAGCAATCCGCTAAGGGCATCAGCTGCCAGGCTGGGCTGTATCCCCCGAAGGCCTGCCCCACAGTGACTCACTTCTGCCAACTAGGCCACATTCCCAAAGGTTCTGGGATGTCCCCAAGGAGCACCACCTGCTGTGAACCAAGTGTTTGAACCCATGAGTCTGTGGGTGTCTTTTCACATTCAAACCCTAATTGTCACAGTGATACATGTCATGGGAAGGTCAGTGATAGCAGAGTCTGGACTAGGCTACACTTCCAGAGAGCTGAGGGGGACAGGAAATGCTAACCATTTATAATGAATCACAGACTCACTCTGGAGGACAGCCACTGGGTAGTCATGCTTGCCCACCCTGGGCATCAGAGGCTCACGGAGGCAGGGTTTCAGTCAGGCCTACGGGGTAACTGGAGGTCTGGGTTTGAATGATGAAGCTGAATTTTTGACTGCAGCATTCACTGTGTGTTCCCACTTCTCACACTGCAATAACCCAGGGTAAACAGAATAGAGCATCTCCCAGGAGACTACCCACCTCTTCGCACGCATCTTCACTCTCTTGCATAGCATCTTGGTGAAGTGTGTGTCTGATGGCCACTTGCACTAATTACCATTCCATGAGTGCTGAACATAAACACCATGGTCTCCTGAATTCACTTTCAAATCTTGGAATTAAATTTTTTTAAATGGTATGCAAATGAATGTAAGTAGATTAATACAAAAATAACATGAACTCATTTTTTTGATGGCTTGGGAAACAAATAGAGCCATTTTTCATGAATGCCTTACCACCCCATGTCAATAATTGTTAAAGGGCATGGAATAGTCCATTCATAGCACGAGTAGAAACCATAAGCCTTCAATACACTGGGCAACAGCCAAAGATGGTGACTACTTAATGTGTGATATGTTCATAGCATTCTGATGCTCCCGAGGCTACCAATAAAGTTCGCTTTTAATTAGAAGGCGGAGCTAGCTACTAGCTTATCAAAATTAACCATAGAGGTTTTTAGAGGACTGAGAACAGAGAGAGAGACATAGGAAGTGCTGGGGCGGGGCTTAGTGAGGGACTCAACCGTTTGGATTGAGAAAACAGAGAGAGAAGAGGTCACTGGTCACTGTTCCACCACCTCTCTAACCATCCAGGCTCTTACCCCAATATCTGACTCCTGAGTTTTTATTGATAAAAAAATAATTAGATAAACACTTCATCTGGTGTTCAACTCAGGCTGCAAGATCACACGATTGCCACACATCACTGGGTTTGCAGCCCCTGACACGGCTGCCATTGCTGGCTGCTGGCAGCTCTGCTTTATCCTTCCCAGAGTTCTCTCTGTCCAGAAGTCCTGCCTATCCCTCCTGCCTAGCTATTGGCTGTTTAGGTTTTTATTAAACCAATCATGGCAAGACATTTTCACACCATGTAAAGGGATAGTCCACAATAGCTACTCATTTCATTTAATGAATACTGAACTTTACCTACAGGTTATAGTGTAATATGATGGGGTAACAGCTGAGAAATTGGACAGGATTTTTTATTGTAAATTCAACTAGTGCTTGTAATTTATCATTGGAAAGCATGATACCCAAGAATTCTCCCTTACCTGTGACATATTATGTGTCGTTGAGTTGGAAAGCTACAGAAGGATGTAGCATGGATCCAAGAATTCAGGATAGTGGGGGAGGAGTCACACTAGATGGCTCTGGAGAGAGAAGTGAACACAAAGACATGGTGGCTCCGGGGTCCTTCTCTGAATGCTTACTATCTTCTGGGAAGGTTCCAGACAAGTTCCAAAAGAGCATCCCTGCTGGGTCCAGCTGTCTCCATGGTGATACAGGAGGACTCTGGATAACCCTCCAGGATCCGGCTGCACCTGTAACCCGAGACTTGGAGGTTACACTCTGTTAGTCCTTCAGGCCCCCACCCCTGCTGGCCTCAGCCACCTCCCTAGTGTGCTCAAACTTGGAACTTCAAGTAGGGTGGGGTTCCACATTTTTGCCAGAAGCCTTTGTAAACAAAGTCTGATTTTATATAATTACATTTTCCCAGTTATATACAGTCATTTCACTTTTGAGCAAAAACAACAACAATAACAATAAAAAGATTGATTTTTCTTGACTCTTAAATTACATTACATTATCCAGAAAAGTTTACTTTGCTGTTCTCAAATTGGAAGGATAAATCACTGAACTGTTTGGAGAAGAGTCTGGGGTGGCTTTCTTATCTTTTTCACATCAGACCCTAGGACAAAGTCCTAGGTCATTAAACTGTGGGAGATTGAGTGCATACAGTTTCTAGGAAAGAGATCTGTAACTCTGGAATATACTTACTTAAGTTCTTCAGTGGGCACTGGTCCAGCCTGCTGTATATGGCCTGAAGAGATCTGAACTGGTAGAAACACAAAAGCAAAATCCCCACACCCTTTTTGGGGGGGATAGACTGTCTTTTCCCAATGATACCTTATCCTCAAAAAGATCTCTCTGGATGTGAGTTAATTTGAAAACAAGATTTTTGTAGATGTCATCAGTTTTGTTGGCCATCATGATTTAGGGCGGGCCCTAATCCAATGACAGGTATACTTATATAGCAAGGTAAATTGGGGCTCAGAGATACAGAGAAAGTGGTTGGGTGATGACAGAGACAGAAATGGGGCGCAGCTGCAAGCCACAGCTGGCCACGGATTGCCGGCAATCCCAGCTATTAGTTGGGAAGCAGGAAGGGAGGACTCTGCAATGGGCCTTTCAGGGGGTCATGGTTCTTCTACCGTCTTGACTTCAGACTTCTGGCCTCCAGACCTGCGAAAACACATTCCCATTGGCCTAAGCACTCCCGTTTGTGGTAATCCGTCATGGCAGCTGGAAGAAATTAGCGTGGCCTTCAAATTGCCTCTAGTCAACCCGGCTCATCATTTTCCTCTGTTCCCCTCCTTCCTCCGAGACACCGGGATGTGTGCAGGGGCTGGAGACAGGGAAGCATCTGGGGATTGTTACATGGGATGTACACTGCAGCCGCTGCATCCTTCCAAGCTTGGGCAGAGTGGATTCTTGACTTTGTGGTAGTAAATACTCTGGTTGCTAAGAGAAATGAAGAGACATTCAGAGCGAGCCCAAGGAACACAGTAGGACACCCTACCTCAAGGCCTGAGGGCTGGAAGCAGAAAGTCCAGCCTGTGGGTTTTTAGCAGTGTCCATCTGCTGCTTCCTTTGGCATCTAACTCTTGCCATTTTCTGTGCCCTCGGTTGGCTCTTTGCCTCGCCAAGATAATGCCCGCTGTTAAACAGAGGCGGCTGTGCTGTTTGCCTTCTTAAACAACACTCTTGTCTTTCTCGCTCCTACGAAATTAAAATACAAACTCCACCACCAATAAATGCCTGCGATTTATCTTTTCCTTACATCTCTCCATGTGCCAACCTAATTCTTCAGCTGATCCTTGGGTGGGCCATCCTCAACTCTCTTGCCTTCTCTTTGGACCCTGGGTGTTTCTTCTTGCTCTGTTTAACAAACTCCTTTCCTTTCTTGAAATCCTTGGTTCTCCAAGAGTGGGGAATATAGCTCAGTGGCAGAGTGCCTGCTTACTCTGCACAAGGCTTTGGGTTCAATTCCCACCACAGCCCTAACAGGAAAGAAAGTAAAATTCTAGATTCCTGTGAGTCTCTTATGCTTTTATATATTTTTTTAATTGTCGTGTTTATTACAAAGGAAGCCACATTGTCATGTAATCATTTTGTTTTCCCAGACTAGGCTGTACGCTAGAAAGAATGACGGCATAGAGTCTTTTCATGTTGGAGTTGATTTCCCCTCAACACTCAGCAAAGTCTGCCACAAAATAGTTGACAAGTCCTGTGGAACTTTTGAGTAGTGTGTTGGTTAGCAGAGGCTAAGGCAGACTGGATGGGTGAAGTCTAGTCAGTGGGTGCTGACGACAGACAGGAGTGCCATTCTGGTGTACTTGTGGGGGGGGGGAGCAACATACGCAGAGCAGCACTGTCCTGAGAGTTTCGCAAAGCGTTCTGAGTTTTCATCATAAAGAAATGATAAATGTTGGATCGAAAAAATAGGTTTATCCTGGTTGAAACGTTACACAGTGAATGCACACATTGAAATATTACCCAGTGCCCCATCTATCTGTGCAGTCTTCCTATTTGGTTAGCAACAAATGATAAGCGACAGTATTTGTCTTCTGAATGAGCGGACGATGGGTGCCCTGAGACGGTGAGGGGACTCTGGACGGAAGACGACTGGGTTTGGACAGAGCGTTCTAGGAGATGCGGTAGGGCGGAGACCCCGGATGTGAATGCGTTTGCGGAGAACGCTTTGCAGGAAGTAGAGGCTTTGAGAAATGACAAGTGCCGTGACACGGAGCACAGAGGGCAGGGGTTTCTTTTCCAGCATTTTAGCAGCTCCCCCGCATTAGTCATGTAAAGGAAGTGGAGCAGTGGGGAGAAAGGAAGGAGTGATAAATTAGCTCTGTCTTCACCATATTTAACTGAACTTTTCAACAAGCCTTTAGTACAAGGCTCTACTGCCGTTTTCCCCAGACCTTGGAAGAGACAATGAGAAGGAACCCACATTCCCGACCACGCAAGATTTTATACACAGAGAGGCTCCTAATTGCCATCTCCTTTCTTCCAAGTATCAGAGGCTGAGGTTTACCTTTGATTCCTTCAACAGCCAGTGGGCATCGAGGTGGGAGTCTGCACCTTCTTGGCTGCCCTGCCACACTGCTGCTTAGCTAGGTCTTTGGATGTCAGCCAAAAGAGCAGAAGCTAAACTTCCAGCCTGTGCTTTCTTCCAGTAGTTGAGGATGAACTTCAGAAAGAGAAAGGGCTAAGGGTCCAGGAAAAAGGATGGAAGCCACCCTGCTGCCTTTAAAATGAAGCCATTTCCCCAGTGTGAACTGAGGTGGTCGCGTCAATGAACAGCGAGCAAGGAGCATTTGTTAGTAGACTTTAGGAGCTGCGCAGTGGCAGAAGGCCACTGGGAGATCCCAGCCTTCTAGAATCCAGGCGGCTCCGTGCATCCAGAACACTAAAACTAGCAAAGACCCCTCATATCCCTTCACTTCACAGTGTCTCTTGATTATCACGGACAACTTGGCAGCTGAAGGGTTTGCTTGAGATCGCAAGAAAGGGACCAGGGCTAGTACTGAACTCTGAGAATGAGAGGACGCCTTGTAAGGTGGTTTTATACGGTCGCAGCCCTGCCAGTCCACTGGCCTTCCTACAAGTCACCTCGCAAATGATCATATCGGAACAGTACTAGATCTGCACGTGGGTGTCTGTCTCAAATTTGCTGTGATGGAGTAGCGTAACCGAGGCAACATATAGTGTGGCTCACAGTTCCAGAGGGGTAAGACTGCGCCAGGGCTGAGAGATGAGGAACACTGAGCAGCAGGCTGGGGGACAGGGATAGGAGGCTCATAGCTTCATCAGCAGACAGGAAGCAGAGAGGGCAAACTGGAAGCAGGGCAAAGGCTTCAAGTTCTCAAATCTGCACCCCAATGACACACTTTCTTCGGCAAGACGATACCTCCTAAGCCTCCCCAAGTAGCGCCACCAACTGGGGACCAAGTACTCAAATGCTGGACCCTCCTGGCATTTCTCATTTAACTCACCACAGAACCTAATACCAACACGGCAGTTATTAAGAAGTGGAGCCTTTAGGAAGTGATTATTTGGTCGTGGGTATTTTTCCTCATAAGTGAATTGGTACCTTTATAAAGCATTGCAATCCAGTATATTAAGATTTTAAAAAAGCTCTATCTATAGGAAATATACATACCAAATACTAAATCTGCCATTGCCTGGTGTTAGACTCCCCTGTTTCCAGAACTGGGAGTGATAAATACTATCCTTTATAAATGACCTAAAGTTTTGTAATAGTGACCCCAAAACACCAAGGGGGAAAGCAAATAGCTCTTGATACCAAACATACCCTTAGCTCAGCCCCCACCAAGCTGTCGCCCATACTCCTCTACATCACTTTTTGGTACCCAAAGTTCACATGGTCCCCATATAAGCTCCTGGATATGAGTACTTCTTATTTATGGCACTGAATAACTATGACAAATTCAATTTTTCCTTTAAAGTGTATTTCTCGATGACGGGAATTGAACCCAAGGTCTTGTGCGTGGCAGGGAAATAACCTATCAAATTAGAATTTTTTGATTTGAGTCATTGAATTTCAGAACTGGTTGTCCAAAACTGAGGCAATGACCTCAAAGTCCTGATGTCCAGGATCCAGTCTGTAAGAGACTGAAATCGTCTTGAGAGGGTTCAGGTGTTACTAGTGTTCCAGAATCTCTCAGGTGGTTCTAGTGTCAAGCAGGAACAAAAACACTACTACCTGGGCAGAAAAAAGAAAGAAAAACCAGTAGCAACTACATCCTCCTATGACTCATGACAGGACATTAAGAGATGATGTACTTTTAATATTAGAATTTGTGTCTAGCAGAGACAGTTAAGGGGCTGCCGGTTATAGAGAACTTGGTAATAACCAAGTTACCGTCCCCATTTTGAAACTCACCATAAGGAAGATGAACACTCTCCCCAGGGTAAAACAGAGGCTACCTGAGCCCTCTCTCAAGGACTGTTGAACACATCAACCTAGTCATAGGTGTCCACTGGCCAGGCAGGAAAATGCCTTATTGTATAACTCAAAACAAGAGCTTTGGGTGAAAGGCAGTTGGTTTTGTTCTGGGTCACAAGATGTGACTGAAATTTTTTGGGGGGAGAAATTCTATCGCATATTTTAACACACCAGTTGAATTAAGAAAGTTAAATCCATGGCCTAGTTGTACAGCTCAATAGTTGAACACTGACTGGTACATCACACTCAAGTCCTGGGTTCTGTTTCTCATGATGCATTTAAAAAAGTCTAGTAAATTGAATTAGCATTGTCTAGAATAGGCCCAGTAGAGACCAGACAAATATATAGGGGTATAAAATGTTTAAGTCCAATGTATGAAGAGTTAAGCAAAACTTAGCTAAATTGATTCCTAAATAGCACAAAAGACAAAATAAATAAATAAATAGTAAACATAAGAAATGCTGAATTCCCTAACCATTAAAAATCCTTAAGAAGCAAAGGAGAAACTCATCAATGTTCCCAATAAACAAGTGGATAAAGGACATAGGTTACTATATATAAATATTTAATAGACTTTTTATTGTACAACCTTCTGAGTGATTAAAACTGTAAGCAAGCAAGACATTAGCTATAAAATTGGCAAAAGTTTATTTCAATGGTTGTGGCAGAAATAGTCAGTGCTGTTGCCCAGCAGAAACTCTAAGGACACATCAGAAGGGAAAACATGACCCTGTCAGTCTTATATTATGTCCTCTGTTTAAGAACAACTTGGCCTTGAAAAGCCAGTGTTGCTGTAAAATGTTTTCTCAAGTACTCATGAAGTAATCCACGAACGTCTTTTCAAGGTCAAATAGAATGAAAGAGAAAATAATAATAATAATAATAATAATACAACCCCAAATTCTATTTTTTCAGTCCCTTGAACTTGAGATGCTAACAGGGTTTTTCTAGTATTTACCTCCAAATTCTGCCCATACACAATATGTTTTTGCCACCATAGCTTAGATTTTTCGACAGCAACTGCTGATTTCCCCAGCATACTGTATCCATCTATTCCTCTCACCACGGCTATTTGGCAGTTTTTAGCAACACTAAGCAGTGCTCTAGAGAGCACAGCAGGCAAGGCTCACCTTGCCCTGGGTATCTCCTCCACCACTACACAGGTTTTTCCTGATTTAACAGATCATCTGTTTTATTCATTCTTAGACTTGAAACACAATGATTTAATAATTTCCAAATGCTCTTTTCCGTGTGCCATATGTGAAAATGTGCGGCTACTTCTGTCATGAGATATGATTTACCAAAAAACATAAGCCCCATATTCTGTTAAGCTATGTATCAAACATTCATAGAGTTTATGGGGGGAGAAAATGAGGTTGAAGGAGACCTCTCAAAACTGGTACAATTATGTAATTGAAACAGTGGCATCTTTGGTCAATACCTGGATCACCCAAGTGGGTAGCTTAGTATGGTTGAAGTTTGCTTTAAGGTACAAGATGAACATTAAGACACGACTACAGGCGGGGATGGAGTTCTGAACCTAGGAGGAAGAGCAACTGGCCATAAAACAAGAGTTGGGCAAAGTTAATGCCGTGCCTGGTTAGATAGCAGCCTCAGGTTCAAAGCTACTTTTATGAATTTCTCAAAATACAGTTATCTAACTGGAGGACTCTGGGAATGTAAGAATAATCTCCCAAACCTTACATTAAAAGCATTGACCTAAGGCTGTCAAGGGTGGGTAAGAGCCCAAAGTCTGACCAAATCTGAGTTTGTTCCCTGGGACTCATACAGAAGGAGAGAACCTACTTGTACAGATTGTCTTCAGACTTCAACATGTATCGCCAGCCCCAATGAATAAATAAATGCAATAATTTTTAATTGATCTGCAAATTTAACAATGCACAGACAACTTCACAATAAAAGTAGGTGTCAAAGTATCTTCCGAGAACTGCAGGACACATGTGACAATTACATGACTTGAAAGAAATTACATGGACTCATGAGGCCAGTGTGACGTTAGTTCTGGGGGAGAAAATCAGGTGAAAGCAAGAGGCACGTGACAGGTTCATAAACAAAGGAATCTCAGCTAGTCAAGGCTTGGGCACTGAGAAGAAGAGAATGTACCCACTTGCTGGTAATCACGGACACTGCAGGGGCCTTTACTGGTCCCATGGAAAACAAGTACAGGGGACTCATAGAAAATTCTGAAGACTGGGATACTCCTAAAATGTGGCTTCTAGGGGAAAGCATGTGCTTAGGAGAAGGCTGCCCACTTGGAACTTCTGCAGCTAACCAGGCTGTGTTGGGTTCTAGGACAATGCCCCAAATTCAGGGAAATCTTCTAGGAGGTGACTCAAAATAAAGGAAGAAAGTAACAACAAAGATGAGGGAAAGAGAATGTCCTGGAGGCAGCCACAGAGAGAGATCTTGAAAGACTCATAAGGTGTGCCACCATATTGAAAACTCGGAACACCTAGAAGGCAAGCCACCACACTGAGAACTTGAAACTCTTAAAATGCAAGAAGTCACAGTTCTGAACACTCCAGGTATCTTTAAACAGAAAGGTAAACTACTCAAAATAGCTTCAGGAAGTCCCTGAAACTGATCAGATTCATTAGGTTCCTCCTTGCCAGAGTGGGCAATACATGTTGAGAGTTCCCCTAAGATGCCTTTTAAGAGGAAAATCCAGAGCAGAGAAACAATTTTACAAAAATGAAAACACGCCAGAAAGACCTGCTTAAAAAACAAATCAAAACTATTCATTACTATCTCAAGATAAAATACATGAAAACACCATACTGTACAAGATGGAAAATAACAATATAATTCAAAAAGTAAAAACACAAAGGGTTATAGTCAAGAAAGAGTTAAGAGATAAAGAAAAACAATTTCAGAAACAAAGTCTAGAGCAGATGGAAAGTAAGAATCAATAACCCCAGGGGTATTGTTTTAAGAAAAACAAAAAGTGAGATGGAGCACAATTTGGAAAACCAGAAACAAAATTAGAGATAAGATTTTTTTAAAAGCAGGTTAATGCTGAAAATAAGCATGTTGTCTAACTCCTGGATGTTAGGAATCTAAGACAAACCCAAACACAAAGAAAAGGAACAGATATTAAAGCTGTTTCCACTCACAGCTTGTTAGTTTCTTCTTTTCATTGTTAAGAAACTTTTCAAATGCTCCTCTAAATTTTTTTTTTTGCCATCGAAGAAAAACATGCTATAACTTGAACACTTGGTTTTTACAAATCTCTAGTATAATCAAAGATTCAGTTCGGAGGCACAGAGTTAGCTCATAAATTTATTGGCAATTTTATCTTCATAACAGATTTTTATCTCATTGCCATTTTTCTGCCTACTTAAAAATTTACAGTAATTACTCAGAAACATTTTTCTGTGAGTCATGATAGCTGACTCAAGCATGGGTTGATAATTCCGTGGCACTCAGAATGCTGAGCCAGGATGAATTCAAGGCCAGTCTGTACTACAGAAGGTTCATGACCTTGATGGGTTAGATAGTTTTTAAACTAGCCTGGACTGCACAACATGACCTGTTTCAACACATAAGAAAGAAAATAATGTTTATTATTCCATGAGATATGCACAGATGGCACATATACACAAACACATATGTGTGTGTAGACATATACAGTCATCTATATATTATATATAACAATAATATATGCCATCAAATATAAATATACATAGTTATCTTCCTCTGTGATGGAATATGGCTTCTAGGGAAGGCACATATTTGGCAAGAGTTGACAATGCTGTCCAAGAATTCAGAGGCTTTATATATAATTGCTAATTATATAAACTAAAGTAGAATATGAGCAAGAATATTCAAAAGTAGTATAAAATTTGTCAGCAATAACATAAGCCTGAAACACACAGAGATATTTTGAGTCTTTCCTGTTGGAGGAAAAGACTTCAGTTTCTCACATGGGCACCATGCCAATGTGAATTGTTATGTGTTTATCCATCAAAGACTGAGACTTGTCTCAGAGGTCAAGCTACATCATCACCTGAGCTTCTTATACTATTGGGTACATGTTTCTACCAAAAGCTACATCATGACCTGGGCTTCTTATACTATGGGGTGCATGCTTCTACCAGAAGCTACATCATGACCTGGGCTTCCGATACTATTGGGTGTATGTTTCTACCAGAAACATACATCATCACCTGGGCTTCTTATACTATGGGGTACGTGCTTCTGACAGAAGCTACATTATGACCTGGGCTTCCTATACTGTTGGGTCCATGTTTCTACCAAAAGATACATCATCACCTGAGCTTCCTATACTGTTGGGTGTATGTTTCTATCAGAGGCACCACATGTGCAACCCCGTGTGTAAACACATCTGCAAGAGGTCATCTCTGACATCCTGGGCATAGACTTGTGAAAGTACATGCTGTTATGTTTACATGTTGCCAGTTTGGCAACCTCAAATGAAAATCTATTGATGCCATTGTGAAGAGCAGCAGCAGAAAGAGAACCCAGGCAGCACGCATCTCTTCTGGAAGGACACTGACAAGTGACATCATTCTGATCACACTGAGCCTCTGGCTTTCTTGGCTGGCCATCTTCCTTTGGATTGTACCCTCTGAGATAGGAACAGGTATCTTTTAGAAAGTAATAACTGCCCTGTGGTTCTTGCAAGAGTATATATGACATATTCACATCTTTATTCCTCCATGACTTCTCCTCGCCATTTTTTTTTCTAAACAGGGTTTCTCTGTGTAACAGCTCTGGTTGTTCTGGTACTCACCTTGTAGACCAGGCTGGCCTCAAACTCACAGGGATCCACTTGCCTCTGCTTCCTGAGTGCTGGGATAAAAGGTGTGTGCCGCCACTGCCCATTCACACCAACTTTTTACTGAAAAACATACAAGCTCATGGCAGGCAACAACATCAAGAAGACTGTTAACTAGAGTGCCCACTCAAACCCAGGGAAGTTATTGATGCTATTAGTCTGCTTTCTTTTCCCTATCTAGCCAGTAGACAGTTTTTAAATATTGTAAATGCAAGAGGGTACAGCAAGGAAGGTTTTTATAAAACTAAAAAGAAAACTAAGCCTGATATTATATATTGAGTGAATACTCTGTGTACGTGAGGCCAGCAGCCAGAACAACTAATGCTAAAAGCAAAACATTCTGGTTTTTTCTTTTAAAGAATTCTTTGGAATCTTATTAAAAAGAAGAAATGAAGTATGATGATACAATTTTAAAACACAATACTTTAAGGCAGAAGAACCTGGACTAATGTATTTAACTCCCCGAAGGAAAGAAACTGTGAGCAAAAGATTTTATACCTAGCAAAACTGACTTTTGCAAATATGATTACTAAAACTTAGGTAATATAGTTTTTGTGAGTCATTCTAGATTAATTCAGTAGAGAACAAGATTCAAACACAAAAATTACCAGAGAAACATTACCACAGTAATGAACATAAAATATATACACTGTGTAAAAAAGATGGCACAGTATACAAAGGCTATGGACTTTGATGATGCAGATATAATGTCTATGTTTTCTCATAGAAAGGTAACAAAATAAAAATACACATTATATTAAAACTCTATTTTTAGACATTATGTTGGTGGTATAAATATTTGGCCTATTATTCTGAGACTATTATGTAATATGAAATAAGGCATACCCATTGATATATGTGTGTCTAAGAGCCACGATTTCTTATTATAGAAGAAAGGAGATACAAATATACACCATAAAAGATACCCAAACCCCGTGTGATAACTTTTATGTAGAAATGATCAAACTTAAAACATAGAGATTTTTATTTTTAAGCATATATATATCTTCTAATTCAGTTCATTAAAAAAAAGACCTAGAACAAATTGTATACTGTTAGCATTCCTGGTGCACAGCCTGTGGTTCTCCTTTAAAGGAGACCAGGACTTTAGGAAGAAAAAGCTGATTTCAAGTCTTCAGTAAATTGAAATATTATGAAAGGAAGGAAGGAAGGAAGGAAGGGAGGGAGGGAGGGAGGGAGGGAGAGAGAGAGAGAAAGAAGGGAGGGAGGAAGGGGGAGAGAGAGAGAGAGAGAGAGAGAGAGAGAGAGAGAGAGAGAGAGAGGAAGGAGGCAAGAAAGCAAGCAGGGGGAACATAGAGAAAATACACCCACAGAGTTGTGGTTTATAGCCAATTTAAAGTTTCCTTTTTACTGTTTCAATATTTTAACATTTTTCTACAGCGACCGTTTGAAGAAAACAAGACCTTTAGGCTAAAAAGGTGGGGAACAAAAGTAGATTAAGAAAACACACATGTAAAAATAAATGTATTAAAGTGTATCTTTGGAAGCCTCATCAGTCACTAGCAGACAGCGATTTGAAATCTTCTTTACAGAAATTCTTCTCTGGGGGGGCTATGTATACATGTGCCTCTCCTGGCAGATAGATGCTTCAAGTCTATGGGCAGAAATGGCCTTGGGACCAAGTTAAGAAATCACAGCCCGGCCCTCACTGTGTGAGACATGAAGCCCTCCCTGAGCCTGCTGCAGAAAAGGGAATGAATCATCCAGTCAGCTCCATGGGGGAGCAAGGGCACAGGGGAGGGGGGAGACCTCAGTTTTCATTTCAAATGTGCATCACTCGGCTCCAGGGATTTGGAAGCTGTAGAAGAGTGTGTTCCAGAAGACACAGTGTTCGGGCTAAGTATGAAATGGAAGAACACACCTCCCACCTGAAGTCTCCCATCACAACGGCAGAGTAATCCTACCTTCCCTCTTCATCTGAACAGGAAATGGGCAACCCACAGCGTCTGCTGCAGAGTGTTTTCACCAGAAGCGCACTTCCAAGTCAGCTTCAACAACCGCAAGCGACCGCAGTGGCCAGAGACATGGAAGCACAGGTGGACTATGGGAAGAAACGATTTAACTCTCTGCCTTACACTCAAATTCTCTTTGCAAATCAATGGTCGGGGACCTCAGTTTTCTTCTTATAAAACGAAGCCCTTCTCGTTTATTACCTCATTTGGAGGAGGGCAATTAAGATTAATGAGATGTTTATAAATAACTTTAAAACCCTGGTGTCAAAATTAGCTGTGTATGTGTGAAGTATTGTATATGGAGAGCTGTCTCAGAATTCTCAAAACTAGAAGGAACTGGATTCAAAAGGAGGTCTCACCTCTTTGAAATCCAGCACGGGTCTGTTTCTCGGTTGCTTCGGGTGCTATGTAGGTCTCTGACTGCAAGGGACAGAGAGGCTTGGAGATTGTGAAAGGTAGGACAGTGGCTGATCTGCCGCCTTCCAGGAAGGTCCTGTCTGCCGTGAGCGTACATTGGCTATCACTAGAAGAAGAGCCCGGACCGAAAGTAAAAATCCAGGAGTTCCTCCATGGAGAAACACTCTAAGCTCTTTGAGGGCCCAGAGAGGGTTCTCAAACTGAGTTTACAAGGGGGTGGGGGATGTGGATACAAGCTGTTTCTCTCAGCCTCGCCTTCTGAAACTGAACATCAGCTGGACTGGAGTTCTGCCCAGAAATCTGAATTTTAATAAGCTGATTTTTATTTGCCCCGAGCTCTGAGAACCAGTTTAAACTTTACAGTCTGCAGGTCTGTAGGGAATTGACAGATCACTTGCAGAAGACAAGGAAGGGATGGGGTTGCCTGGATTTGAACCCTAGTTTTCAGTTTTGCCAGAGAATGGATAGTGGGTAGAATATAATAACATATGGTAGGGGAAACTAGGCTTGCCGGAACAGACTGTGCCTGGTAACGACACACAGTCGTTCATGTACCCAGAACAGCAGATGTAGACTGTCTGAGGCTGTGCACTTAGAACAATTTTCCATAGTCAGGCTAGCAGTATATTCCATAGACACATGGCTAGTAAACATTTAAAACATCACTAATTAGAGATACAGTTACACTGCTGTATTATGTATCATTTTATATAATATTTGACCTTTTATCTTAATATAAGGTATATTACTTCATGGTTTTATGCTGGCTATATATTGAGATAAAAAACTTAAAATTGTCTTATATGAGCTATTAAAAATTAAATCCACCCATTTTTAGTAAATATATCAACCTGAAGATCTTTAACTCCTTATGTGATTTGCGTTATAGTTCTGTCAGATAGCCCTGTTCTAGATCAGTATCCTGTCTGAGTCTTAGTTTAGAAGATGCTCAACCTTGAAGTGTCCTCTGGTTAGTACTAGTGAGCCAAGATCTGTCGGCACTGCTATTTTAGAAGGTGATCTCACTGCCATGGGTCCCCAAGAGTAGGCAGGTCTGGCCTAACTCATCCCTCAGTGCAGAAAGCCTGCCAAATACAGACCCGCCTACAATCAATGTGTATCAAAGGGCAGGAGCTTCTCAGTAACTGGGAAGATAATAAAAACACAGCAGTATTCCGAGCTCATGATAAGTCTACACTGCATCACGGCCCCCAGAGTCCTGTTCCTTCCTAGTCACAATGCAGAAGACTAGATTGGGGAGGGTCCCCCAGGTGGAGCGAAG
This sequence comes from Myodes glareolus, assembly GCF_982192425.1. Classification (NCBI taxonomy): domain Eukaryota; kingdom Metazoa; phylum Chordata; class Mammalia; order Rodentia; family Cricetidae; genus Myodes; species Myodes glareolus. Next base: position 27,100,258 of record NC_142048.1, on the reverse strand, counting down.
GGATTGGAGCAAGTTTGAACCACCTGGCTTTCTCCTGTGGACCCTGCGCTGACACAAACCTCCTCTCTCCCACCTACCTGCAGTCCCTTCAAAAATGCAGTTTTTGAAAAGTGTTTTTTTAGTTCAAGGTATCAAAGTCGTTTTGTGGGTTCTTTTAATGACTGGCCTAGATACCAAGAAAGGCGCAATTAAAGGATTAGCAAGGCTCCCTTTAAATGACAGAACAAGCAGGGAACCGCTTGTAGGTTATCGAGAGTACGGCGAATTTCACACCTAGAGAGAAAAGTGCGAAGAGTCGCACCTTGTTCACTAAGCTAGAACTGAAAATAAATTCACACAATGGTGCCCTAAAAATTCTAAAAAGACGAAAACACTCGCCAGTCTCCATCTTCCCAGTGGGCTCACGGGAACCCCACCTTCTCGTGGTTTCTGATCTAAAAGCCCCGAGATGTCCTCAAAGACAGCGACAAAGCCCTCTGTGAACCTCACAATGTTCAGCACAGACACAACGAAATCTTCAGTTAGTGACCACAGCAACTTTACTTCATAACCCAAACTGCAGTAGCATCTTTCTTTCCAGCAGAATATACAATGAGCAGCAAGGAAAACAAAAAGATAGACTCCTCAAAATTCAGACTTCATTTGGTTCAGGTGTGCCTCACCCTGCAAGAAGAGCTTGGCCCCCTGACGGCCTGTTTCCGAATTCCCAGCAGCTGCTTGCCAAATTACCACACAGAACCTTATATTAATTATAAATGGTTGGTCAATAACTCAGGCTTATTACTAATTAGCTCTTATATTTAAATTAGCCCATTTCTAGTAATCTATGTATTTCCACATGGCTGTGGCTTTATCGGTCTTCTGGCATCTTGCTTCCTGGGTGGTTGGCTCATGTTCCCCCACCTCTGCCCCTCTTCATCCCAGTCCTCAGTTTAATTGTTCAGCCTAACCTTATCCTGCCTGGCGATTGGTCAAACAGCTTTTATTATTAATCAATGACAGGAATACATACTCACAGCATACAGAAGGACCATCCTACAGCATCACCTAACAGATGGAGCTGGCCAAGATTCTGGATTAATATTAGATGATAAAAATGGAAACTGGATTTGCCTTGCCCAAGCGAGCTACCTCTCAGTATAGAACCCTGAGGAACCA